>NC_056727.1:890966685-891259185 GCF_019279795.1 Protopterus annectens | reverse complement strand
GTATACCTCCAGGGCAGCAGCCTGCAGCTGGTGAGTATGGTGTTTGTTCAGGTTTGCCAATACACCGGTCATGTTACGGCCATGGTATATTCCATGCACACATTTAACACACCTACCCATAATGCATGCTGTACATGTTCACGTATTGTTGCTGTTAACTGCAGTGCATCACAGTGGTCACCATGATGGTGTATCTGAAGGGTATGTAACACTCCTGCAATATAACTAACATCCTGTCACTGCAAGATATGTACACAGAGATGAACATAATGGTGGGACAAATGGTCTACAGTAGAGGCATGTCTGAAACATCACCCTTATACAGTGCTACAGCAGTGTATATATCACTATTACAATGACAACTGTTACAGATCTACACTACGGCATATCACAATACTGCATTCCAGAACCCTTACAACCTGCAATGTGGTCCTAACATGAGCAATGAATGTGTAATATGGAATCCTATGTTAGGACAGCAAATATGGGGAATACATACATTTACAAACACTGGAAGCATATGTGCGCATACACTCCAGATAACATATTGTGGGAGCAGCTTTTGAGGTACTGACAGCATGCATTCTTCAGCAAGTACAGATCCTCAATGTCACACCAATAAATGGTTTGCTGTCCAAGACATTTGGCCATCAAATGTGCCCACTTACCTACAACAGATATCTTACAAGCCATGGAATGAATCCCATATCCAACAGGTAGCACTCAAGAGTCAGATATGTAGCCAAACCTCACCATTGCATATACCATGGCAAACAGTGCAGACAGTCATGTATGTGGTGAGGATGTATGGGACAGGATTAATGTAAAAAATAAACAGATGGCCATCTAAGACAGATGACATCACATGTTGCAAACTGGTCATGCAGGCTGCCTAGTAACATGCCACAACACTGAGGGAGTTGCAGGACTGTCTAGCAAGTACTGGCTGTGCAGTATCCATGTCAGCAATTGCCTAGACTCTTCATAAGTGTGGCCCATGGGTTAGGGTAATCAAATGGGACAGTTGTACCACAGGAAACATCAGCCAGGCCTCTCTACAGGTAGAGCATGCATAACAGCAAAGGTCCTCAAAAGGCATGCGTTGTAATGTGCATTGGTGTACCAAGACCATGTTGGAAACCTACAGACAGTATCAATCAAGATACATGTGCTGCACAACCAATGCTTCACCCCACCATCCCCATCTGTACCTTGATGGTGCCAGTGTACACCTATATGTTTTCCATTCATTAGCAGGGACTAGGCTGGTACACATGGTGTTCAGTGTTTGGAACACTGCAAAATGTTACACATGTGTAGGCCATAGTTGTCAAGCATCTGCAAAAAGGCTGAGGGTGGGGAGGGGGTGTCATCATGGCACAACAGTGCACTGAAGCAGAAATCCAAAGGATGCTATGAATGGCTGTATCTACACACAATCAAGGTCAGGAACTATGGCAGACATAACCCTGACTCCAAAGCAATAGTGACAGCACTGTGTGACCTCCAAGGGATGTGCACATGAGTTGACTTTGCAATCATGCAGAGTTGGGGGACATTTGTAGGGCAGACTGACCAAATACTGGCAAATACGGATGGCCCATGCTAGTGTACCCCTGCCAGAAACAGTGACTGCTGTAGTACAACTAACAGTAGGTGCAACAAATCATCATGATAAAAGAGTGCACACATATGCACCCACAAATTGTATGCATCTCAAACAGCATCTGGAGAACTAACACATTTGTTTGACACTGCATCTGATTGCACAGGTCATATGTCACATATCAGATTCATGTAATGTTAACATATACAGCAATGTGGCCTCATGGCATAAAATGGAAGAGGGTGCCATATCAATAAGGGTGTGTATGCTCCCCATAGCCATGGTAAGGTTTGAAGTTTGTCAGTGTAATGGTATTTTATTGGCCATACATGCACCGCTGATGATGAGATCTGTAAATCAGACATCAGGCATTCACAAATGACATCTGTCCTCATATCATCCCAGGTATGTGTCAGACAAATACATAGGGGCTGTGCGTAGCAGACCAAACATAACTGACACACATATAGACATTCAGCAATGGTGTGCACACCTGTGAGGTATGGTGCACAGTACATGCCAGGGTGCTGAACAGGTGCTCAGAAATGCTGTGTACATGGGTGCAGTGTGTTCCAGAGGAAGGGACATCACCTACTAACACAACCCATGCATCACAGAGATGTATAATGTTGCTAGCAGGGATTGACTATAGCTGCACTGCATGCTGTTGAGTGCCATATGTCATGCATGTTGACAGATGGGTAATGATAGGTCTGTGTGTAATATCTTTGTGCAACCTCACCTGTAAGTGTGTGTGTGTGTGTGTGTGTGGGGGGGGTAATTTGTCTGTAAGTGCAATCTGGTGGAGTGGAGAGGGGTTGATGTATGTAGGATGTGTGTGTGTATGTGTGTGTGTGTGTGTGTGTGTGTGTGTGTGTGTGTGTGTGTGTGTCCATGTATGCACGTGTGAGTGTGGGGTTGTTCATACTTCTCAATTTCCCTTTGCAATTGTTCAGTACATGGACATGGACAGACACATGAGACACCAGGAATACTTTTCTGACATGTAATCTCAGGACAGCTGATAGTATAATAACATCTGTAGCATGAAACATGCATTGGGAGGGAAAACTAGACAACAGGTGAAAGAATACCCATGTATGCATCACTACAGATGCATTGGAGAATTACTAGACAACACCAGAGAGTGTTTCCAAATATTACTGTAGTCCACATAAAAAGTTAATAGAGCAACAGATCTTGCATCTACTGAACAATAATTATGTATGACACTCTAGTACATGACATTATTGAGTGACTGTAGTACCCCATAAGATATGGGGGCCATGCTCAAGATGTCTGGACAAAACCAGGGTGAACACTAGATGACATCAGGGAGTCTTTGAAAAAATGACTCCAATCAAGTCAAAAATGTAATGGAGTAACAGGTCATGTTTTGTGATCACTTTTCTAGGCAATTACAAGAATGATACATTAATGATTGGTATTATTGACTTTAATTATTCAAGACTGATGCAGGATGGGGAACTTAAGAGACAAAATAGGGACAGTCTGTAAACTCAGGGACAGGTAAGTAGTATGGTGGAATGTCAGGGTGTGTGTGTGTGTGTGTGTGTGTGTGTGTGTGTGTGTGTGTGTGTGTGTGTGTGTGTGTGTGTGTGTGTGTATTGTTAAGCAATGACATACAGATCTTAAAGTGCATTTATTGTTTTCTTCTCAATGGTGGTGAGGTGGGTCAGGGTCCCTCCTGCAAGGCAATCTGATGTTGGTGTCCATACAGACACTGAAAATGATGATAGGTGTGTTAAGGCACAGGCAGGGTTGTCAGGGGCTGAAGCTGTGCCATAATTTGACATCCCGCTGTTATACACCCCATCCCCGCACACAGTCACAATGCCTATACATACCCCATCATCAGTGGCCATAGCAGAGGGACAGTTGGAGGTTGGTGGCATGGGACAGGACAGTGTGGTACCTATGGCATGTGTGTCTGGACACAGCAGCCATAGCCGGATGTCCGGTGGGGTACCACATAGGCTGATGTACAAGAGTGCTTGTTGGAGGGCTGCTAGCCATCATGCCCCTGGCAGAATTGACATATCTGGTACCACCAGATGCATGTTTCAGACTGCATGGAGGTGCAGGCATGCATGGAATGGTACACCAGACAGGCTCTGAGACTGCAGAGGGCTACTCATTCAGCTGTTACTGACAACATCCGTGATCTTGCAGGTGCCCTCCATTATTTTTCAGAGGTTATGGATAGACAGTTGGGTGAGATGGTGGGAATCCTTGAACGTGGAATGTCCATGCTCCAGCATGTGGTGGGAGTGGTGAGATGGCCACATGGATGTAGGTGAGCAGCACCAAAAGTTGGAGGTCGACATGGTCATGCAAGAACACCAAGCCACCCCTATAGTGGCAGTACCAGCCCCAGCACTGCAGGGAGGGCACTGTCCATACCGCAGCAGGCCATGTGCATGTGACCCTGGCCAGTCCCAGGAGGGACCAGGATCCAGCAGACATATGTCTTCATCGGGGAGAGTACCATATTGTGGCTTATACCTGGTGGTGCCCGTGGAACCCCTGGCAGGCACAGTTCTCATGTCCATGGCCAGAGACGGTGAACTGCACACCCTTCCAGGTATGGTCTGCAGCTTTCTAACAAACACATGTATAGGGCAGCCACATGGCAGAACTGTGTGCATGCATACTCACACACAATACAAACACTGCTAGGGCAACCCCATACATACACACACCACATCACCATGGCCATATCAATAATTAAACCCCCTCACTCACACACATGGTGTCAAACGTATGGCTCAGCCTAGGTCTCTGGTAAACCAACAACACACCCTGTGCATTTGATGATACCTGTGTCACATCCCTGTCATCCATAACATTGATGCAGGGACAGGCTAATATGGTTCTGATGCACATGGTGACTGTACTATGGTGTACCAATGTAATGCTGTGTAACATGTTGTCAGCAGTAAAGTTTAATGCTTACAAGTCAGGAAGTGTAAATGTCCAGCCATGATGCATTATAGCTGTTATTAACACTGAGTGATTGTGGTCTCCATAATGTGTTCCGTTTGTGTTGTAGGTGTCCATGTGTCAGCAGGAGGATGGTCTGCTGTTGTAGCCTACAAGGGGTATGGCACTGTGGTGACACCTTGGTTGTGCCATATCCTGGGTACAGGTGAATGCATGTCATAGGTCTGTATAACAGTTACTGCATATGCCACATGGCTGATATGTCTGGCGGTGTTGTATACAGGTGAGTGCATGGTCGCTGCTGTCAGCAGCCCTTCTCCAGTGGACAATGGTAAGTGTAATGGGTGGTACACACCACATGTTTGTGTATTTGGTGTTGATGCAATACACAGAGAATACTGTATAAATGGATGTATGTACCTGTGCAAGGAACACAATGTAGCCTATGCAATTCCACCAAGACAGAATAGGCACAACACACTGGGAAATAAGCAGTCTGCTAGTTTAATGTCATTGACGATGGTGCTGGCAGGGTATATGTCCCCTTCCCCAATGTAGTGTGATCCTCAACTCAGTAAACATTGGTGTGCTGGTGTGGGTGGCACAGCCCTACTCTATGGAGGGTGAGAAGTGCTGTAGAACCATGGATAGTGTAATAGACAACTACTTAACCTGTTAACATGAACTGCACAGTATTACGGCCAACTAAGTGGGGGGATACACTCAACAGTAACTGCAATGATGGTGGCTGTGTCCACAAGAACCACACCCAGCTCTATATACCAACCCCAGTATCGCTGCAGACCTATGCAGTGGGGAAGAGGGCATTTACACATCTACCACTAGTTGTGATGGAATGTATTTCCACAGGATGATACCTGTGAAATGTTAGCATATGCCAGGCAGTTCTTGGGCAGATGACCTCCTGGGACATATATATTCTGCAAACAGAAGTAGATTCCTTCACATACACACACACTCTTACTTGGCAACACTGGGACTTGAACCCCTACCTAGGTATGTAGTGCTACTGATGTGTGTGGCCTTAATTGCACACACCACACAGATTTTAGGCCGAGGTGTGTTCCAGGTTACATGTTATGTGAAGAACATCACCAGGCCTGTACAGTATGATAATGGGAGATGTATTGGTAGTTTATGGACAATACATAGTGTGACATTCTATCATATATGCATTGACAAACACATAACAGTCAGACACACATCTGAGAGACCTGTGCTTATCAGTGCTAACTACCTTGTCAGTGTGCCCATTGTGTTACAGATAAGTTGCACACAGCACATGCATAACTGGGTTGGATAGTGTTATCAGTTACCTGTATGGTTGATGGTGACAGTGGTCCCCATACAGTGGAATATGGAACATGTACTGGGGGTACCATGGTGTAAAGACAGTATACCCAGCACCCACAACCCACAGTGGATATTGTATGCACTGAAACCAATGATAACACTCTGACATACCCACCATCACACATTGACCAGGACTGCAATACAACCCTTGTCTATCCCAAGAGTGCTACTACAGGGATATGCATCTAATGCACGTGCCACAGGCATAGTAGGATGATGCATTGTCATGGCTCTTCTATGGTCAGCAACATCACTATCCCTAATACTGTGCGGCAAGGCATATTGTATTAGGAGAATGTGGCCTCAGAATGCTGTACCCTACAAATATACACACATGCACACATACACACACTTGCCATAACTCAGTGGGTATCCCATGCCTATCAACCCATTTGTACAACAGTGTTGTGCTGGTACTGCAAGCCCCAGGTAGCCCTTAGGGAGAAGAGTGTAACATGGTACATGTAATGTCCGGTACAGCAGCAGCCATATCTAACTATGGCAATTGGGGGTGCAGTGGGTGTGAAGGGTCTCAGGGTATTCTCTACAAACACACAGACACTGATATTCTCAGTAATGCACACATACACATTTGTCAGTACTGGGGTCCATCAGTACAGGTGTTCATAGGTGTGTACCAGGCTATTGTCCACGGAGAGATGGGAAGTGTAGGGGATGTGTGTACAGTGGTATCATGCCACCTGCCATGTGCCAGCAGGTCATCTATCAACAGATACCACAGGGATGATCCTCAGGGTGAGAGTTACATGCATCAGACAATCATTTTTTTGCCTCTTGCAGACGGCCAGTGAAGTGCTCCAGTTGACATGTATGCAACGTGTATCACATAACATAGTCAGTGTCTGTCTTACAAACCTGTACCCAAGCATGTTCTGTTGACTGTGGTAATATAATTGAGGTATCCATGGCATGTGGTGCATACAAGGTGTGGATTCCTGGCTGTGGTATTCATAACACATCTGGGCAGACATGTCAGTGTCAGTCAAGCATAGATTGCCTGTAAGTAGCCAAGATGGATACCTGACATCTGCACATCTGTACAGGGGACAGACAGACATCAGCCAACCAACTGGCTATGCATTAGGATGAATGTGTTGACAGATAGACGTCTGACACTGATAGGTATGCCATTACTACATGACAGCACCCCTCATTGAAATGTGCTATACACACAGTAGTCTACAGTTAATTTCCACATGCCAGTAGGACATATTTAATGAGACTCAACTCACACACCAGGAACACAATAGTGAGGACTCAGAGTCCATATTTGCATGCAGGGGTGTTTGGTTCCAGTAAAACAATCTGCAATCTACTCTTAATTGGGAAAGCACTGTCAACAGTAGCAATGTAATGATACACTACATGCCAGTGTGACTGCATATAACATGGGATACTATCCATGTATGTAACACATTGAAATGGAAAGGAGTGTTGTACAAGCCATATATACTCAGGTTTCCCAGACAGTAGACTCACACCCCTTGTTACTGTAATGACAGCACTTAGATGCATGTTATGTACATAGCATTAAATACACTTATTAAAGATGCCATTACCCTACTGTTTTATCAGACCGGAATGTGAACACTAGTTACCAGGGCTGAGCCATGCTTATCAGGTTTCAGCTTTGCTGCAATATAAATGCTAAGCACATTTGCACACTGGTAAGCGAAGCCTACACAGTGTAAATGGCTATATGTTTAACCATATGTTAGCAGTGCTTACAGTTGTGCTAACCCACACAAACCCACTTAAAGCTGCTCAAAACTGCCTTAAACATTCTGTGTCCAACAGCCCTTGTTCTGCCCAGCAACAAAATAAACAGCCATTGTAGGTTTTGAACCCAGGATACTGTACACTATAGTCACAGAAGTTAACCACTAAGCCATCACAGTTGTGAAGACAGTTGTTGTTTTTCGAATATATCTGTCAGTACACATATAGAAGAGTATTGAATAACTGCTATGACTTCTACAATGACGTAGTACTTGTTAGTGATATTACTGTTGAATCATGTATGTTGTTATATCTAAATATACACATAGATAAATACGATGTGATACATCTGGGAAGGTATAAACAACAGTAATATTTGCACATAACAAGGACATGACAAGTGCATACACATATATATTTATATATATATATATATATATATATATATATATATATATATATATATATATATATATATATATATATATATATATATATATATATATATATATATATATATATATATAAACCTATAATCCTATACTCTATAACCTATTATCTATAATTCACCCTAAGAATTACGTCAGTTGCCCTGCTATACAGGGGTCCAGGGAAGTAAATATTGTGGGAAGAAATATCCAGGGAATTGTTATGGCTAGGCTTGTATAGGCCCTAGGGCCGATAGCCTAGTACCAACCTATGAACCTATGAACCTATATATATTTATGTCTATATATATATAGACAACTATAAATATATATATATATATATATATATCTATATATATATATATATATATATATATATATATATATATATATATATATATGCATATATGTATGTGTATGTGTATATATATATATATATATATATATATATATATATATATATATATATATATATATATATATATATATGTATATATATATATATATATATATATATATATATATATATATATATATCTATATATATATATATATATATATATATATATATATATATACACACAAACACACATATATATATGTTTAACATATGTCCAGAACATGGAGTGGAGTCATACCTCAGCACCAATAGTCACAACCTCTTAGTGCAAGGGGATGTCATGTAAGTATTGCAGTTATAAATGTAGACTGTTGCTACTTTAACATGGGTTGTCTTAACAGAAATGTGTGTGGGAGGTCACATCTGATATTGACATGTACGCCATCAGTTACTGACAGACATACTAAGATCATCATAGTACAGTACTACATATATCACAGTAATGGTCCTGTGGAATACAGCAGAAATATGACCAATTGACCAATAAATGTGGACAGTCTGACACACTCTGGTCAGTCCAGAGATATACACAGAACCCCTTAGTGCAAGACATGTGGACCAAGCCTGACAATGTGGATGTTAGCAGCCATGTAAATGGGTATATCACGTATATACTGGAATACATATCTTGACACAATTTATGCATTCACACACTCCTGTTTGTCCTGACACATAATGACTGGTGGAGCAGAGGTCACAAGCCCACATACTACCCACTAGTTAGTGACATACATCTGTACAGCATCCTACTGCTTTGTCAGAAATACACAACAGTTATGGTGGCCCGGCAGCAGTACATCTGACAAATATCTGGACATAACATCACACTGGGAAAGTACACTGAGCTGCTAGACATGTCATAAAGCACTGTGTAAACTACAGGCATACTGCCACAACACTGGCCTACATTTCTTATGGGGGAATACACATGTACCTGCAAATATAGCAGGCTCTACAGGCATGTAACAGCACGGAATAACAGACACCTGTGTGAAAGTGCATACCCACAACCAATGTGATCACAGCCACATGTGGTAAGTGTGCTTAATATTACAGTATATGGACTGCCTGATCAACACCATCCTCATATGTGCCACTTACATACTAACCCTACATATACTTGGCCAATACACAGTGTATTCTGATGCCGGACTGTGGTATGGGACATGTGTGGGTTTGGCTCTACAAACATGTAAGCCGATAGGGTACCATACACTGGAGCAGCATGCAACATCAGACAGAACAGGACCAAGAACAATGACATCTACCACAGTCTGTACACAGGCCAAGGTACATGTTTGCACAACACACACTGTCGAACAATCACCATAAGTACACAGACCTCACTACTGTACATACTATGTCAGAATGTCCAGGATTTGTCCTCAGATATAGCCCCTACTATACATAACATGTCTAGCAGTCTGATATCTCACTGGCTTGTTATCAGATATGATGTCAATAAATAATGGTGTACTGAACATATGCACCTCTTACTGCATGACATATGTACAAATTTGATGGAGGTGTGGCTGGAGGCACAAACACAGGGCCAATATTGACATGTTGCTGTGATAACATCATACATTTACTGGTGTAACAGGGTTTGTTGTGACATATGTCTTATGAGTGATATGAAGTCAGTAACTCTCATGGCTGTCACAATGTACTGACTGCAATCCTCAGACTATGCTACTGCATTTCTAACGATAGGTAATCTGTGAGTAACACAACACATGTAAGACTCCAAACAGTGGCAAGTCTGTAGATAGCCCTACAGGTGGGAGTTTCCTCAACCACATAACACTGTCATGACAGGTATTAAATCATGTAGACCAGCCATAATCACACAAACCCTGCTAAACCAACATTACTTCAAATGGGTCTATATCAGAACATCGAAGTGTCAGAACTTCGAATGTTCTAATATCAAACCCAATTCAGCGAACGCTGACAACATTGAACATTCAGATCAGCGAATTTTTTCCTAGGGAAAAAAAATTCTGTTCTGAAACACATGCAACACAAGCACACCAAACAGACAGCAATCCACACACATAAACCCAAAACTTACATCTAACCCTACACTAAACTGTACATACACCACTAACTATCCACTTACCTTAACCCAAACCCTAACCCTAAGGTCCATCACTATCGCACACTCACCTCACCTGCGCCCTAACCCTAACTCATCTACCCTTCCCTAACCCTCACGTCCACACAATTGCACACTTACCTGACCCACACCCTAACCCTAACTCACCTAACCCACCCTAACTCTCACATCCACACAATCGCACACTTACTTACTGAACCTGACCCATAACGTTCCACCACAGCGCTGAAAATAGTGAAGCAACAGAAATGAACAACTGAATTCTTTTCCTGGGAAAGAATTCGATTTTCTGCAGCTTCGCTATTTTCAGCGTTCGCTGAATAGGGTTTGATATTAGAACATTCGATGTTCTGAAACATCGATGTTCTAATATAGAAACCTTCAAATGCAGAAGAGCAAGACTTACATTCTGTAGTCATGTCTGGAACATCCCCCTCCTGTTTGTTGGCCTGTATCCACAGTGTATGTTGTAAGAGGTATATCCCACTACCCTCTGTGATGCTGTTTGCCAAACACCGACATGAAGTCCTGCATAGAACCATTCAAATGCAGAAGAGCAAGACTTCCTGCTCACAGTGAATTAAAAGGGCCAACACCCACATTATGTTCCTAGTTATAGGAGTGTGTTTTCATGCAATTGGCTATGGGAATGTTACCACAGTTGTTCCACATGCAATCAGCTTGTGGAGGACTGCAATTCATGCACAGGCCATCAGCTGATCATGATCATCACTTACAAAACACAAGCTGCTGCCTAAGCAAAGCAGGTGTACTTCTCCACATCCACCAGAGAGGGAGTGAGAGAGACAGACAGAGACAAAGTAAGAAATGAAGAGGGTAGGAGAGTAAAAGCTAAGCATGTTTGTGTCATACACTTGCCAGTATGGGGTTTCAAACCCCTGTCTGACTATATATTGCTATTACATTTCTATGAAGTTATTGCATGCACCACAGAGCTTACATGTTGGAAAGCTGTCCAAAGGTATATTTGAAGGTGAGTGACATCAGCAACAGTGATAAATGAGGGATAAGGTAGGTGTAGTACATGTGCCTATCCACAAGAACAGGTGTCAAGGACGACACAGTCACACTCTCTCTGGGACTCACACACATTATCACAGTTGGCAGGGTTAGGATTAGAATTTCTAACTAACTAGTTTGCTACACTACAGTATTACACAGGTATCACATGCACCACAGAGGTTATCAGGCTGATATAAGGGCAAAGGGTATGTCAAGGTGACTAACATCAGAAGGCATGCTTCAGTAGGGCAATGGGAGGTGTAGTGAGTGTGAATGGCTTCCAAATCATTAATCTCTTCCCACACATAGATTTGCCAGTATTGACATGCATGGATTTGTTGCTTCACAGGTGTGTAGAGGGTGACTGTGTCAGAAGGCTGTACAAGGCTAGGCAAAGGGTATACCTTGGCATCAGGCCACAATGACAATGGTCTGCAGTGTGGCTCAGGGGTGTAGTCTCTAGATTGGCCCACACAAGTGGGTATTGTATTCACTATCCACTCATCTGGGATACTATTGTGGGTGGCCGGTGCTGTGCAATGCTTGCCATGTATGTGTTCTATATTCCATAACATGGACAGTGTCTGGGATGTGCACATGTCCCACATGCATGTTCTGTGACATGTGGAAGTATACCTGGGGTGTCTGGGGCATGTTGTGTGGACAGATTGTTATCATCTGATGTGGCATTCCTGACCTCATGTGGTGAGAACTGGCAATGGAACTCAGGTTGATTCTGCACCTACATTGACAGCATGATTTATTTTATTTAATATTTGTTGACCGGGCTAGTCTAACTGGATATATGTCCATTTTCAGTAGAGGCCTGGGGAGAAAAGCTCCAAAAGAACAAACAATTTAAAACAAATCAAAGGTATTAGGCATATATGGATAAGAAGAAATACATAATAGTTTACAAATTTTAACAATACAGCTAAAATAAAAGGAAAACCTCATTCCTTTAATTCTATACAAAAAAATATATATATTTTTTTAAGAGGGTGCAAGGAAACAGGGAGGAGAGTAGTAGTGGAACAAAAAGACAAAAGGAAAGAGGACAGAGAAATACAGAGAGGTTTGGTAAAAGTAAGGTAAGAAGGAGAAGTAAAATCTAATATGAGAAGCAAGGAGAAGGTAGTATAAGTAACATGCTAAGTGGCCTAAGGAATGAGAAGAGAGTAGGGAAGGTAAGCATAGGAAGAGAGAATGTAGTGCTGTAAAGGAGGAGAGATTTTAGTCAGGGTTGCTGCATGGACAGAGCCAGTGGTTAGTAAGATGAAGTTTGAGTTTCTTTTTGAAGAGTGAGGAAGAGGAGATCATAGTGAGGTCCTTAGGAAGAAGGTTCCAGCTTTTCCCCACTGTATAGGAGAAAAGTGAGTCACCTGCTTTATTATTAGATTTATGTGTGAATACTAAAAGTTTGTGTGAAGAGCGAAGGTTAGAAAGATTTGTATAGGGACTAATAAGTTTAGTAAGGATAGGTGTTTTTTCAGGGAAGTAAAGGATTTTTTGGGTGACTATAAGTTGCTGTGATAAAAGTTGATTTTCCAGTTCCAGCCAGCCAAGTTGTTTTATATTTAGGCAATGGTGAGATCTAAAAGGGGACCTGGTAGCAAATCTGGCTATACTATTGTAGGAGGTAGCCAATTTGTTCAGGTTAGTTTTAGATAGATTTGTATATAAAGGTGATGCATATAGGAGAGTAGAGATAAAATGGGAGTGGGCAATGGTAATTCTGGCTGTAGGAGTAAGAAAAGGCTTGATTTTATAGAGGGAGCCAAGCTTTTTATTAATAGATTTAATAATGGTATTAATATGAGAGTCATAGTTTAGCCTATGATCAATGGTAACCCCTAAAAGTTTGGTTGTTGTGTCAGGAGATATAACTGTGCCATTTTTAGATACGATGGAGAAGTGGAGTGGTGAATATTTTTGTGTGGGAGTGAACAACAGTAGTTTAGTCTTTTTAGGGTTAAGGAGGAGACATCGCTGTAAAAACCACTCTTCTACAAGCTGAAAGACATTTTGGGTGAGGAATTGAAGTTCAGCTGGGTTAGAGGCTGAGGAGACTAAGGTGGAGTCGTCTGCATACTGTATGGTTACGGCTTGGGGGATGCTAGAAGCAAGATCATTGATAAATATGGAGAATAAAAGGGGACCTAAGATAGATCCTTGGGGGACTCCAAGGGAGACAGGAAGAGGGGAGGATAGCGTCTTTTCCCAGAGGACAGTCTGTTTTTGATTATCTAGGTTATACTTGAAATCCATGCTGGGAGGGAGCTAGTAGTCCATTTAGAAGGAGGTGGTCAAGCAGTTGTTGGTGAATGCATTTTTCCATGATTTTAGCTAAGGGAGAAAGTAGGGCAATTGGACGGAAGTTTGAAAGTTCAGATGAGGTCCCGCCCTTATGAAGGGGAATAATATGAGAGATCTTCCAGATGGAAGGGATAGTGCCTTCATTGATGGTTCTATTTATTAGGATAGAGACAGGGTAGGCAATTGCTTTGGCTGCAGTTTGAAGATATTGTGCAGGTAGTAAATCAGCAGAGGGGGTAGAAGGTTTGAGCTTTAGAAGGAGGGTACTGATGAGGGATGTAGAGACAGGTTGTAGTTGGAAAGTGGGAGGAGATGGAAAGGAGGACAGTGGTGAAAGAGAAGCCACGGGAGGAAGGGAGTTAACAATTGACAGGATCGCTTCAGTAAAGAAGTTGTTAAAGGAGTCAACTATCTGTATAGGAGTGTTTTTGGTAGTACTGGCAGGGGTGGGTTCTTAGATGTGCCAGGGTGTAGTAAAGTATTGATTCCTGTCCAGAATATTTTAGGGTTTTGGTGGTTATTTTGCTGGAGATGAATGAAAAAGTTTTTTTTATCAAGTCGTACAGAAGATTTAGTGGAGTTTCTAAGCTGTTTAAATTTAGTGTGATCAGATGGGTCTTTAGCAGCACATTTGACCAGAGTTTGTTTCTTAGCAACATTTTGTGCTTAGTTTCTTTTGTAAGCCAGGGTGCAATTTTGGTCCTATTTTTAAGGGTACGGATAGGGGCATGGAAGTTAAGAATTTCAAAGAATTTTGAATTAAAGTAGGCTACTGCTTCATCAAGTTGTAGGTATTTTAGGGGTGACCAGTTACAGTGTCTAAGTTCATTTTGGAAGCATTCAGGGTTAAAGTTCTTGTTGGAGCGTATGGTTTTGAAGCTTGTAGGTAGAAGTATATTGGACTTATGTCAAAGTATGTAAGTTAGAAAGTGATCACTCATATCTTCCGGGAGGGTGCCTACTGTGCAGAATGAGGGGGAAGTATTTATGAGAATCCAGCCAAGGATGGATTCTTTTGGTGGGCTTGTGGATGCGAGTGGGTGAGGTGACAATTTGAGTAAAGCCATGCAGGTTAATGTGGGTAGAAGTGGTATTGGTATAACAGGTATTCCAGTCAATGTTAATGTCACCAAGTACTATGGTTTCTTGAGGATATGAGGTGGATAGCCAGCTAAGGATATTTTCAAGGAGGTTGATGTTGTTGCCAGGTGCAATATAAGAGTACAGAATATAAATGGCCTTGTAAGTATTTAATTGTAGCTTAGTAAAAAGAATTTCGGTGTTAGTGTCAGATGGAAGACAAGAATTTAATGGAGTGAGTTGGAGACCTGTTTTATACAGTAAGGCTATACCCCCTCCCTTCTTGTTAGGGCAATCTACTCTTAGAATATTATACCCAGGAGGGGTGATATCGCAGTCCTATGATAAAGGCATTCACTGGTGTTAGTGGCATCTATCCATACAGGGCATGTGTATAAGGCATGATATTTCCTTTGTGGGTTATATTTGCTGACTCTACAGTTGTTGCAGGCATCCAGTGGGGAACATAGCAAAGGACCACTGTATGCAATGACTTGCCTATTGTAGGGATGGAACAAGGTGTCATGTCCTCTGTAGTCCACTGCAATCACACCATGGTTACTATCTGTGGGCAATATGCAGGGAACTACCAATATAGTGGTTGTTGCCTAGCCAAGTGTGTTTGTGTATAAGACATGGGTGGAGAGTGTTCTCTGGGTAATACAAGCATTGCCTATTGTGATGACCGTGCCCTGGCCCAACAATCAAGGAGCCTCAATCCTCACCACTAACACCAGGGAGGGCATCTCATATAAGAGGAAAGGATAACAAATACACACAGTAAAGTACAATGTCCCTTAAGTGCACACAAAGATCACAGTCAGTCTGGGGCTGGTTGCTCCCTTGCTCTCCAGGTCACCAATAAGACTCCCCACTGGCACAGCTATGGGGTTCAGATCTCAGCCTAGCTGGCAAGCTAACCTCCAGTACCCTCTCTGTCCCACCAGTGCTTCATGTCCATGCCCAGGTAGCTGACACACTACACACACTTTGAGATAAGTATTTATACAACTTCACAGACACTCCTGGGAAAGGCTGATATAGATTCTCCAGCCGTGCCTCTTTAGCCAGACTATATGGTAGTAATTTTTGCCACCACCAGCTAATACTTATCAGCTACCCAAAGGCCCTTAAAAGGGTGTCCAATTATTACTGTGCAATATTATTATCCAATTGGTAATGTGACTATTCAGTCTAAAGCTTATTAGAGTGGCTTATTACAATAAACTCTATAAATATGCAATGTACT
Organism: Protopterus annectens; assembly: GCF_019279795.1. Classification (NCBI taxonomy): domain Eukaryota; kingdom Metazoa; phylum Chordata; order Ceratodontiformes; family Protopteridae; genus Protopterus; species Protopterus annectens. The sequence continues at coordinate 891,242,886 of NC_056727.1, read as the reverse complement.
CTACTTATCTCTACACAAACCAGCCACAGGTAAAGGTTTTTAAAATATTTAATAATAAATAATTAAAACACAAGACAATACTACTACTACACCACGGTGATATCTAAGAGTTCAGAGATCACACAGAAACTTAAAACAGTACAGTAGGAAAGTTCTGATATAACAGAAAAACACTTGTCTAACTTTCTTCTAAGTTCCTAGCTATTACTACAAGAAAACATACTTCTAAGACACTACTTACATAAGACAACAGGCAGAGTGCTGATAAGTTGGATAACAAGATCAAAATGCTTACACTCTCTCTCTGAACAATAGTTTTTAAACTCACTAACAAACAGCTCTGCTAGCCCTCCCATATTACATCATTTTGACACTTAGGTTTTCCCAGTATACACATTACATCATTTTGACACTTAGTCTGGAATTCCCAGGCCCAAAAGGCCACATTATTTAGCAAGTTAACACCTGCTCAAGAAACTACAACAATAGAAGACATTTCACATGTACACTCTAGCAATTATTCCTTAAGTTAAGACAATAGAAAGAATGTGTTCAGCCAGCCACCTTGGCACCACTATTTAGATAATTTTAACTTCAAAGAAGATTTGAAATGCTTGGATTAGTTTTCCTTACAGCAGATGGCAATGTTGCAACAATCTTGAAGTTCACATTTTCCAGTGTTTTCTTTCATTTAAGAACATAAGCCTGTATTTTACATTTATTTTTACAAATGATAGAATTATGTACCAAATTCTATTTGACTAGGCTGGCAGCCTTCACCCATCTTCCCCCAATCTTCACACCTATATTGTTCCCCAATCCATAATGTCACATATAGGGGTATGGATTGTCTACACCAGCCTCTCTGCTGTTTGACATCTGTTGTCCTTGTAAGGTGGACATTGTGACATACAATAGGTCCTCCATATAAGAAATTTGCAAAACCCACTCCAGAATTAGTCCTGTTATTACACAATCAAAGCTACCTCCACACAGGATACTGATAACAAACACATACACACATCCAGAGTCTCGCAGTTGCCAGGTCTGGGAATAGAACTCCTACCTAACTGGTACATCACACTATAGCATTATACAGTTACAGCACATACCACGGAGCTTATAGGGCTACTCCTTCAACAAAGCTGTATTTCAAGGTAAATGACATCAGCAGGCTTGCCAAAGTAGGGCAATGGAAATTGTAGTGACTGTAAATGGTCTCAAAAGCATTGATCCCTACACAGACAAACAAACACACACACAAAGATTCACAGTTGCCATGTCTGGGATTAGAACTCCTACATAACTAATACATCACACTATAGCATTACTTAGTTATAGCATGTGTCATGGAGCTTACTTGGCTAGTTCTTCCTCAAAGGTATATTTCAAAGTGAATGACATCAGCAGGCTTGCCAAAGTAGGGTAATGAAAAGTGATTTGACTGTGAATGGCCTCAAAAACAATGATCCCTACACAAACAAACAATCACAAACACACAGAGTTTCATAGTTGCCATGTCTGGGATTAGAGCTCCTACCTAAATAGTACATCACACTACAGCATTATGCAGTTATAGCACATGTCACAGAGCTTATAGGGCTACTTTTTCACCAAAGGTGATTTCAAGGTGAATGACATCAGTAGGTTTGCCAAAGTAGGGCAATGGAAGGTGTAGTTCATAGGTTCATAGGTTGATACTAGGCTAGCCACCCTAGGGCCTATAGAAGCCTAGCCATAACAATTCCCTGGCTATTTCTTCCCACAATATATACTTCCCTGGACCCCTGTCTAGCAGGGCAACTGATGTGATCCCCGGGGTGAATTTCCTATCTCCCATCCAATCATCAAGGTTCCTTTTGAAGAGAGCTAAAGAGGCACTCTGCTTGACATATATGGGCAGTCTATTCTATTCCAGAGCCTGGGGAGTCTCTGGGTCAGGAACACATCTCTCCAGCATGTTTCGTTCATTGTGATGACAATTTTTAGATCTCTGGAGCATGTGGCTCTGAGGGATTGTTATTTCTTTAAGTGTAGCATGTCCAACAGCTCTGAGTTTGACATGGCATTGTATGTTAAGCAGAGATCAACTCTGAGTAGATGATATGCCACAGAGTATAGCTGGATGATTTTAGATGATCAGCATAGGGCATCTGCTTTAGGCCTGTAATTCTTTTAGTGAGATATTTCTGTAGCTTTTCTAGTTGTTGCAGATGTCTTGAGAAGTACATACCAAATGGGGTGTTGTATTCTATAATAGGTCTACTGAGAGATGAATACAGTGGGACAATGACCTCCTTTTTTCTGGATGAAAAGCCCTTAATGATGAGGTATGCCACATAGGTGGATTTCCTGACTGTTGTGGTGATGTGGTTATCGAAGGTGAGATCACTGTCCACCTGTGTCCCTAAGTCTCTTATCACACTTTTGGTGTTTAGTGTACTGCCACCTATGTGGTAATTCATGGGTACATGTTTCTTCCCAAAGGGGATAACTATACATTTCTTGGCATTGAGCTTGAGCCTATGGCTCTGGTACCAAGCATCTGTTTCTGTAAGGCCCTTTTGTAGAATATCCACATAATTTGAGATTCAATAATGGCTCCCAGTTTGCAGTCATCTGTGACCTTTGTTAGCCAGAGTCCCTTAGTGTTGGCCTGTACTTCAGAGCAATATATGCCAATCAAGAGCGATCCCAGGATGGAACCCTGAGGCCCTCACATTGTCACTTGTCTGGAGCTGAATTTGGAGTCAGCTACTTTTACAGTGTGGATTCTGTCAGTAAGCCAGTTGGCAGCTCATCATGTGACATAAGGATTAATGCCCAGCTTAATACATTTATCTATGATTCCAGACTGGGTGATGGTGTCAAAGGCCTTGGTAAGGTCTGGATAGGTTGTGTGGACCACCATACCCTCATCCACAGCTCCAGAGACTGATTCAAAGATGTCAGTCAGGTCCAGGAGACAAGATCGTCCCTTCACAAACACAACCTGGGTGGGGTCTAGTGTTTGAAGGGTACCATTGTCTTTGTTCATAAGTTCCATGATAATACGTTCCATGGCCTTGCAGATCAGGCTCACCAGACTGATGGGGCAGTAGCTCCTAGGATCCAAGGTGGATCCCCCCTTGTGGAGTGGGATAACTGTAGCTGTGCACCACTCAGTGGGCACAAAGCCTGAGGTGAAGCTATGATTAAGCATGGCACTTAGGTGAGGTTCCAGTTCATTTTGTAGTTCATGTCGTACACAGCCCGGGATGTTATCTGGTCCCATGGATGTTGTATTAGCTTTGGAGAGTGTGGTTTTACCTGTGTGGCCGTTATTACCAGAATCTGGCAATCTTTTGATATTGAGATGGGCCTTTTAGGAGGTGAGAGGGGGTGCAGTTGGCACTGAATCGATCTGTCAGGATAGTGGCAATATCCTTGGGATCAGTATATTTAATGCCATTCTGATGTAGCTCAGATCAGATCTGAGCATTGCCATTTAGATTCCTGACATAGCTATAGAATGGCTTACAGTTGTCTTTGGATTCTTTGGCTATATTATTTTCATAACTAGCTTTGGAGGATTTTATGAGGGATCTCAGCTTCTTACTGAGGCTGGTAAGGGAGGTTTTTGCATCCTGGGATTTTCCTCTTCTCTGCAACAGTTTCTTCCTTTTGTTGTAAAGTTTGTTTATGGCAGGGGACCACCAGATTGGCTTCCTTTTCTTGGAGGACAGCATCTTGGTTCTATTTAGGATGGCACAATTCCTGCATGAGTGGATGTGCTTGTACAGTGCCTTAGTGCAGGATTCAGCAGTTGAATTTTTAGTTCCCTTCTGCATGGGTGCCATGCAGTTTGCCATTTCTGACTTGTGTAGCATGAAGTTGGCTTTGGAAAAGTTTTTTACGGAGGTTTCCTTACTGGGGTTGGGGGAGGGATGTGGATGTCAAGGGTGATTAGCTTATGGTCAGACCTGACCATAGAGGGGGTGACCATAGGTGTGGAGAATCGATTTCCCATGTTGGTAAGGACCAGGTCTAGGATATTAGAGCCCCTGGTTGGACTATGGATTAGTTGATCAAGGACATTGGAAATTATGAATTCCAAGAACTGTTGGGCAAAGGTGTTGGTGCATGAGTAGTTTTCCCAGTTAATGGCATGGTATTTAAAATCATGCAGTATTAGGGTGTGTGGTTATATCTTAATATTTTCCAGTATGTTTAGAAAGGTATAGTGAGAATCTTGGGGCATGGTGGGGAATCTGTAGCAAGCTATACAATTTGGATTGCAGTCTTACCTAATGTTAGTTGCACCTGGAGAATTTCAGATGCATTGTGTTGGGCAACTAGACTGGTGGTGTGAATATCTTTGGTGAATATGGACACTCTTCCACCTTCTGTGTTTTGGTCTTGGTTTGGTGGCCAAGAGGTGTGGTAAGAGTTGTAGCCTGTTATTGCAGGGGTGCTCTGTGGAGCCTTGAACCAGGTCTCTGTTACTGCACAGATATCAATGTTCTCCATTTTTAGGAGTGCCTAGTGACTGTGAATGGCCACAACAGCATGGATCCCTACACACACAACCAAACACACACAGTCTCCATGTCTGGGATTAGAACTCCTACTTAACTAGTACAGCACCCTACAGCATTATGTAATTATAGCACACGCCACTGAGCTGACAGGGCTGCTCCTTCACCAAAGGTGTATTTCAAGGTGAATGACATCAGCAGGCTTGCCAAAGTATGGCAATGGGGAGTGTAGTGACTGTGAATGGCCATAAAAGCATTGATCCCTACACACACACACAAACAGCCAACCACACATGCACACACAGTTGCCATGTCTGGGATTCGAACTCCTACATCACACTATAGCATTAGACAGTTATAGCACATGCCACAGAGCTTACAGGGCTACTGTTTTCCCAAAGGTGTATTTCAAGGTGAATGACATCAGCAGGCTTGCCAAAGTAGGGCAATGGGGAGTGCAGTGTGTGTGAATGGGCCATAAACCATTCATCTGGAAGCACACACACAACACTCAGTCACATACAGGTTTACATTTAACAGGTACGTGTATACAACTCCTAGATGAATAATGATTTGCACAGTCATGTTACACAGTTATCACAAGCACCACAAACAGTATAGTGCTGAGGGATACCAGAGGCAAATGTCTACAGTGATTAACATTTGCACATCATGTGGTTTTAGCCAATTGGATGTGTGTTGGATGGGACAGGCCTCATGATGGGAGGCTCTTTGTCACTGTCTGTCACTCTCTTTCACACATCTATGTATCTGTAAGTTTGGCCTATTATAGTGTGTTGTCCTTGGATATATGTGTGTATTCCTGTCAGATATGTGTGCAAAGCATGACTGGTGTGCAATGTGGAGTGTGTGCACAAACATCTGCGACTGTCAGATATGTATAATCCACTGTTGTTGCCAGACATGGGCTTCAGTGTGGGAGCATGCCCAGTATGACCTTCTGTATTGAATGTGTGAATCTATTCCAGGTAGGTTGTACTCCAGTGCAGGCTTTTGTGTCCTACACCGACAGCTAGCAACCTGTTTCTGCAGGATATCTGTAGATCGGTTGACAATATGGGGTCACAATGGGCAAAGAATAGTGGGTTAAGGAAGGTAATTATGTCTGTGCTGCTTCTGCTACATGGTTTTGGTGTTAGCAGAGGTATTCAGACATATGTACTATTTACACTGTGATGTTTTATGTCATCAGCTACTGTCAGGTATACATATTTGCTTGCAGTAATTTCCTGGGGAACACAGGGTGAATGAAGCTGTGTCCAGTATTGTGGTCTGCAGCCTACATATTCTTGCACAATCATGCCATTCTGGAGGGGAAGCTGCAGATACTTGCTGATGGGTCTGTATAAATGGTTCAGCACCTTGGTACAGTGGTGGCTGAGGATCCCATGTTTGTACATCCATCGACGTGACAGAATGGCCATATCTTGCTGTTGCCATACCTCACAGCTGTACAGATTCACACAGGTTACCCAGAGGCAGGGCTCATATTTCTGGTCATTACCCCTTCACATTGTGGTTTATGAGCAGGTTTGTAGCTACTCATTCCTGTGTTTGCAGACAGGAATAATATGTGCACACAGCTGAGTTTCAGACCACACACTCCATGGCGTCCATGCTTCTACCCCCCTCTGATATTCTATCCTCTTCCAAACATTATGTAAACATTATCTGATAAGTTCCCTATACTTATCACTTCATCCCAGCAGTGTTTGGGGGTTGTTCCACAGTTCATGCAGAAGGATATGGTTGACATGCTACTGAGATTTGTCACCATGGCCTTGCATTTGGGTTCTGTGGACTGTGTTATGTTATTTGGGAGACCATGAGATAACATACATTGGCCGTATGGGTGAGACATAGGTCTTTGGCTATTGTGTAAACTGAAACATTTCCTCTGTGTAATTATCTCTTGGCTAGTGGGGGCTGGTTCTTTTGTGTTCGTGTAAAAAAAAAAGATTCTATCTTTTGCACACAGTGCAGACTAGAGAAGTTGTGACTGCAGCTGAGCTACAAAATATAAGTATCATCTTGATTTTTTTTTGATTATTTTTACAGATTACTGTTTTTACAATTTAATATATATAAAGCACTTTGTCTATTCAGTATCTTCACAAATCCTTATCTGTTTAAAAACTTTCATTTGTCTCTAGTGCTTGCTGTCTTATAGGCTATTGTGTAAACTGAAACATTTCCTCTGTGTAATTATCTCTTGGCTAGTGGGGGCTGGTTCTTTTGTGTTCTTGTAAAAAAAAAAAAAGTTTCTATCTTTTGCACACAGTGCAGACTAGAGAAGTTGTGACTGCAGCTGAGCTACAAAATATAAGTATCATCTTGATTTTTTTGATTATTTTTACAGATTACTGTTTTTACAATTTAATATATATAAAGCACTTTGTCTATCCAGTATCTTCACAAATCCTTATCTGTTTAAAAAACTTTCATTTGTCATTAGTGCTTGCTGTCTTAGGCTATTGTGTAAACTGAAACATTTCCTCTGTGTAATTATCTCTTGGCTAGTGGGGCTGGTTCTTTTGTGTTCTTGTAAAAAAAAAAAAAAAAAAAAAAGTTTCTGTCTTTTGCACACAGTGCAGACTAGAGAAGTTGTGACTGCAGCTGAGCTACAAAATATAAGTATCATCTTGATTTTTTTTGATTATTTTTACAGATTACTGTTTTTACAATTTAATATATATAAAGCACTTTGTCTATTCAGTATCTTCACAAATCCTTATCTGTTTAAAAAACTTTCATTTGTCTCTAGTGCTTGCTGTTTTAGGCTATTGTGTAAACTGAAACATTTCCTCTGTGTAATTATCTCTTGGCTAGTGGGGGCTGGTTCTTTTGTGTTCTTGTAAAAAAAAAAAAAAAAAAAAAAAAGTTTCTGTCTTTTGCACACAGTGCAGACTAGAGAAGTTGTGACTGCAGCTGAGCTACAAAATATAAGTATCATCTTGATTTTTTTTGATTATTTTTACAGATTACTGTTTTTACAATTTAATATATATAAAGCACTTTGTCTATTCAGTATCTTCACAAATCCTTATCTGTTTAAAAACTTTCATTTGTCTCTAGTGCTTGCTGTCTTAGGCTAATACTTGGTGGCTTTGCAGTTGCCCGCCCCTACTGTGACACACCTCCCAGTCTAGTGTCATTAGCTCATTCTGCTTAATACAGAGAGAACATTTGATAAGGCCTTCTGTTCCTCCTTTTGCCCTTTCAAAAGTAAAACAAAACTTTTTTTTCTCTTTCGCCTGAACCTTCTTGTGTTCTGACTGTCCTTCTCAAACATTTTGGAAATATACAGTATATTTCAGAGCATTTGTTAAAACTGTACTTGCTATAACTGATTTAAGTATTTTTTTCTGGCTTTTTGATTATTTACTGCTTAGCGACTGCATTTTAGCCTGTTTATACAGCTCTGCATTCTATTTAAACTGTTTTTGTGTTGATTAACTGTTTTGCACTTTTAAAAAGTTAGTTGTTGCTTAATTTTACCTGTTGGCTAACACACTCAAGAGAGCTAGCGCTTAAAAGCATTTATAGCATTTACTGTCTGTTTTTCCTCTGTTTTCTGCAAAAAAGAAAAAAAAAAAAAAAAAAAAAAAAATCTTGTTTTCCCGCCTTACTGAACTAGAATAGTCCAGTCTTCAGAGTTTGCTGATCTCTGTGCTTTGTCTTGGTTCCTGTGCTATTCCATATCCTTATTTGGATAAAGGCGTCTTTGTTCACCAGTGAGAGCGGGGAGCACTGAGTGGCCTATTTGTCCCTAGAGGAGTGGTTCCAGCCAGAAACTTGTAGTCTATTGGCCATTTTGGGTCAATTCCTAGCTCTTTTCACCCCCTGTAATAAAGCCCGCTTTAGCAGCTTTTTCTCGCTTGTATTCAACTCAGCACAGCTCCTCGTGGTGTACTGCAGAGTTCTACAAGCAGCAGAGAAAAGAGTGACTTTTTCCTGATTTAAGTATTTTTTCTGGCTTTTGATTATTTACTGCTTAGCGACTGCTTTTCGCCTGTTTATACAGCTCTGCATTCTATTTAAACTGTTTTTTGTGTTGATTAACTGTTTTGCACTTTTAAAAAAAGTTATTTGTTGCTTAAGTTTACTTGTAGGCTAACACACTCAAGTGCGCTAGCCATTTAAAAGCATTTATAGCATTTACTGTCTGTTTTTCTTCTGTTTTCATAAAAGAAAAAAAAAAAAAAAAAAATTCTTGTTTTCCCGCCTTACTGAACTAGAATAGTCCAGTCTTCAGAGTTTGCTGATCTCTGGGCTTTGGCTTGGTTCCTGTGCTATTCCATATCCTTATTTGGATAAAGGGAAGCTTCTTTGTTCACCAGTGGGAGTGGGGAGCACTGAGCAGCCTATTTGTCCATAGAGCAGTGGTTCCAGCCAGAAACTTGTAGTCTATTGGCCATTTTGGGTCAATTCCTAGGACTTTTCAACCCCTGCTATAAAGCCCACTTTAGCGTGCTTTTGCGTGATTTAGCCGAGTTGCCCATAGAGAGCACCATCGGGCGCCCGGTTAGACAAGGTTAAACTATTTCTGGCTCCGTGAGTCTGCTCTTCAATTTTTCCCTTAGAACTTTTCTACTTGCAATCTAAACAGTCTATTCTCTATCTCAATAGATCAGCACTTGCTCCTAAAGCATTTTTATATAGGTAAAGTACTTGTATACTAAACAAAGTACTACATTAGCCTAGAATCCCCTTGAATACCCATTTCCCTATAGGTCCCTTCTGACTCAGTTACACAGCAAACTTTTCACTTTTTCTAGCATGTCGAAGGGTCAGTTGCTAGCGTCCTCTCCTGTTCAGCTGGTGAATCTGGGCATCTTGAGGCAATGTTACAATTGCCTCATGTACACAGACAACCCACTCCTTCTCCCACAAAACACAAATACATGTGAGAGATACAACTATATAGCCAAACTGGAGGCTGAGCTCTCTCAACTCAGGACTGGCAAGACCAGACAGGAGGAGAAGGAAACCACGCACCCCACAAACCCAGTTTCACATAGAACTATCACAACTGCAAAACAAACACATAAACACACAAAGACATACTCAGGAGGCACTGATCAAAATCTACCAAAACTACAGAGGCCTCCAAAGCAGACACCCAAGCAACTGCCACCTCAAGACATAAGACATGCAACACATAGTTCTCAAAGTCAGTGTGCTAAACAGTCACAGCCCTTAAGGCCAAACACAATGCCAGACACACTTGTTATAGGTGACTCCATAGTCAGACACACTGGCGTCCCTCTCACCAGACTCAACAAGGAAGAGATCACAGTTAGCTGCCTGTCAGGCGCTAGAATCCGCCACACACAAGCACTCAGGTCACTCCACAGCAAGTACAAGTATGACTCAGTCATTGTCCATGCGGTGTGAGCGACCTGGGCGATACCTCCCTGGACTACATGAAGAGAGAGATAGAGGAGCTCTCAGATTATGTAGCCCAGGCCGGTATGACCCTGACCCTGAGCAGTAGCCTACCCTCACCAAGAATGATGCCACAATACAGAGACAAAATGATCAGCTTTAATAATTGGCTTAATTACTGGTGTCATTCTAAGGATCCAATGTCTGTCTGCCTGGGATGACATGCTTGACAAGCCACAGCTGCTTTCGCAAGGGACATCTTGCACCTGTCACCCTGGGCTTCGGATATTGGCAAAGGCTCTTGCCACCCCATAGTGCCTTTTTAGGCAAGGCTCAAATGATAAACCTACCGCCCTAGAAAACAAAATGGAGAAAAACTAAGGGTAATACTGCTCAATGCCAGAAGTCTAAACCTCAAGATGCAGCCCTCGAAGCCCTCCTCAGTATGGAGAACATCGATGTTTGTGCTGTGACTGAAACCTGGTTCAAGGCTCCTGAGAGCACCCCAGCACTATCAGGTTATACCTCATATCATGCGTTCCGGCCCCAAAATCCGGACCAAACCACAAAGGAGGGAGTATCCATATTCATAAAGGATACCCACACCTCCGGTTAGTGGCAACGAAGCATCGGAGACCATCCAGGTGCAATTAACCATAGGTAAAACTGCCCTACAGTTTGTAACATGCTACAGACCACCTTCTCAAACTCAGGAAACCCACACAGCCTTCCTGAAGACACTGGAGAGTATAAATGTCTCTCCAAACACCCTCATATTAGGTGACTTCAACTACCCAAACATAGACTGGGAACATTGCTCAAGCCCCAACACCCTAGCCCAAAGGTTCCTTGAGTTCATAAACTCAAATGCTATGGAACAACTAGTTACCATTCCCACAAGAGGAGAAAATATGCTAGACCTGATCATCACAAACATGGGGACAAAATGCTCCACACCGGAAGTATATCCCTCATTGGTGAGATCAGACCATAAATAATCTCACTGGAGATCCACATCCCGCCCCCACCCCCAGCAAAAAAGACCACAGTGAAGAACTTCTCAAATGCAAACTTTACACTTCTTAAGAATGGAGTGGTATCCTTCAAGGCCCCCGAGCCAGTGGAAACCACAACCCACGCTGCTGAAACCCTTACAAATGCCTTCTACGAGCACCTCCAGGAATGTATGGATCAAGCAATCCCTAATAAAATCAAGACCCTTTCCACCAAAGGCAGGCGCCCGGTCTGGTGGACTCCAGCCATAAACAAACTCTACAGCAAGAGGAGAAAGCTACTACATGACAGAGCAAAATCCTTAAATGGAAGGCATCTCTGATCAATACTAGCAAAAAACTACGATCACTCATAAAATCATCCAAGGCCAACTTTGAGAGAAAAATCGCTAATGACACAAAGACAATCATAAAGCCTTCTTCAGCTATGTTAGAAACCTCGGTGGAAACTCCCAGATATGCCCAGAATTAGTCCAAAATGATAAAAAAATCACTGAACCCACAGACATTGCCAACATACTGGCAGACGGGTTCAGTGCAAATTTCTCCTCTCCCCAAAGGAGAAATATCTATCCCACCAGAGTCTAGCCTCCCAAACATCTCAGATGCCCAGGTGAGAGCTGCTCTCTAAAGCAAAAAACACAGCATCAATGGACGGACGGTGTCCCCGGATGTGTGCTACACCGAACTCAATGAGGAACTAAACCCACACATAAGGCTGCTGTTTAATCTTAGCCTTACTACAGGATATCATTACCCAAAGAATGGCGTGCAGCAACTGTGGTCCCACTCCACAAAGGCGGTGCTTCTCGGACCCTGGAAATTACGCCCCCATAAGCTTCCGAGCCTTGTCTGCAAAGCTATGGAGAGGATCATAATGGAACTCATAAATAAAGACATTGGGGACCTACAGACACTGGATCCTACCCAATTTGGCTTTGTCAAGGGCAGATCCTGCCTCTTGAACTTGGTCGACTTTTGAAACAGTCACTAAGGCCATTGATGAGGGTAAGGCAGTTCACACAGCCTACCTTGACCTAGCAAAGCGTTCAACACAATACCCCACTCGGGCATCATAGAAAAGCTCACCAGCTTAGATGTAAACCCATATGTCACAAGATGGGTTGCAAACTGGCTCAAGGACAGAACACACAGGGTTAGAGTTCAATGTTCTAATATCAAACCCAATTCAGCTTAACGCTGACAACATTGAACATTCAGATCAGCTTAATTTTTCCTAGGGAAAAAATTTTCTGTTCAAACACATACAACACAAGCACACCAAACAGACAGCAATCCACACACATAAACCTAAAACTTACATCTAACCCTACACTAAACTGTACATACACACTAACTATCCACTTACCTTAACCCAAACCCTAACCCTAAGGTCCATCACTATCGCACACTCACCTCACCTGCTCTAACCCTAACTCATCTACCCTTCCCTAACCCTCACGCACACAATCGACACTTACCTGACCCACACCCTAACCCTAACTCACCTAACCCACTAACTCTCACATCCACACAATCATTTACTTACTGAACCTGACCCATAACGTTCCACCACAGCTGAAAATAGTGAAGCAACAGAATGAATAACTGAATTCTTTTCCCTGGGAAAGAATTTTTCTGCTTCGCTGTTTTCAGCGTTCACTGAATAGGGTTCGATATTAGAACATTCGATGTTCTGAAACATCGATGTTCTAATATAGAACCCTTCAAATGCAGAAGAGCAAGACTTACATTCTGTAGTCATGTCTGGAACATCCCCCTCCTGTTTGTTGGCCTGTATCCACAGTGTATGTTGTAAGAGGTATATCCCACTACCCTCTGTGATGCTGTTTGCCAAACACCGACATGAAGTCCTGCATAGAACCATTCAAATGCAGAAGAGCAAGACTTCCTGCTCACAGTGAATTAACACCCACATTATGTTCCTAGTTATAGGAGTGTGTTTTCATGCAATTGGCTATGGGAATGTTACCACAGTTGTTCCACATGCAATCAGCTTGTGGAGGACTGCAATTCATGCACAGGCCATCAGCTGATCATGATCATCACTTACAAAACACAAGCTGCTGCCTAAGCAAAGCAGGTGTACTTCTCCACATCCACCAGAGAGGGAGTGAGAGATACAGACAGAGACAAAGTAAGAAATGAAGAGGGTAGGAGAGTAAAAGCTAAGCATGTTTGTGTCACACACTTGCCAGTATGGGGTTTCAAACCCCTGTCTGACTATATATTGCTATTACATTTCTATGAAGTTATTGCATGCACCACAGAGCTTACATATTGGAGAGCTGTCCAAAGGTATATTTGAAGGTGAGTGACATCAGCAACAGTGATAAATGAGGGATAAGGTAGGTGTAGTACATGTGCCTATCCACAAGAACAGGTGTCAAGGACGACACAGCCACACTCTCTCTGGGACTCACACACATTATCACAGTTGGCAGGGTTAGGATTAGAATTCCTAACTAACTAGTTTGCTACACTACAGTATTACACAGGTATCACATGCACCACAGAGGTTATCAGGCTGATATAAGGGCAAAGGGTATGTCAAGGTGACTAACATCAGAAGGCATGCTTCAGTAGGGCAATGGGAGGTGTAGTGAGTGTGAATGGCTTCCAAATCATTAATCTCCTCCCACACATAGGTTTGCCAGTACTGACATGCATGGATTCGTTGCTTCACAGGTGTGTAGAGGGTGACTGTGTCAGAAGGCTGTACAAGGCTAGGCAAAGGGTATACCTTGGCATCAGGCCAGAATGACAATGGTCTGCAGTGTGGCTCAGGGGTGTAGTCTCTAGATTGGCCCACACAAGTGGGTATTGTATTCACTATCCACTCATCTGGGATACTATTGTGGGTGGCCAGTGCTGTGCAATGCTTGCCATGTATGTGTTCTATATTCCATAGCATGGACAGTGTCTGGGATGTGCACATGTCCCACATGCATGTTCTGTGACATGTGGAAGTGTACCTGGGGTGTCTGGGGCATGTTGTGTGGACAGATTGTTATCATCTGATGTGGCATTCCTGACCTCATGTGGTGAGAACTGGCAATGGAACTCAGGTTGATTCTGCACCTACATTGACAGCATGATTTATTTTATTTAACATTTGTTGACCGGGCTAGTCTAACTGGATATATGTCCATTTTCAGTAGAGGCCTTGGGGGAAAAAGCTCCAAAAGAACAGACAATTTAAAACAAATCAAAGGTATTAAGCATATATGGACAAGAAGAAATACATAATAGTTTACAAATGTTAACAATACAGCTAAAATAAAAGGAAAACCTCATTCCTGTAATTCTATACAAAAAAATAATTTTTTTTTTTTTTTTTTTTTTTTTTAAGAGAGTGAAAGGAAACAGGGAGGAGAGTAGTAGTGCAACAAAAAGACAAAAGGAAAGAGGAGAGAGAAATACAGAGAGGTTTGGTAAAAGTAAGGTAAGAAGGAGAAATAAAATCTAATATGAGAAGCAAGGAGAAGGTGGCTCAAAGTAACATGCTAAGTGGCCTAAGGAATGAGAAGAGAGTAGGGAGGGTAAGCAGAGGAAGAGAGAATGTAGTGTTGTAAAGGAGGAGAGATTTTAGTCAGGGTTGCTGCATGGACAGAGCCAGTGGTTAGTAAGATGAAGTTTGAGTTTCTTTTTGAAGAGTGAGGAAGAGGAGATCATAGTGAGGTCCTTAGGAAGAAGGTTCCAGCTTTTCCCCACTGTATAGGAGAAAAGTGAGTCACCTGCTTTATTATTAGATTTATGTGTGGATACTAAAAGTTTGTGTGAAGAGCGAAGGTTAGAAAAATTTTTATAGGGACTAATAAGTTTAGTAAGGATAGGTGTTTTTTCAGGGAAGTAAAGGATTTTTTGGGTGACTATAAGTTGCTGTGATAAAAGTTGATTTTCCAGTTCCAGCCAGCCAAGTTGTTTTAAATTTAGGCAATGGTGAGATCTAAAAGGGGACCTGGTAGTAAATCTGGCTATACTATTGTAGGAGGTAGCCAATTTGTTCAGGTTAGTTTTAGATAGATTTGTATATAAAGGTGATGCATATAGGAGAGTAGAGATAAGATGGGAGTGGGAAATGGTAATTCTGGCTGTAGGAGTAAGAAAAGGCTTGATTTTATAGAGAGAGCCAAGCTTTTTATTAATAGATTTAATAGTGGTATTAATATGAGAGTCATAGTTTAGGCTATGATCGATGGTAACCCCTAAAAGTTTGGTTGTTGTGTCAGTAGATATAACTGTGCCATTTTTAGATACGATGGAGAAGTGGAGTGGTGAAGATTTTTGTGTGGGAGTGAACAACAGTAGTTTAGTCTTTTTAGGGTTAAGGAGGAGACATCGCTGTAAAAAACACTCTTCTACAAGCTGAAAGACATTTTGGGTGAGGAATTGAAGTTCAGTTGGGTTAGAGGCTGAGGAGACTAAGGTGGAGTCATCTGCATACTGTATGGTTATGGCTTGGGGGATGCTAGAAGCAAGATCATTGATAAATATGGAGAATAAAAGGGGACCTAAGATAGATCCTTGGGGGACTCCAAGGGAGACAGGAAGAGGGGAGGATAGAGTCTTTTCCCAGAGGACAGCCTGTTTTTGATTATCTAGGTAATACTTGAACCACTGTAGTGCCAGAGTGTCAAGTGAAAGTGATTTCAGAAGATTCAAGAGAATTTGATGATTAAGCATGTCGAATGCTTTGGAGAGATCTATAAAGACAGCAGATGAGAGGATGTTATTATTGCGGTTTTTATTTATGTGATCAGTAAAGGAAAGAAGGGCAGTAGTAGTGCTATGGGAGGGACGAAATCCATGCTGGGAGGGAGCTAGTAGTCCATTTAGAAGGAGGTGGTCAAGCAGTTGTTGGTGAATGCATTTTTCCATGATTTTAGCTAAGGGAGAAAGTAGGGGCAATTGGACGGAAGTTTGAAAGTTCAGATGAGGTCCATGAAGGAATAATATGAGAGATCTTCCAGATGGAAGGGATAGTGCCTTCATTGATGGTTCTATTTATTAGGATAGAGACAGGGTAGGCAATTGCTTTGGCTGCAATTTGAAGATATTGTGCAGGTAGTAAATCAGCAGAGGGGGTAGAAGGTTTGAGCTTCAGAAGGAAGGTACTGATGAGGGATGTAGAGACAGGTTGTAGTTGAAAAGTGGGAGGAGATGGAAAGGAGGACAGTGGTGAAAGAGAAGCCATGGGAGGAAGGGAGTTAACAATTGACAGGATTGCTTCAGTAAAGAAGTTGTTAAAGGAGTCAACTATCTGTTTAGGAGTGTTTTTGGTAGTACTGGCAGGGGTGGGTGTCTTAGATGTGCCAGGGTGTAGTAAAGTATTGATTCCTGTCCAGAATTTCTTAGGGTTTTGGTGGTTATTTTGCTGGAGATTAATGAAAAAGCTTTTTTTATCAAGTCGTACAGAGGATTTAGTGGAGTTTCTAAGCTGTTTAAATTTAGTGTGACCAGATGGGTCTTTAGAAGCATGTAATTTTGACCAGAGTTTGTTTCTTAGCAACATTTTGTGCTTAGTTTCATTTGTAAGCCAGGGCGCAATTTTGGTCCTATTTTTAAGGGTACGGATAGGGGCATGGAGGTTAAGAATTTCAAGGAATTTTGAATTAAAGTAGGCTACTGCTTCATCAAGTTGTAGGTATTTTAGGGGTGACCAGTTACAGTGTCTAAGTTCATTTTGGAAGCATTCAGGGTTAAAGTTCTTGTTGGAGCGTATGGTTTTGAAGCTTGTAGGTAGAAGTATATTGGACTTATGTCGAAGTATGTAAGTTAGAAAGTGATCACTCATATCTTCCGGGAGGGTGCCTACTGTGTAGAATGAGGGGGAAGTATTTATGAGAATCCAGCCAAGGATGGATTCTTTTTTGGTGGGCTTGTGGATGCGAGTGGGTGAGGTGACAATTTGAGTAAAGCCATGCAGGTTAATGTGGGTAGAAGGGGTATTGGTATTACAGGTATTCCAGTCAATGTTAAAGTCACCAAGTACTATGGTTTCTTGAGGATATGAGGTGGATAGCCAGCTAAGGATATTTTCAAGGAGGTTGATGTTGTTGCCAGGTGGAATATAAGAGCACAGAATATAAATGGCCTTGTAAGTATTTAATTGTAGCTTAGTAAAAAGAATTTCAGTGTTAGTGTCAGATGGAAGACAAGAATTTAATGGAGTGAGTTGTAGACCTGTTTTATACAGTAAGGCTATGCCCTCTCCCTTCTTGTTAGGGCAATCTACTCTTAGAATATTATACCCAGGAGGGGTGATATTGCAGTCCTATGATAAAGGTATTCACTGGTGTTAGTGGCATCTATCCATACAGGGCATGTGTATAAGGCATGATATTTCCTTTGTGGGTTATATTTGCTGACTCTACAGTTGTTGCAGGCATCCAGTGGGGAACATAGCAAAGGACCACTGTATGCAATGACTTGCCTATTGTAGGGATGGAACAAGGTGCCATGTCCTCTGTAGTCCACTGCAATCACACCATGGTTACTATATGTGGGCAATATGCAGGGAACTACCAATATAGTGGTTGTTGCCTAGCCAAGAGTGTTTGTGTATAAGACATGGGTGGAGAGTGTTCTCTGGGTAATACAAGCATTGCCTATTGTGACGACTGTGCCCTGGCCCAGCAATCAAGGAGCCTCAATCCTCACCACTAACACCAGGGAGGGCATCTCATATAAGAGGAAAGGATAACAAATACACACAGTAAAGTACAATGTCCCTTAAGTGCACACAAAGATCACAGTCAGTCTGGGGCTGGTTGCTCCCTTGCTCTCCAGGTTACCAATAAGACTCCCCACTGGCACAGCTATGGGGTTCAGATCTCAGCCTAGCTGGCAAGCTAACCTCCAGTACCCTCTCTGTCCCACCAGTGCTTCATGTCCATGCCCAGGTAGCTGACACACTACACACACTTTGAGATAAGTATTTATACAACTTCACAGACACTCCTGGGAAAGGCTGATATAGATTCTCCAGCCATGCCTCTTTAGCCAGACTATACGGTAGTAATTTTTGCCACCACCAGCTAATACTTATCAGCTACCCAAAGGCCCTTAAAAGGGTGTCCAATTATTACTATGCAATATTATTATCCAATTGGTAATTTGACTATTCAGTCTAAAGCTTATTAGAGTGGCTTATTACAATAAACTCTATAAATATGCAATGTACTCTAGAGCTTACTTATCTCTACACAAACCAGCCACAGGTAAAGGTTTTTAAAATATTTAATAATAAATAATTAAAACACAAGACAATACTACTACTACACCACAGTGATATCTAAGAGTTCAGAGATCACACAGAAACTTAAAACAGTACAGTAGGAAAGTTCTGATATAACAGAAAAACACTTGTCTAACTTTCTTCTAAGTTCCTAGCTATTACTACAAGAAAACATACTTCTAAGACACTACTTACATAAGACAACAGGCAGAGTGCTGATAAGTTGGATAACAAGATCAAAATGCTTACACTCTCTCTCTGAACAATAGTTTTTAAACTCACTAACAAACAGCTCTGCTAGGTCCTCCCATATTACATCATTTTGACGCTTAGGTTTTCCCGGTATACACATTACATCATTTTGACACTTAGTCTGGAATTTCCCGGCCCAAAAGGCCACATTATTTAGCAAGTTAACACCTGCTCAAGAAACTACAATAATAGAAGACATTTCACATGTACACTCTAGCAATTATTCCTTAAGTTAAGACAATAGAAAGAATGTGCTCAGCCAGCCACCTTGGCACCACTATTTAGATAATTTTAACTTCAAAGAACATTTGAAATGCTTGGATTAGTTTTCCTTACAGCAGATGGCAATGTTGCAACAATCTTGAAGTTCACATTTTCCAGTGTTTTCTTTCATTTAAGAACATAAGCCTGTATTTTACATTTATTTTTACAAATGATAGAATTATGTACCAAATTCATTTTGACTAGGCTGGCAGCCTTCACCCATCTTCCCCCAATCTTCACACCTATATTGTTCCCCAATCCATAATGTCACATATAGGGGTATGGATTGTCTACACCAGCCTCTCTGCTGTTTGACATCTGTTGTCCTTGTAAGGTGGACATTGTGACATGCAATAGGTCCTCCATATAAGAAATTTGCAAAACCCACTCCAGAATGAGTCCTGTTATTACACAATCAAAGCTACCTCCACACAGGATACTGATAACAAACACATACACACATCCAGAGTCTTGCAGTTGCCAGGTCTGGGAATAGAACTTCTACCTAACTGGTACATCACACTATAGCATTATACAATTACAGCACATACCACGGAGCTTATAGGGCTACTCCTTCAACAAAGCTGTATTTCAAGGTGAATGACATCAGCAGGCTTGCCAAAGTAGGGCAATGGAAATTGTAGTGACTGTAAATGGTCTCAAAAGCATTGATCCCTACACAGACAAACAAACACACACACAAAGTTTCACAGTTGCCATGTCTGGGATTAGAACTCCTACGTAACTAATACATCACACTATAGCATTACTTAGTTATAGCATGTGTCATGGAGCTTACTTGGCTAGTTCTTCCTCAAAGGTATATTTCAAAGTGAATGACATCAGCAGGCTTGCCAAAGTAGGGTAATGAAAAGTGATTTGACTGTGAATGGCCTCAAAAACAATGATCCCTACACAGACAAACAATCACAAACATGCAGAGTTTCATAGTTGCCATGTCTGGGATTAGAGCTCCTACCTAAATAGTACATCACACTACAGCATTATGCAGTTATAGCACATGTCACAGAGCTTATAGGGCTAGTTTTTCACCAAAGGTGATTTCAAGGCGAATGACATCAGTAGGTTTGCCAAAGTAGGGCAATGGAAGGTGTAGTTCATAGGTTGATACTAGGCTAGCCGCCCTAGCACCTATAGAAGCCTAGCCATAACAATTCCCTGGCTATTTCTTCCCACAATATATACTTCCCTGGACCCCTGTCTAGCAGGGCAACTGATGTGATCCCCGGGGTGAATTTCCTATCTCCCATCCAGTCGTCAAGGTTCCTTTTGAAGAGGTCCAAAGAGGCACTCTGCTTGACATGTATGGGCAGTGTATTCCAGAGTCTGGGGAGTCTCTGGGTCAGGAACCCATCCCTCCAGCATGTTTTGTTCATTGTGATGGCAAGGTTTAGATCCCTGGAGCATGTGGCTCTGAGGGATTCAAATTTCTTTATGTGTAGCATGTCCAACACCTCTGGGTTTGACATGGCCTTGTATGTTAAGCAGAGATCACCTCTGAGTAGACGATATGCAACAGAGTATAGCTGGATGATTTTTAGATGGTCAGCATAGGGCATCTGCTTTAGGCCTGTGATTCTTTTAGTGAGGTACTTCTGCAGCCTTTCTAGTTGTTGCAGATGTCTTGAGAGGTACTTACCAAATGGGGTGTTGTATTCTATAATGGGTCTACTGAGAGATGAATACAGTGGGACAATGACCTCCTTTTTTCTGGATGAAAAGCCCTTAATGATGAGGTATGCCACATAGGTGGATTTCCTGACTGTTGTGGCGATGTGGTTATCGAAGGTGAGATCACTTTCCACCTGTGTCCCTAAGTCTCTTATCACACTTTTGGTGTTTAGTGTACTGCCACCTATGTGGTAATTCATGGGTACATGTTTCTTCCCAAAGGGGATAACTATGCATTTCTTGGCATTGAGCTTGAGCCTATGGCTCTGGTACCAAGCATCTGTTTCTGTAAGGCCCTTTTGTAGAATATCCACATAATTTGAGATTCAATAATGGCTCCCAGTTTGCAGTCATCTGTGACCTTTGTTAGCCAGAGTCCCTTAGTGATGGCCTGTACTTCAGAACAATAGATGCTAATCAAGAGCAATCCCAGGACTGAACCCTGAGGTCCTCCCATTGTCACTTGTCTGGAGCTGAATTTGGAGTCAGCTACTTTTACAGTGTGGGTTCTGTCAGTAAGCCAGTTGGCAACTCATCATGTGACATAAGGATTAATGCCCAGCTTAATACATTTATCTATGATTCCAGACTGGGTGATGGTGTCAAAGGCCTTGTTAAGGTCTGGATAGGTTGTGTGGACCACCATACCCTCATCCACAGCTCCAGAGACTGATTCAAAGATGTCAGTCAGATCCAGGAGACAAGATCGGCCCTTCACAAACACAACCTGGGTGGGGTCTAGTATTTGAAGGGTGCCATTGTCTTTGTTCACAAGTTCCATGATAATACGTTCCATGGCCATGCAGATCAGGCTCACCAGACTGATGGGGCAGTAGCTCCTAGGATCCAAGGTGGATCCCCCCTTGTGGAGTGGGATAACTGTAGTTGTGCACCACTCAGTGGGCACAAAGCCTGAGGTGAAGCTATGATTAAACATGGCACTTAGGTGAGGTTCCAGTTCATTTTGTAGTTCATGTCGTACACAGCCCGGGATGTGGTCCCATGGATGTTGTATTAGCTTTGGAGAATGTGGTTTTACCTGTGTGGCCGTTATTACCAAAATCTGGCAATCTTTTGATATTGAGATGGGCCTTTTAGGAGTTGAGAGGGGGTGCAGTTGGCACTGAATCGATCTATCAGGATAGTGGCAATATCCTTGGGATCAGTATATTTAATGCCATTCTGATGTAGCTCAGATCAGATCTGAGCATTGCCATTTAGATTCCTGACATAGCCATAGAATGGCTTACAGTTGTCTTTGGATTCTTTGGCTATATTATTTTCATAACTAGCTTTGGAGGATTTTATGAGGGATCTCAGCTTCTTACTGAGGCTGGTAAGGGAGGTTTTTGCATCCTGGGATTTTCCTATTCTCTGCAACAGTTTCTTCCTTTTGTTGTAAAGTTTGTTTATGGCAGGGGACCACCAGATTGGCTTCCTTTTCTTGGAGGACAGCATCTTGGTTCTATTTAGGATGGCACGATTCCTGCACGAGTGGATGTGCTTGTACAGTGCCTTAGTGCAGGATTCAGCAGTTGAATTTTTAGTTCCCTTCTGCATGGGTGCCATGCAGTTTGCCATTTCTGACTTGTGTAGCATGAAGTTGGCTTTGGAAAAGTTTTTTACGAAGGTTTCCTTACTGGGGTTGGGGGAGGGATGTGGATGTCAAGGGTGATTAGCTTATGGTCAGACCTGACCATAGAGGGGGTGACCATAGGTGTGGAAAATCGATTTCCCATGTTGGTAAGGACCAGGTCTAGGATATTAGAGCCCCTGGTTGGACTGTGGATTAGTTGATCAAGGACATTGGAAATTATGAATTCCAAGAACTGTTGGGCAAAGGTGTTGGTGCATGAGTAGTTTTCCCAGTTAATGGCATGGTATTTAAAATCACGCAGTATTAGGGTGTGTGGTTATATCTTAATATTTTCCAGTATGTTTAGAAAGGTATAGTGAGAATCTTGGGGCATGGTGGGGAATCTGTAGCAAGCTATACAATTTGGATTGCAGTCTTACCTAATGCTAGTTGCACCTGGAGAATTTCAGACGCATTGTGTTGGGCAACTAGTCTGGTGGTGTGAATATCTTTGGTGAATATGGACACTCTTCCACCTTCAGTGTTTCGGTCCTGGTTTGGTGGCCAAGAGGTGTGGTAAGAGTCGTAGCCTGTTATTGCAGGGGTGCTCTGTGGAGCCTTGAACCAGATCTCTGTTACTGCACAGATATCAATGTTCTCCATTTTTAGGAGTGCCTAGTGACTGTGAATGGCCACAACAGCATGGATCCCTACACACACACAACCAAACACACACAGTCTCCATGTCTGGGATTAGAACTCCTACTTAACTAGTACAGCACCCTACAGCATTATGTAATTATAGCACACGCCACTGAGCTGACAGGGCTGCTCCTTCACCAAAGGTGTATTTCAAGGTGAATGACATCAGCAGGCTTACCAAAGTAGGGCAATGTGGAGTGTAGTGACTGTGAATGGCCATAAAAGCATTGATCCCTACACACACACACAACCAACCACACATGCACACACAGTTGCCGTGTCTGGGATTCAAACTCCTACATCACAC
The DNA here is from genome assembly GCF_019279795.1 of Protopterus annectens. Classification (NCBI taxonomy): domain Eukaryota; kingdom Metazoa; phylum Chordata; order Ceratodontiformes; family Protopteridae; genus Protopterus; species Protopterus annectens. The sequence goes on along the minus strand of NC_056727.1, from coordinate 891,219,893 downwards.
TATAGCATTAGACAGTTATAGCACATGCCACAGAGCTTACAGGGCTACTGTTTTCCCAAAGGTGTATTTCAAGGTGAATGACATCAGCAGGCTTGCCAAAGTAGGGCAATGGGGAGTGCAGTGTGTGTGAATGGGCCATAAACCATTCATCTGGAAGCACACACACAACACTCAGTCACATACAGGTTTACACTTAACAGGTACGTGTATACAACTGCTAGATGAATAATGATTTGCACAGTCATGTTACACAGTTATCACAAGCACCACAAACAGTATAGTGCTGAGGGATACCAGAGGCAAATGTCTACAGTGATTAACATTTGCACATCATGTGGTTTTAGCCAATTGGATGTGTGTTGGGTGGGACAGGCCTCATGATGGGAGGCTCTTTGTCACTGTCTGTCACTCTCTTTCACACATCTATGTATGTGTAAGTTTGGCCTATTATAGTGTGTTGTCCTTGGATATATGTGTGTATTCCTGTCAGATATGTGTGCAAAGCATGACTGATGTGCAATGTGGAGTGTGTGCACAAACATCTGCGACTGTCAGATATGTATAATCCACTGTTGTTGCCAGACATGGGCTTCAGTGTGGGAGCATGCCCAGTATGACCTTCTGTATTGAATGTGTGAATCTATTCCAGGTAGGTTGTACTCCAGTGCAGGCTTTTGTGTCCTACACCTACAGCTAGCAACCTGTTTCTGCAGGATATCTGAAGATCGGTTGACAATATGGGGTCACAATGGGCAAAGAATAGTGGGTTAAGGAAGGTAATTGTGTCTGTGCTGCTTCTGCTACATGGTTTTGGTGTTAGCAGAGGTATTCAGACATATGTACTATTTACACTGTGATGTTTTATGTCATCAGCTACTGTCAGGTATACATATTTGCTTGCAGTAATTTCCTGGGGAACACAGGGTGAATGAAGCTGTGTCCAGTATTGTGGTCTGCAGCCTACATATTCTTGCACAATCATGCCATTCTGGAGGGGAAGCTGCAGATACTTGCTGATGGGTCTGTATAAATGGTTCAGCACCTTGGTACAGTGGTGACTGAGGATCCCATGTTTGTACATCCATCGACGTGACAGAATGGCCATATCTTGCTGTTGCCATACCTCACAGCTGTACAGATTCACACAGGTTACCCAGAGGCAGGGCTCATATTTCTGGTCATTACCCCTTCACATTGTGGTTTATGAGCAGGTTTGTAGCCACTCATTCCTGTGTTTGCAGACAGGAATAATATGTGCACACAGCTGAGTTTTAGACCACACACTCCATGGTGTCCATGCTTCTACCCCCCTCTGATATTCTATCCTCTTCCAAACATTATGTAAACATTATCTGATAAGTTCCCTATACTTATCACTTCATCCCAGCAGTGTTTGGGGGTTGGTCCACAGTTCATGCAGAAGGACATGGTTGACATGCTACTGAGATTTGTCACCATGGCCTTGCATTTGGGTTCTGTGGACTGTGTTATGTTATTTGGGAGACCATGAGATAACATACATTGGCCGTATGGGTGAGACATAGGTCTTTGACAGAGGACTGTAGGGCATTTGGTAGTGATGCAGGCCATCTGTAGCAAGCCGTTGCATTGTGTCACTCCTACAGTCCCAGGCTGCAAGCCACTATATTCCCCTGGGGTGACAGGATAGGTGTGCAAGGTGCTAATGTCAATAGCTTCTGTCCTTATTGATCCAGTACTGTGGATGCTGGCAGGGTGCTGCTTACAGCTAGGGACACACCTGCATGGGACACCTCTTCAGCATGCTGCATTCTGTGGCTATTCCCATACCAAGGTGGGGGTCATATTGTATTCATTCCCAACAGCAGGGATAAGACCTGTGAGGTACCTGTAGCTGATGGGGGGTCAGCTGGGTGCATGTCTGCTGTGAAAGCTACTTGCAGCTGACTCACATATATGCGTGGGACATTCCACTTATGCTGGCTTGTGCAGGGACATCAGCAGTTTCTCAGTACTTCATACCTATGACTTTTGTGGTCTGCCAGTGTTTGCCTAAATGACAGCAGTATCCCATACTACAAACCCAACTAATGTGCTGCTAACCTGTATGTACAATTCAAAAGATGTGTCCATTTGGCAATAACATTTTATACACTCTCTGTCTAGGGACTTCCACCTGTGTACTGTTTGTATGTCTGGGCCCACATTCATGCCATGTCCATGTTTCAGATGTTGACAGATATTACATCTGAACAATTACTATGGCTTACTGCTGGAATGTGTCTTGCTGGGATGCATTGTGTTTGGCACTGCAGTTATGAGAACTTGGCCCTGTCCTCGGCAGTACTGGCCAATGGCCACCAGGACAAATCCCACCATGCCTACATGCTGACCATTCTCACACAATATACAACACACACCAACCTAATACACACAGCCCTGAATATTGTACACATGCTACAATCTATCCTGCTACTTTGGCTGGCTCAGGTAATCTGTGCTCCACTGTTATTATACTCACACATACATGTTACTACATTTCTACATAGGATTGTGCAGGGGGTGCACACCTGACTACTGTACACATTTACTATGACTGTACTGGTATTTCAGGTACTCCATTTCATTCCATATTCTGACCTATCATGCAGACTACAGGCATATCAGTGTACTACAGTTCTTAGCTTTTATTGACCTACATTTCAGTTTCAGACTTCTTACTCTTCAGAACTAACATCCCACTGCCTGACCTGTTGTAGTCTGTCTCTGTAAGTCTGGAGGGGGGGTGTTCTCCATAGCCATCAATCAGAGGCCTTAGCACAGCCTTTTTTGTGTTTGTCTATGCCTGTCCTGCTGGCTGAGACTGTTGTTGGGTATGTGAGCCTCACTGACTTGCATGTGTGTGTCCTATTGTTATAGCATTGGGATCTAAAGCAATGTTGGGACACCAACTTACAGAAATCTTTCCTTAGCAGCATGTGTGAACAATATTTTATGTGAATGCCAGTGACATAAAATAATGCAAAGCTGCATGGAAATACAATGTCTGGCTAAAAGAGCAACAGCCAAGATAAGATAGTGCTTATGAATAATTCCTCTTTATCAAGGCATAATTATTAATATAAGCAAATATTTATGTTGAAAATAATTCCTCTAATAATCAAATGTCAGACAACAGATGCAAGTTAGCTATAAGACTTTGCAGTGTTTTTTTTTAGAATTGTTAGCTCAGCTGCTTGTTAGGAAAAAAATAGAATGGAAAGATCACAGCAGCCTGAAACAAGGGTCACACACTGACACACACAGATGTATTGTAACAGCAGGGAATGGCTCTTCTATTAGAAGTTCATAGGTTCATAGGTTCATACTAGGCTATCTGCCCTAGGGCATTTATAAGCCTAGCCAGAGTGTGTTTGGCTTTCGCCACCCATTTTAAATTAATTTTGCTATGCCCTTTTTCGAGGTTTGTATACTGTGCCTCTGTCTAACAGTGACACAGAAGTGATACCCGGGTAAACCTACGATCTCCCATCCACTCATCAAGAATCAAGAAGAGAGTCAATGAGGGACTCTGCCTAATCTGGAATGGGATTTTATTCCAGAGTGAAGGGAGCCTCTGGGTTATGAATCTGTCCCTCCAGCATGTCCTATTTATTTCAGTGCTGAGGTTCAAGTTTCGAGCGTAGCTCGATGGGATTTGGATTTTCTGAGGTGCAGCATGTCCATTAATTTCGGGTTGGACATGGCTTTACACGTCAGGCACAGATTGCCTCTGAGCAGGCGGTATGCCACTGAGTAGAGCTGGAGTTTCTTTAACCGGGCAGCATATGGCATCTGTTTGAGCCCTTTGATCCTCTTGGTGAGGTACCTTTGGGGTCTTTCCAGTTGCTGCAGGTGTCTGGTAAGGTAAATCCCAAAAGGGGCATTGTACTCAATTATGGGCCTGATGAGGGATGAGTAAAGAGGCACGATGACCTCCCCTGATCTAGATTTGAATCCCTTCATGATTAGGTGAGCTGTATAAAATGTTTTTCTAACCACTTTGGCCACGTGGTTATCAAATGAGAGATTGCTATCAACTTGGGTCCCCAGGTCCCTAATTACTTCTTCTGTACTTAATGGATTACCACCTATGTGGTAATTTGTGGGCACTTTGTTTTTGCCAAAGGGGATGACTATACACATTTTGGCGTTTAGCTTGAGGCCATGGCTCTGGCACCAGTTGTCTGTTTCTATGAGGCCCTTTTGGAGGATGCTTGTTTTGGCTGGAGAGTCGATTATGGCGCCCAGTTTGCAGTCATCTGCTAACTTGGTCAGCCACAGTCCTTCCGTGTTGGCCTGTACCTCCGAGAAATATATACCGAACAAGAGAGGTCCCAGGACTGAGCCTTGTGGGATGCCACTTGTAACTGGTTTGGAGTCTAACATGGCTCCAGCAATTCTAACCATGTGGGTTCTGTCCTTGAGCCAGTTTGCAACCCATCTAGTGACATAGAGATTTATATTTAAGCAGGTGAGCCTATCTATAATGCCCGAGTGAGGTATTGTATCGAAGGCTTTTGCGAGGTCCAGGTAGGCTGTGTGGACCACCTTCCCCTCGTCAATGGCCTTGGTGACTGTTTCAAAGAAATCAACCAGGTTTAAGAGGCAGGATCTGCCCTTAACAAAGCTGAACTGGGTAGGATCCAGTGTCTGTAGGTCCCCAATATCTTTATTTATGAGGTCCATGATGATCCTTTCCATAGCTTTGCAGACCAAGCTAGTCAGGCTTATGGGGCAATAGTTTCCAGGGTCCATTGAGGCACCACCTTTGTGGAGAGGGACCACTGTTGCTGTACGCCACTCTTTGGGTACATATCCCGTAGTAAGGCTGAGATTGAACAGTAGTTTTATGTTTGGGTTTAGCTCTTTTTGGAGTTCATGTAGAACGCAGCCCGGGACACCGTCTGGTCCCATTGCTGCTGTGTTTTTTGCTTTGGAGAGGGCGGCTCTTATCTGAGCATCTGTGATGTCAGGGGGCAGCACTCTGCTGGGAGAGATATTTGCCCTTTTGGTGGGGAGGGGGGGGAGAAGTTTGCGCTGAAACTGTCAGCTAGGATGTTGGCAATGTCTGTGGGTTCGATTTATTTTTTGTCATTTTGGACTAATTCTGAGCATATCTGGGAATTACCACCCAGGTTCCTAACATAACTAAAGAAAGTCTTGTGATTATCCTTAGTGTCCTGTGCAACTTTTCTCTCGAAGCTGGCCTTAGACGATTTTATGAGGGCCCATAGTTTTTTGCTAATACTGATCAGAGATGCCTTCACTTTTTGGGATTTTGCTCTATCATGTAGTAGCTTCCTCCTTCTATTGTATAGTTTGTTTATGGCTGGAGTCCACCAGACAGGATGTCTGCCTTTGGAGGATTGGGTCTTGGTTTTATTTGGGATTGCATGGTCCATGCATTCCTGAAGGTGTTCATAGAATGCGTTTATAAAGGATTCTGCGGTCTGGGCCATATTTTCCACAGGTTCGGAGGCTTTGAAGGATTCCACCTCGGTTTTGAGGAGTGTGAAATTTGCTTTAGAGAAGTTTTTCACTGTGGTTTTCTGGGCAGGGGGTGGGGTCGGGATGTGAATATCCAGTGAGATTAGTTTATGGTCTGATCTTACCAGTGAGGGATACACTTCTGGTCTGGAGCATAGAGTCCCCATGTTGGTGATAATCAGGTCCAGTATGTTTTCCCCTCTTGTGGGAGTGGTAACAAGTTGTTCCATAGCATTTGAGTTTATAAATTCTAGGAACCTTTGGGCTAGAGTGTTGGAGCTAGAGTAATGCTCCCAGTCTATGTTTGGGTAGTTGAAGTCGCCCAATATAATGGTGTTTGGAGAGACCTTCATATTTTCCAGTGTTCTCAGGAAGGCTGAGTGGGGTTCCTGGGTTTGGGAGGGTGGTCTGTAGCAGGCTATAAACTGGAAGGCAGTTTTACCCACTGTTAGTTGCACATGGATAGTCTCTGATGCTTCGTGCTGTTCCACCAACCTGGAGGTGTGGGTATCTTTGACGAATATTGATACTCCCCCTCCTTTTGTGGTTCGGTCCAAGTTTTGGGGCCGAAAAGCATGGTATGAGGTATAACCTGGTAGTGCTGGGGTGCTCTCGGGAGCCTTGAACCAGGTTTCTGTTACTGCACAGATATCGATGTTCTCCATGCAAAGGAGAGTTTTGACTGTGTGCATCTTGAGGTTTAGACTTCTGGCATTGAGTAGCATTACTCTTAGTTTCTTATCCCTTGTGATACCTATGAAGGTGGGTTTGTCTTTTGAGCCTTGCCTAAAAAAGGCACTATGGGGGAAGCAAGAGCCTTTGCCAATATCCGAAAGCCCAGGGGTGACAGGTGCAAGCTGCCCCTAGAGAAGCATCGTGGCTTGTTGAGCATGTCATCCCAGGCTGACAGGCACTGGATCCCCTTTGAATGACACCAATACTTAAGCCAATTGTTGAAATTGATCATCTTGTCTTCATATTGTGGCATCATTCTTGGTGAGGGTAAGATGCTACTCAAGGTCAGGGTCATACCGGCCTGGGCTACTTTCTCAGAGAGCTCCTCTATGTCTCTTTTCATGTAGTCCAGGGAGGTACGTCTCAGGTCATTCACACCAGCATGGGCAATGACTGAGTCATATTTGTACTTGCCTTGGAGTGACCTGAGTGCTTGTGTTATGTGGCGGATCCTAGCGCCCGACAGGCAGCTCACCGTGACCTTCTCCTTGTTCAGCCTGGTGAGCGGGACGTCAGTGTGCCTGACGATAGAGTCACCTATTACAAGTGTATCAGGTGTGTTGTTTAGCCTTAAGGGCTGTGACTGTTTGGCACACTGGCTTTGTGAGCTATGTGTTGCATGTGTTTTGTTTTGGGGTAGCGGTTGCTTGGGTGTCTGCTTTGGAGGTCTCTGCTGCTTAGGCAGATTTTTATTTAGAGCCTCCAAGTATGTTTTTGTGTGTTTATGTGTTTGGTTTGCTGTCGTGGTAGGTCTAAGTGAGACTGGAATTGTAGTGAATGTGGTTTCCTTCTCCTCCTGACTGGTACGCCAGTACTGAGTTGAGAGAGCTTAGCCTCCAGTTTGGCTATATGGTTGCATCTCTCACATGTGTTGGAATTTGTTGGGAGGAGGAGAGGGTTGTCTGTGTACATGAGGCAGTTGTAACATTGCCTCAAGATTCCCAGATTCACCAGCTGGACCGGAGAGGAGATTGACAACTGACCTTTGGACATGCTAGAATAGTATTGAGAATTCCTTTATAATTGAAAAAAAGGGCCAATGGGGAACAAGGTACTCAAGGGGAGTTTGTGAGGGTGTGGTGCTTTTAATTTTTTAGTGCTGACTTATATAATTGCTTTAGTGAGCAAGTGCCAGGTAACTTAAATGCAATGTGTTACAGGTAATTTAAATGCAAAAACGACAAACAGTAACTTTCTTTCAAGTGAAACAAGGAAATAAGTGCAGTAAGCAATGCAGATATCACTAGGGATCCACAGAAGCGCTAAAAAGCCACATTTTAGATGGAATTTGCGTTTCAGGGAAATAACAAGCAAACAAACAACAAGCATACACACAAAGTTAGATTCAGCAGGCCTGGATCTAGTCTATTATACAGCAAACAAGGTGTACCAATTTCAGTAAGAATCAGTTCAAATATGCAGGCACTATAAGCCTTTAACCAGAAATTCCCAGCTCAGAAGGGCAGAGTCCAGCCTCTCCTCCCACAAGAGTGCAGACCATGAACCTTCTTAATGTAAAATAACTGGCCTGAAGCCCAAGTGCTTAAACCAGAACTAATACACTTTTAGAATAACAGACACTGAGCCCTCAATCAGCAGTTCCCAACTTAGAAGGATGTAAGCTACCTGTCCTGCCACCACAGTGCAGGCCACAAACCTTCCTAATGTAAAGCAACTGGTCTGAAGCCCAAGTGCTTAATCCAAAAGACTTAGAATTATAGCTACACTTTAATCAAGTTACTACCAAGCAGTAATAAATACAATTGAATACTTTAAAGAATGCCTGGATTAGTGCTCAAGTTATACAAACAAAGCTAGATTCAGCAGGCCTGGATCTAGTCTATGCTACAGCAAACAAGGTGTACCAATTTCAGTAAGAATCAGTTCAAATATGCAGGCACTATAAGCCTTTAACCAGAAATTTCCAGCTCAGAAGGGCAGAGTCCAGCCTCTCCTCCCACAAGAGTGCAGACCACGAACCCTCTTAATATAAAATAACTGGCCTGAAGCCCAAGTGCTTAAACCAGAATTAATACACTTTTAGAATAACAGACACTGAGCCCTCAGTCAGCAGTTCCCAACTTAGAAGGATGTAAGCTACCAGTTCTGCTACTATTGTACAGACCACAAACCTTCTTAATGTAAAACAGCTGGTTTGAAGCCCAAGTACTTAAACTAAAAGGCTTAGAATGAGTTGCACCAAGCAGTAATAAATGCAATTGAGTACTATTAAGATGACGCAAAAGCAAAATAAAGTAGGAAGAAACACAAATACAGTAAAAGCAGATACATTTTTTTTTGAGTGAGCAAATGAGATGGGCCCAGGAGTTACAGCACAGAAGTGCAAATGCAGGCCTTCAAATCAGAAAGTTGAGAGTGATGGAAGACCGCCCAAATGGCCAATAACTACAAATTCTGGGCCAGAACCACTCCTTATGTGGTAGACATGTTACCTAATGCTTACCACTCCCACTGGTAAGCTAGAAGGCTTGCCTCCAACACAGAAAGGCTTGGGAGGCTCAGAAGCTTACAAACAGTCCTGGATACAGCAAATCTGTATCTGGAACACTAATTACAGGAAAGGTAGGAAACAGGCTTACATTTTTTTTTCAGAAAAGTAGCAAAAACAATAGTAAAAACAATTCACATGCAGTGCAAGCTAGCACATTTGAGTATGTAGCAATATTAGTCCACACACAGTTTGAAAAAATATTATTAAATTAAAAAGGACTAAAAGCAAGTGCAGAAAGGGTTTATTAGGTAGAATGCAGTAAAGAGATGGGACTGGGGGGTGGCCTAGATCAAATCTACAGTGGGGAGGGCACTGCAAAAGTCACCAAATTTAAACTACAACCAAGAACAGGGAGGGGGGGTGGGGAAGACAGTTTCAACAGAGATGTGAGGAATCACAGTGCAAATTATAACACCAGAAAAATATATACTGATCTCTGTATATTTGCAGAACAGTAAGACAACAGATATCTAAGCAACAATTTAGCTCTATAATACAGAATAATACAAAAAATATACTCAGCTCTATATATTTGCAGATAGTCTTGTAAGGCTCTCTCTCAGTGCACAGGTTCCAATTTAAATGCAGGCTGTTATTAACAGGTCAAAATTAAGGGAATCTGGAGTTAAGCAACACACAAGCTATAAAGTCGGTTATATCAGCTGAAGACAAGACAGAAAATGAGCGCTCACCCTGGGGAAGATAGTTTCAACAGAGATGTGAGGAATCACAGTGCAAATTTAAAAAAACAGAAAAAATATACTGATCTCTGCATATTTGCAGAACAGTAAGACAACAGATATCTAAGCAACAATTTAGCTCTATAATACAGAATAATACAGAAAAATATACTCAGCTCTATATATTTGCAGATAGTCTTGTAAGGCTCTCTCTCAGTGCACAGGTTCCAATTTAAATGCAGGCTGTTATTAACAGGTCAAAATTAAGGGAACCTGGAGTTAAGCAACACACAAGCTATAAAAACCGGTTATATCAGCTGAAGACAAGGCAGAAAATGAGGGGGGTTGTATAAAGGGGGGGGTTGTATATAAGTTGTTTAAAACACGTATTAATCAGCACTTTTCTATTTCTATCAAAGCATTCCTAAACTTTATGTGTAAAGAATGCAAATAATGTAAAATACATGATTTGTAAAATGTACATATATGGCTTATTAACATCAAAGAATCAAGAAATGTATATTATTCTGTTTCACATATTATCTATAGAATGAATGACATGTGCAAATGTTGTGTCTTGCATATACATGCTACAGAGCTGCAGATTTTATGAAGTTTTCATTTAGCTTTTGTACTGTACTACTTTATAAGTTGCAAACTTTCATTAATTCTGAATTATTCAACAATAACAATAATATAAATATGAACTGCAGCTGTAACAATAATAAATATGATAAGACAATTAAGCAGTAAGAACATATGATGACAAAGCAAGCTGAAGCAAGAAATGATTACTCTGTACTTGTTACAAAAAAGGAAAACCTGTTTATAGCAATTCTACAAAAATAGTCTGCTGTAATATCACTTTTAAAATAACTTGTAAAACAACTTTTAAAACAGCTGCATGACCAACTTAGGACACACTGCATGACCAACTTAGGACACAATGTACATCTAAAGAGGCAGGACTGCATTTGTCAAGAACTGTAAAAAAGTCCTGTACTCATTGGTGTATTTTGTCAGTAAACCAAGTCAGATACATGATTTTTCAGATGCTTACAGAAATAAACTGACCCTGGGATACCTTGCTTTGCTGATCATTTATTTTTCTTGTTCTTCTAACTGTCTGTATTTTTTCCTCATAGGTGCAGTGCTTGTAGATACATTTACAGTTTTGGTGCTAAAACCCAGGAGGAAGCAAAGCAGAAAGTACAGAAGTTGAAAAATTGAAGTAAAAGGGAAAGGTTGACTGATAGAGGTCAGCAGGTGAAGGGAAACCCAAACAAATCCTGAATCTGGATCAGTTTCCTCCTTGAGACACATCCGCAGGAAAGGGAGGTGGGAATACAGGCTGGCCAGCAAATTCCCAAGAAGGGACTTCCACACTGCTGCAACAGGGTGAGGTCTTACCTTTTTCTTTTGTTTATTAATGTAGAATACACTAAAGCTTTGTTCTCCTATAATTAACCATGTAATCTGTAATTTATGAGGCATGCAGTTAAAATAATTTGCACAGGAATAAAGATTTTTAGATGTGGCTGGCAAGGCATCACAGTTGTTACAACCAGAAACTAGACACGAGAAACTGAATTTTGAAAGTAACAGTATCAGAGACTTGAACCATGCCATTATACCAAAGATAAAGTACTTGTAACCAGATCTAGAAACACATATTTATTAAGATTTGCTAAACCATTTCAAGAAAAAAGTCTCAAGAGAAATCTGAATGTGTTACTGATGAAATGTCTCAGAAAAAGTCTGACAGCTTTGTTTCATTCTCTAAAAGAATAGAGATGTCAAATTCTAAAAAGAATACCCCAGCTAAGGCTAAGTCATCAAGTTTAATTTTATCTCCTAATTTTCCCAGATTTGAAGAAGTTATAAATCAAGCAGATAGTGCTGGTGATAATAATTCACAGACAGGGGATGCACACTTTTTATTAGATATTCATCATGGCTTGGTCAGTCAGAAGCAACAAAAGTTAAGGGAAATAGAGAAATCCTATTTATAAACTGCCTTCTTTGATTTATTAATTTACAGAGTGGGGAAAACCAAATCAGAATAAAATACATTTTGTTATGAAAACATTAATTCCAGCTCTCTTACAATAGTTTTTGTGTACGTTAGAACACAGGACTATAGAAGCTTTGTCAAAAAAATTTTCCCACTTACAGGAAAGTGTAAAAGAATCAGAGAGACAGGTAAAAGAGAAAGCAGATGAACTAAAATCTTTACATAATAAAATTAAATAAAAAAAAAACACCAAGGCCACATGCTCAGATTTGGGTAGAAAACCACTTAGCTATGTATTTAATAAATACAGAGCCACAGTTAGCATTTCTACAAGAACATTCCCAGGAACAAGAACTATAAACTTGCAAGGGTTAGGAGGAAAAATCTCTCAAGCTCAAGTAAGTCTCCCTGTAAAAACAAAGATAGGGAAAAATACCTTCCAGCATGCATGGGTATCAGGTCCTCATCTATAAAACATCATTGGAAATGACATCTTGAAACAAAGAGGTTACATTATAGATTTGTGTAACAGAGAATTGATTAAAGGACATTATGCAAATACAGTGTCAAAGTCCAGGACAGAATGATTTAGTTGAATTATTAAAAACACCAAAGCAGGAGTTGGCTCAACTAATTTATTTTTGCCAAACATAGGAATGATTGTGGACAAGTCCCAGACTTTGTTCTTAAAGTAAGAGGCAGTCCCAAGAAACCTATAAAACAATATCCAGTAAAGAAAGAGGCAGAATAGGCAATACTAAATGCTGTGAAGGCTTTAGAAGCTCAAGGGGTAGTGAGAAAAGTTAATTCACCAGCTAACAGTCCATAATGGCCTGTACAGAAGCCAGATGGAAGTTACTATCTTACTGTTGATTATAGAGAATTTAATAAGGTGATACCTTGTTCTTTGCAATAGTAGGAAGCATGCCTGATTTTATTGCTCAGATTCAGGGAAAAAATGAAAATTTTCTTGACATTAGATGTGAGTAATGGTTTTTGGAGTGTTAATTTAGATAAAGACTCACAATGGAAATGTGCTTTTACTGTAGAAGGTCAACAGTATACTTGGACAAGAATGCCTCAGGACTTTCATAATGCTCCAACAGTTTTTCACCGTGCAATGCAGGAAATACTAAAACCACTAGGATGTAGACCTTCTATTACTCAATACATGAATAACATACTTGTAGGAACAGAAACTGAAAAGCAGCACTTAAATGTACTAGCAGACATTTTCCATGCAATAAGACAATCAGGATTAAAACTGAACCCTAAAAAACATCAGTTTATGAATGATTCTGTTACCTTTTTGGGTGCCACACTATCTGCAGGACAAAGAAGCATTAGTAAAGACAAAAAGCAACTGAACAGACAGTTACCAGTTCCAGTTACTGTGACAGGGTTAAGGCAAGCCCTAGGAATCTTTGAATTCTCAAGTGAGTGGATACCAGATTATGCAGGGGAAACAAAAACCTTGACTGATATGCTTAAAGGAAACAAAAAGGGAGATGAACCTCTCAATTAGAATGAGTCACTAGCAGCTTTCTCTAAGGTCAAGGAAGAACTCATTTCTGCACCTACTTTGAGTGTCCCAGAAAGAGATAAAAAGTTCATCATACAGTTTGGACACAATGGTCTAATTATGATGGCCATAGTGTTGCAAAAAAGAGGATCTCAATATCAGGTTTTGGGTTATTATTCCCCAGCTATGAGTCCAGTTGAGAAAGGAATGAGAAAATGTGAAAAGCAAGCCATCATAGCAGAATGGTGTACAGAAGTAACATGCCATGTGATTCAGGGCTCTCCAATTGTGCTACAGACCAAACATATTCCAGTGAAATGCATGTTAGAAGGAAATCCAAAGGGCAGAAATAATGCATGACTTGGTAGAATCACCGCAGGTTTTGCAAGTCAGGAAGGAGGAATCAGAGTAGAAATTCCTCAAATTAAGTTTTTATCAAAACTGTTTAATTATCAAGGGAATCTCATGAATGTCCTGACTTGGAAAATGGGTAGAAACACTATTGAAGGAGCACCAGAATTGTACATAGATGGTTCCAGATTCTGGAGCTCTGAAAGAGGGTGTCTTATGACAGAATGGGTAATATACACTGCAGAGACCAAAGAACACAAGAAGGGTGGTCTCCCAGGGGGATGCTCAGCACAAAGAGCTGAACTAGAAACAGTTAAACAAGCCTTGTTATTTCCCAGACCTGTAAACATTTATACAGACAGTGAATATGTAGTCTGAGTCTTGACATAATCTTTTCCTATTTGGGCAAGGAGAGGTTTGATTACAGCTGATGGTAAACCAATCAGTCATCAGAAAGTGTTAGCAGAAATTTCGAGTTTGATAGAATATGACAATCCTGCTACAGTGAGTATAAATAAGGTCAAAGCTCACACAAAAAATGAGGTGCACAGTCAGGGTAATAAAATAGCAGATTAGCTAGCAAAAGAAGGGGACCTTGAATCCAAACAATTGTATCAAACACAAAATGTACCTCAATACTGGGCATTGGAAGTAAATAACATGGAAGAAAAACAAGGAAGGGAAATGGTACAAAATATTTTGAATAAAGTGCCAAATATAAATAGACTTGCCTCTAAATCCTTTACCTTTACATTGTACAGCTTACATTTGTAAAGATCAGTGTACAGAATATGAACATAGAGTGGAAAGTGAGGTAGGTAAAATCACTCAAATCCAGTGGATCCAGTGGGATCATTATAGCACCTACTGTATGTGGATTAACAGTTATAGGAACAGATGAAATGAAACTGTTATGAGGTCCTGAGTTTGAACAATGTGCTCATATGACCTTAAATGCAAAAACAAGTAAAGATAATCAGCAGTTAGGAAGCTTAATAAAAATTCTAAGAGGACAGCCAAGCATAATTAAGAAAGAGAAAATAGAAGAATTTGAAATAATACAAGGAAATGAATGGAAATGGGTTAGATTTCCAGAACCTTGGTCAGTACCAGAAGAATTAAAAAAGGTCCTTTATATAGAGCCCAAACAATTTTTTAACTTATTATCATAACTTCCTAGGTCATCCAAGAAGAGAAAGACTACCACAAAAGTTCTAAATTTAAATGGGAAGGAATGACAACAGACATCCAAAATCATATAGATAGATGTGTCACATGTGCCATGCACAATGTGAGAAAATGAAATAGGAGAAAACAATATAGACTGTCAAAAGCATTGGGACCCTGGAAAAGGGTACAAATAGATTTTGTAGGACTTCTTCCAATAGCACCAGGAGGGTTTTGTTTCTTACTAACTTTGATAGATGAATATACTGGATGGGTGGAAGCACATCCAACAAAAAAGGAAGATGCAAACTCAGTAGTTAGAATAATAAGTGAAAGGATCATTCCAACATGGGGAGTACACCGAGAAACACATAGTAATCAAGGGATTCACTTTACTATAAAAGTGACAAAACAAATGTGTAAAACTTGGGGAATCAAGCAAAGGTTTCATACCATCCCCAGAGTTCTGGAAAAGTCAAAAGAGCTAACAGAGCTCTGAAGGAAGGATTGAGGAAAATGATTTCTGAGTGTGGGAATCATTGGGTAAAATATTTACCCAACATTTTGATTAAAATGTGAAATTCTCCTCAAGGACATGGGTTAACGCCACATAAAATAATGATGGGTTGATCTATGAATTTACAATCAGGAGAAATCCCTTATGGGATACCATTAGAAGAAACAAAATTGTGGGACCAGTTCCGAGACCAAATCAGTTGGGCAAAAGGGAGAGCCTGGGAAGCTGGATAAGCCCATAAACTAGAACCTTGTAAGCAAAATGAGATTTGGGAATCAAGGGAGGTACAGTTAGAACAAGACCTTGTAATGGTCCACCAATATGGAAACACAAGCAAATGGGATTAAAAATGAATAGGACCCTACATTATTACCAAAGTCAGGTTAGTGGCTGTACAAGTCCAGCCATATAAAATCAGCTACCAAAAATGGCTGAATTCATAAAAAACATGTTAAAAGATTAAAATGGAGGGGAGAAAACTGAATAAGTTATGAATGTAATAACTGATATAAAGGGACATAATATCAGATACAACTAATAGGAACATGATTCTTTTCTCTTATAGGTAATTTCAAGAAGAAATGTTAAATCATGAAAATCCTGATATTAATCGTGATCCTAATGAGTTTTTACTCCTCAATACAAGGAAAGGTGGACTTCAATACCTTTACCAAGTCACTGCAAATGTATTCAGAAACTTTGAATGCTAAACAGTGCTGGCTATGTGCTGAGATACCACAAGATGCAAACAGTAGGAATTCCATATGAACTATTCCAGCTACCCTTCTGGAAATGTTGAATCTCACAAACCAAGACTGTGTTTCAAGGAGTGACTCTATCCCAAGGAAACACCCTTTCTTGAGGCTTGTTCATACAAATGTAACTGCTGATGTTTGTTTATGAGGGGAAGGGACAAGTAATCACCCATTTATTGAGAAAAGTTCTTCTAGTATTATTTATGCTACCTGAAATACCAGTGAACAATGTTTTGAATGTTTTTAGTAATAAAACTTGCTGGACATTTAAAAAAGCTAGAACTAAACATTGGGTTACAACATGGATGGTTCCAATTCAAACAAACATATATTACATATGTGGTAATAAAGCCTACAAATGGCTTCCTGAGAACTGGACTGGATTGTGTTATTTGGGACATATAATTCCATCCATTAGACATACTACATTACCTGATTCTAATATTCGAAATGTTACATTAAAAACACATATTAACATAGAAAAAATGGAGGTAGGAGATGATGTCCCTGCAGGAGCAGTAATTTTCTCATTCTATGGAGCAGAGAAAGCTATTTGGGAAATTAGAAAATTGGCAGGATTATTGGAGGAATGAAGCTAATGCTACATTTGAAGCAACAGAAGTTGTTACTTTAAAAATGACTGCCATGAGAACTATGGTCTTATAAAACCACATGGCATTACATTTTTTTCTTGCTAGTAAAGGATGTAATTGTGCATTGAGAGGAGAGGAATGTTGTACTTATATTCCTGATAATGAACCTGAAATCAAGAGTCACCTCAAGCTAATTGAGGAGGTTGCTCAAAAACCACAAATAGAAAAAGAAACATGGTTCTCTTGGCTGAATGGTTCTATCAGTAGCTGGGTAGGAAAAATAATGCAGCTTATACTGGTCATAGTTGGCATTTTAGGATGTATAAGTCTAGTAATTGTTGTCATCAAGTGTGGAATTGAATGTGTAAGATGGCAAGCAGTACAAGTTTTGACAGTGGACCAAATGCAACAGGTCCAAGACATTGTATGATTTATGAAGTACTCTGAACCATTAAAGCTTGATAATATTCACTGAACAAAATCAACAAACATGAGTTCTCATGTCTGCTCAGGGTGAACTGTTTAACATTGGGATCTCAAGCAATGTTGGGACACCAGCTTATAGAAATCTTCCCTGAGCAGCATGTGTGAACAATCTTTTATGTGAATGCCAGTGACATAAAATAATGCAAAGCTGCATGGAAATACAATGCCTAGCTAAATGAGCATCAGCCAAGATAAGATAGTGGTTATGAAAAATTCCTCCCTTTATCAAGGCATAATTATTAATATAAGCAAATATTTATGTTGAAAATATTTTCTCTAATGATCAAATGTCAGACAACAGATGGAAGTTAGCTATAAGACTTTGCAGTGTTTTTTTTAGAATTGTTAGCTCAGCTACTTGTTAGGAAAAAAATAGAATGGAAAGGTCACAGCAGCCTGAAACAAGGGTCACACACCGACACACACTGATGTATTGTAACAGCAGGGAATGGCTCTTCTATTAGAAGTTGTATAAAACATGTATTATTCAGTACTTTTCTATTTTTATCAAAACATTCCTAAACTATATGTGTAAAGAATGCAAATAATGTAAAATACATGATTTGTAAAATGTACATATATGCCATAAACATCAAAGAATCAGGAAAATATGCATTATTCTATTTCACACATTATTTATAGAATGAATGACAGGGCAAATGTTGTGTCTTGCTACATAGCTGCAGATTTTTATGAATTTTTCATTTAGCTTTTGTATTGTACTACTTTATTAGTTGCAAATGTTCATTAATTCTGAATTATTCAACAATAACAATAATATAAATATGAACTGCAGTTGTAACAATAATAAATATGATAGGACAATTAAGCAGTAACAACATATGATGACAAAGCAAGCTGAAGCAAGAAATGATTACTCTATACTTGTAACAAAAAAGGAAAACCTGTTTTATAGCAGTTCTACAAAAATAGTCTGCTGTAACAGCACTTTTAAAATAACTTATAAAACAACTTTTAAAACAGCTGCATGACCAACTTAGGACACATTGCATGACCAACTTAGGACACAATGTATATCTAAAGAGACAGGACTGCATTTGTCAAGAACTGTATAAAATTTCTGTACTCACTGGTGTATTTTGTCAGTAAACCAAGTCAGATACATGATTTGTCAGATGCTTGCAGAAATAAACTGACCCTGGGATGCCTTGCTTTGCTGATCATTTATTTTTCTTGTTAGTCTAACTACCTGTATTTTTTCCTCATAGGTGCAGTGCTTGTAGATACTTTTACACCTATGGACACATATTTGGCCCACCACATGTCCTGCAGTGGGGTTAGTCACCTTGTCTAGTACTGGCTACTATGTTGACACCAGTACTTGTTACAGATATCATGATGCAGATATAGGTGTCTACTATCTGCTGGCATCCCATTCAGCCACCTGATTCCTAACATGCTCACATCCATACCATAGATACAGGTAGCAGAACATTCTACTCCATTCAGCAATTGATAGTGAGTGTGACTTACCTTGTGGCTGTGCCAGTATTGAGGATGGTGCTGGTGGCCTGACTATGTCGGATGCACATAGTACACTCCCTATACATAGTTAAGCACAGGTATTGTCATGTTTGGCATCCCTTTTACTGTATGTGTTAGAGTGAGGTGTCATTCCCTGGGTTCCTAACGTGTCAGTGTATGTGCTAGGTGTAGCCTCTTTGCCAAGACCTGGGCATACTGGGCATGCCTCCTTCTGCCTACTGGGGTAGGCTCAGGTTGTTCCTTCTCTGAGTCACTCTGTGCCTGTGTAGGCCTTGGCAATGGTGGGGGGCTGTGTGGCCCTGCCCCAAGCTGTTCCTGCTGCAGCTGTTTCTGCAGGATGATATTGTGTAGCATGGCACATATGATGACAATTTGGGTACATGTAGCTGGTGAGTACTGCAAGCCTCCACTGAATATGTCCAGGCACCAGAACCGTGACTTGAGCATCCCAAACACATGCTCTATTATGACTCTGGTCTATGTGTGTGCCTCATTATGGAGTTCTTGTTCGGGTGTTTGTGCATTTCTGATGGGTGTCATCAGCCATGGCTCCAGTGTGTAACCAGCATCCCCTACTAGGTAGCCATATGGGATGTCCCCATTGGCAAATCTCTGGTACAGCTGTGTCATATGCCAGATGTGGGAGTCGTGATAGCTTTCAGGGCTGCCAGCCTACACATTCATTATAATGCCTTGGGCATCGTACATGACCTGGTGGTTGATGGAGAGGAAGCCCTTTCCGTTTATGTAGACTCTACCCCACTCACCAGGTGGTGCTTTGATGTCTATGTGCATGCAGTCTATAGAACCCACTACCTCAGGGTATTCTGCTATTTGGTTGAAGAGATGCATATTGCTGGTCAATGCCTCACAGGTGTTGAGGAAATATATTTGCTCACCTATATGTGCTGACATGGCATCCAGGAACTGGTGGAGTACCCTGGATGCTGATGCCTGTGAGATCCCCATGATATATCCAGTTGGCTTTTGGAAGGTACCTGTGACTAGTATTCTTAAGCCTTCACATACCTTGGTATCCACTGGGATGGGTTCCCCTCTGTTGGTTATGTGTGTGAGGCGTGGCCAGCACAGCTCAACAATTTGCTGGAGGATGTCCCTGTCCACCCTATAGCACTTCACTATCTCCAGCTCATGTAGCCAGTGGTAGGTTACCCTGGGTCTGTACACTCTTCTCCTTCTCCTCACTGTGGGTTGGTTGTCAGCATTCTCATCCTCACCACTCTCACCCTCTTCCACATGTTGATTTATGAAAGCGAATGCAGCCCCTATCATTTTGTTGCTTTTGTTTGGTACAATTTCCCCATTTGTGTACACCGGTGATGTAGAGTTTGTGAGAAAAAAGGGAAAAGTGTTTGCATAGTTTATAGTAGTGTGCTGGGCTGGGCAGCTGCCTGTGTAATTGGTTGATTCTGATACATTTCACCTGCCAGCTATACTAGTTCTCCTTGATTACCTTCCTACTGCTGTTTTCCCTTCCCATTGTATTCCTGTTTAAGCCTAGGGGCGCACCACGCAAACACAGTGCTCAGATGTGAACGGAACTGCTATTTCCTGGTTTACCTTTTTTTGTTTTTTGTTTAAACCCTGGTGCGTGGCTCGCACACCCATTTAGGCAATGTAAAGAGTGCTAGGCAGCTTCAGAGACACACCCTTCCTTAGCTCTGCTAAGCTAAGGGCAAACCCGAGCCACAGAGCTACAATAAGCTTACAGTATGCCTGACACACCCCTCTATGATGTCAGCTAACTCTTACGTGTGCACCATGGTTTTCCTGCACCTACATGGTTGGGTGCAGGCTAGCCATGAGGGGAAATCTGTGATTCAGTATCATTCCCCTCATTTGCATAGAATTGCCTGCTAATGCCTAGTTACAAGTCCCACACTGAGCCTTCCCCCTTAGCAACCACTATTCACTGGCCTTGTTGTCTTCTGCCTGCCATTGACTATAATGGCAAATTTTGATTTTGCAGAAAAAGCTTTTTTCAGGGTTTTACTTTTATTTTCCGGCCGATCCCATTTGTGTGCAGCTGCCCTATGCTTAAACGGCCGAAATCAGCCAAAAAAATGTTATTTTATTTTAATTTGCAACTGTTTTCCATTCCAATGGCCATGTATTTGGCCATTGGCATGCTTTTCACATTATATACACCCTTTATTTGGAGCTGTCATGGCTCCGTTTTGTAGTTTGCGGAAATGTACTCAGTTATTAACCGAGTAGATTTCTGCAGATAATACTAATCCTGCATGGATGGCTGCCAGCTTCCTGGATCACTAATTCACCTCATTTGCATGGTTTTCACCTGCAAATGGGGTAATTAACATACAAGAGCTGTGTCCATGCAGGAATAGTGCAGGAGCACTCATGCACGTCCCGGGAGCTTGTTCCTGGATCTCTAGGTGGCCATATTGCCTCCAGCAGCTCCTGCACTATTCCTGCATGCCATGCTGAGCTTGCTGAATCCTGGAAATTAAGTTATGTTATGAAGGAAGGAATTGAGTTTCCTGTTATGTTGTCTTATGCTGATGATATTGCAATATTTACTAGAAATACAGATGGAATATTTAGGACTAATAGGTTTACAGTTGAATAAAGAGAAAAGGTTTAAGATATAATGGGAAAATAGGAGATATTATGTTTAGTAAGGAGTATATTTCAGTTTTGGGTATACAATTTGGTAAATCAGACATAAAGGAACAACAATGAAAAAATAATGGAAAAAATGAAACGTGCGTGTAATTTTTTGGAAAATATACACGTTATCATATACAAAGAAAGTATAATTAATAAATTCAACATTATTAACATAAATGGCTTACTTAGCAGGAGTGTTTGGTTTACCATTGGAATATGAAAGAAAGACATATAACATTAAATACTGTTTTATATAGGGATCTCATCTGAACCCAGTTAAAAGGGGTATATTGTGTATATCTAAAGAGGAAAGAGGACTGGGTTTGATAAACCCTATAATATCTATATAATCATTAAGCTTGTAAAGGATAATAGTTGGATGAAAGAAAAACAAAGGATTAATTACCAACATCTCAAGGGAAAAACTTAAAAAGGAATGGGAAATGTTTCAAAGATTCAATAGAGTTAGAGAATGTAGAAAAAAATGAAATGGAGATATATCAAGAAAAAATAAAAACAAAAAAGCAAGCTGGCTGCTTTTACTTTGCACAAACTTATTTATTGTAAGCGCTTTCGTCAAGGCATATACCCCAACTTCAGCAGATCTACTAAATACTATTATGGAAAATTAAGTTGGATGCAATAGAAAGGGAGTGAAAATTATCCTTATGGTATAAAATATCATGTGTAAATTGTATAATATTTATCAGCAGAAAGATATGGAAGTAGAAAAAGTTAAAGCTATAAAAGGAAGAATGAAAAGATGTAAAAAATGTTGGAATGTCAAGATTTATTGTAAAGACTGATGATAAAAAATACCTGTAAAAGACAACATGCCTTATAAGAAAAAGGAATAAAGAGTATGTAATTTCTGTAAAAAGGTTAAAACTGCTGAACATTTTATTGTAGGAGAGTAGGCAAATTAATGAAAAAATAGGAGAAATGAATTATTTTGAATATATAAAAAAGTAGCGGATGTTCCTATGGATAATATTAAATACGGGCAATATAAGGATAAAATGAGGATTATGGATTATATGGGACCAGAGAGTAAAAGAAACATAGTTTAATGGAAAATGGGATTTGGCAGCAATGTTGGAAAAAATAAAATTTTGGTTGTGGGAATTGGAGTGGAATTGGAGTAGGGTTTAGATGATTAACAAAAGCTTTAATATGTAAGAAAATACTTTATGTGTAAATAATAATGTAAATAGATTTTAAATAAAGGGCCCCTCCTATTTTTCATATATACTGTGGGATCTTTTACATCCACCTAAGTTACCACCAACTCTCTCAGATGAAACCTTGATTTAACATCTCATCTGAAAGATGATGCACTGAGGTATGCAGTACCCCCTTATGCTGCACTGTCAGCAATCCATCTACTTGGTGAGGAAATAGAACCCATAGTCTTCTGCAACAAAAGTAAGTATGCTGCCTGTTGCATCATTGACACTGCTCGTATGCTTCATTGTCAGGTAAATTCTCTACTACACTGTTCTTGAACAAAAAATTGTAAAGAAGATTATGATCAGGTCTTAGATCATAACCCACTTATTGTCTGTTTGAGAAATGGATGCCAAGAAATTCACAATTTTGAGAATAGATAACTATTGGGTTATGACTGGGCAAACATGATGATACTTTTCTTCAGTATTGGAGTTTTAATGGTTCCAATATATTACATTATTAAAAAGGAAAATATAGGTCAAAAAAGTGTTTTACAGCTTTTAATGCTGTGAAACACTTAATGTTGCTACACAGACTGCTGCCAGAATTGAGGCAGATCTCACATCAACAACTTTTTGAAACTATTAGACTTCATTATGCCATGATGCTGCTTGGTTTCTTTTCATTTAATAGTACAAAATATAATACAGCTTTTAAAACTTTCCAACCCTCTTAAGTGGTAGCTGCCATATGAGCTATTGTCTGAAATTAGAGTGATAACAGGTTCAAAAGGTTCATAACAGAAGTTTTAGTTCATTGAGAACTGTGATTATTTTCTGAAATAACTCTAAGCACATTTCTAATGTAATCATGGTGCCTAACAAACTTTTGCTAAACCTATTTCAGAGCTGTTATGCTCTAGTTTCATGTTAGGGCATAAACAGCAGCCACAGTAGAACAGCACTGGGAAGCTGAATCAGCTTTAAAACCTGTAATATACTTTGTGTTACCTCACTTTTTTGTGTCTGTGGCAAAGCAAAGTATTGTATAACTCTTAAAAGCTGTTGCAGGTTTAGAGATACACTTCATTTCTGTCTACTGTCTGTGAAACATCATTAAAGTGTGTTACAGTTTTCAAAACCATAAAATGCTTTGCACTCTTAATAGTTTTTTTCCTCTGCCTTGTAGAACATTTGAGAAGCTAATGCTCCACATGCTAAAGAACTGTAATACACTTAGCACACCTACACTTCTTTCTCTGTCTCTCTATTTCTCTGTCTTTCTGTAGTGCATGAAGCAGATAAAGTTTTATGTACTACAACATATTATGATCTCTGATCCTAACCAAATACCTAATATGTTCTAAAAATGGACTTCACAACTCACCTTTTCAGATTTGCTCTTAAGGGGAATTTGAATTTCATGACATCCATTTTTTGAGCATGTAACTGTGCCCAGTCATAATTTTCTGAGTAATGCAGTTAGTTGATAATAGAGAAGTGCATAACATGCATATCTTTTCATAGATTTCATAGTATAATCACAATGCTTAGGGTACACTATATCATGGTTATGGTCAAGGTGTTAGTCAGAACTGATTGCTGGGAACAGAAAAATGAAATAAAAAATTAATTATTCTCCCTGACACAAGTTCATTTCACAGCAGCGCTCCTGCTGGATTATTCCAAATAGATGATTTCATCTGTGCACGTGCTTGATTTCTAGGACCCCTTTTCAGTTTGTAGAATTTACAAACAGTAGCTTATAAAACAAACAAAAAAATGAATCGGTCACCAGGTCACTGGAAAAAACTTCTCAAATGTGTAAGTTTAGCACTTCCATTCTGTTTATTTAAATATTTCATCAGAACTTATTAAACAAATTACAGTTGGACAATTATTTTTTTCTGTGAGAATATTGAATGTAAACATGTTCTAAAGGTTCTCTGAATGTGGCGTTTCCCTAATGGGATGGAAGAGGGGTCTATTCTATATAATGAACTGGTGAAATGTTTTTACTGCCCAGGGTGTTGCATATACCACATTTTAACTGTTTGTAAGAGGTTTAACTTATGTCCAACCATTAGAATGGACTTGGTAGATACTATGTTAGATTAAAAATGATTTGTTAGGAAGCTTAATTTAGCTATTTTGTTTCAAAATTAAGGTAACACATGCAATTGTGACTCACCATTTGTTAGGAAAAGTATATGCAATTTTCCTTGCATCCTGAATGTTCTATTTTTGAACAGCTGTGTGAAAAAGTTATTAGAAATTTATGCTCATCTAACAATTTTAAGCAATACTATAATTTAGCTAAAAAAGAAAGATCGCGTTTGAAGGAAATTATGAGTGATAGAACAATTAAGTTGATAAAACCTGACAAAGGGAGTGGTTTGGTAATTATGGATTCTTTGGATTATATCTGTAGGATGAATAATTTGTTAATAGACATTGATCATTAGGCTATCCAAACTCTTTGCTACAACACAGGTGGCAGAAGAGGTGGTACAAAAGAGAGATACCTTTTATCAGGCTGTTTTATTATATGGGAAAATTAATATGAATGATGTGAAAGAGTTGCTTGGTAATAATATTTTTCAAAATTTTAATAAAGCTTTTATTACTAAATACACATACGATTTTAAGTATTTGAGGTATATTGGTGAGAAACGCTAGGGTGTTTCTGAAGCCTTTAATATATCTGAAAATGTTGTAGGTAGACAACCAAGGTTATATATAATAGAGAAAATAACATGAAAGGAAGGTTTGAGATTACTTAAGTTAAATGAGTAGCCTTGATTGCTATGGGGAAGAAAAAATGTGGTATGTGTTCACAATGACCATATGTTGACATGGGATTAATTAGTTATATGGGGATTTTAAGCAAAGTACCACATTTTCTTGTTAATTTTAATTGTGCCACAGATAAAAGAGTATACCTGGCTTGTTTTGCCAGTTGTCCAGCCTTCTATACAGGAAATATTGAGATGAGCTTGAGAACACGTATATACCAATGCTATTATAGTATTCCTAGAAAGGACCTTGATAATACTTTATGTAAACATGAATTAGTGTGTTCAAATGTTAATTCCTTGTGCAGAAGAACATTAATGTGGATGAAAGAGGTGGTGATTGGCAGAATAAATTGGAAGTACAGGAAAAAAATGTCAGATTAGGTTTAACGCTTCTAAACCTCTGGGTTTGAATGGCAACATGAATCTAGTCAGTGTTTTAAAGGCAAAGTCAGCTATTATATGAGAGTGTTCAATAATGAATGTGTGTTTTTTGGTAATAGCAATAAAGACTTAATGGTGTATGTTTACTTTGTGCTTTTGCTTTATTATTTATAATTTATAAAAAAAATAAGAGGGTTTTTATACTTTATTTTAAGAAATGTGTTATAAAATATGTTTCCACATCAATATGATTTAATACGTGTAATAGTATCTTTAAAAATGTGAACTTGCATCATGTAACGTTGGGGGAGTATTTAAGGAATTGTTACAATATTTTTAATAGGTTTTGATGAAGTCTTTGTAAAAATGAAACAAAAGTGCTTAACCTGCAATTTTGAGAAGTGCAACATTTTTTTTCCTGTGACCTACTGGATGGTTTAGTTTTTTTGTTTTATTGGTTATTTAGTTTTGTGTTCCATTTCCATGTGTTTTTGTACATCAGCAGCTTAGTTATAGACTAGTGAAAAGTACTGCTTTTGCAAAGACCATGATTGTTTTAATCAGGAGGTATGGATTCAGTCTTCTTTCATCCTGCAGTCTAATGCTTTCTGCAAGATCCCTGTATAGCTCTACTGCATATTAAAGTCTCCCTGAAAATAAGCCACTAGCCTAGTGGGACTAACCTGGTCAATAAAAGGAAAAATAAGAAATAATAAATCCCAAAAAGCACTTGGATAGCCATTTCTACCACAAACCACAATGCTTTTTCACATAGACACAGCACCAACAACCACAATATACGATTCAATGCTGAAATACAACCAGTTTGTTTTCGTTAAAAAACTTCATCAGATAACTCTGAATGTTGCACTACTCCCCTTATATAACCTTGTCAATAACCTAATTAGTGTAATTAAACCTTTGTTGATTGACCTAATAGATGCAAAGTTAAGTTAGGTCAATCAACAAAGGTTTAATTACACTGGTAATATGTGCAACATGGAACTGGTTGTATGTCAGCATTAAATCTTATATTGCGGTTGTTGGTGCTGTGTCTATGTGAATAAACATTGTGGTTTGTGGTGGAAACAGCTATCCAAGTGCTTTTTGGGATTTATTGGTTACTGTTTGGGCACTTTTCCTCCTTTGTACTGGTTTTGATAAATAAGAAATAATATGAAGTATGCCAATTATTTTCCCTAATAACTGTGCCTATCAGTGTTACTGATGAGTTGAATATGGCTAGGACTTTACAACTTGTATGCAGCAACTCAACTATTTTAAATATTTTACTTCATTTGTACTCCTGTCCCTGCTGCCTGACAGCCATCAGCTTTCTCTTTACCCATTGACCTATTTATTTGTCTTAAGATAAGGGCCAGCCATTGGGTGTCATCACTGAGGCAGCCATCAAAACTTTTCTACTTAGGTCCTAAGTTCCAGACCCACCCCATGGTTGATGTGCTCACTTACATACATGAAGGACTGTTATGTCTTTTCCCCTCCAGGGCTCATGCGAATGCATGCTTTCATGCTGTCCTTGGTTTTGCATGCTGTACTCTCTACTTCACTGTAGGAGTCACCATTGCAGACAAACAGACCACCTCCCTTTCCCCAAGGATAAGTGAGTCAACGCTGGCTGCTTATTCATTTATCCCTTATCATTTTCTCAAGTGTCTGCTAATGAAACCTAGGTCATCTTGGATACAGTCATGATTTCATACCTCTCTGCCACAGATTTGATTAGATAATTTATTTTTTACAGCCTCTGCAGTTCAGACATAATTTAACTGGTCCACTTTATACAGCCTGTTTAGAAGATGTAACTTCTTAGCTGACATAGTGAAAAGCACTGTGGATCAATGTATTAGTGGGTATTAAATGTCTTATATTTGATCTTTTCATGTTGCTCCAGGCATTTGGTTTTCTCTGAACTCTCTCTCTTTTTTAAAACACCTTTATTAAATTATCATTTAAGCCCTAGGCAAATATATATTAACAGATGAGAAAGCAAACCATATTAAAATGTTCTCTTTACATACATTATATATCATGTATCTTTTCTTTCTTTGTAAATATCATCAGGCCAATATGACATAAATTGCTGAATTCCTGTTCTCCTTTAAACCTCACATGTCCTGAACATTATTCTGCATGTATTGTTCTCAGTATTTCCATTTTTATTTATATGCAATTTGCTCCTACGTTTTCTAAATATTCCTCTTTCAGTTCTTTTATATCTTTTATAATATTCAATACTTCAAATACAGTTAGTTTAGACTTTAATTTCCATTTTCTACTGATTGATTTGTTTGACAACCATCAGAATTAAACTTAATAAAGTCTTAATATATCTTGACAATTCAGGTCCTGTGTCCCTGTTCAAAAGAATAATTTCCTTATTTGCAGCCATTTGCTTGCCAATATGTCTGACACAGTACTTAGCAGGACATTTTTAATATCTGCCAGCTCATTACACTCCAAAACATATGTTCCCAGTTACCTCTTTTCCCTCTCCACCCTCCAACATTTACTATCTGCTTGAGGAAAAATTCTGCTTGGGGTATAAAAAAAATGTATGCAGATACTTCCAAGCAAAGATCATATGATTCATTTTATTGTTATCATACAATATTTTATATGTGGACTAATTATCCTGTTTCTAACAGCAACTTCTCTTCCACAGTCAGCTAAAATCTACCAGAGCAGGTCTTTCATTTAAGATTGTCCTATCCCTTTCTATTTGCCTATACTTTGATATCAATCCTTGATAGGGAAGGAAGTCACTAGCCTGCAATCCAAATATTTTCTTGGCCTCATTCTACTCTATTACCTTTCTTTCTCTGATTTATCTTTCCTTCTCTAATTATTTGCTCCCAATACTTTGTATTTTTTGATAAAGACAACATCCTTGGATACCTTGCACCAATGGACAAAATATTTGAACGAATAATATTAAAACGCGTTTTCACTACTGCATCATCAGGCTTGTGGCTTTGTCAAGTCATTTTGTTTTGGAGAGTCCTGGACTTCACTTTGGTATTTTTTTTCTTTTTGAACCTTGGATTCATTGCTAATTTTCTCCAGTTAATTCCAGCCACTTCTTGCCTGTTTTCTGTACCCTTACTTGCAGTCAGCCCTACTGGCAAGATCTCCTTCCACCATTTTTGCATTGTCTTAGTTCTTAAAATGTTTTGTGCTGTTTTATGAATATAATATTCTGCATGGTTGTTAGCATTCTCCTTAAGGATCTCATTCCAAAATCCCACTCTCTTTTTATTTTTTGAACCCCCCCCCCCTTTGCTTCATCATCATTCTTTTCTATTTTGAATTATAACCTTTTGGTTGTGTTTTGTTTATGAGCCTTAACTGTGTGCCTCTAAAATATTCTTTCAAATCAGATAATCCTAAACCACTTTATTGTATTGAAAGGATTGACTTATTCCAATTGACTCTTGCCCTCTTCCCATTCCAGATAAATTCCTTCAACTCTTTATCAATTATTGTCCACAACTTCTCTGCTGGTTGATAAAAATATGCCTGACCTGTATATAAGACTATATAAAACTAAAGGGAATAAAGAATTTTCAGTGCTTGTATCTTACTATCCATATTCATGAACAAGAGCTTCCAATTTCCCAGTTTTTGCATTATCTTTTGTTTAGTCTCTTCCCACATATCCTTAGATGCCATAACAGAAAACCTTTTAATCCATACTCCTAAATATTTCATCTTAAATTGTCACCATAAATATAGGAATTGTTAAACCGATTTGTGTATGAGTACATAATTTACCACTATAACCTTTATTTTATCTTCATTAATTGTATATCCTGAAAAGACTTGAAACTGTCTCAAAATGTTAAACCGCAATTACAAAGTGTTTATGTCTATACTAGCTAAAAGAATGGCAAAGGTGCTGGCAATGTTCATAGATATGGATCAATGTGTTTTTTGGAGGGGAGGCAAACATTTGACAACATTAATGGGACAATGATGACCCAGAGGGAAGCAGAATGTAAGAAAATGTCACTGTTTTTGGTTGGTCTTGATGCAGAGAAAGCATTCAACAATGTAAGTTGGGGTTTTATGAGTAGGGCAATTGAAGCAATTGCATTCCCTTACACAATAATAAGCTTAATTAAGAGGATACATGAAGGATCAGAGGCAAGAATTAAAGTGAGAAGTTTCCTCTCTGATAAGTCATGTTTGAAAAGAGGAACGAGGCAGGGGTGCCCTCTTTCCCCCAGGCATTTGTTTTTGAGCTTGGGAAATGGACCCATATATGATAAGGACCTGTTACTTGCCATTGACACTTTCAGATCTTTTGTGATCCCAACAACCTCATTTATTATCTATAAATATAACATAAGCTTAAAAAGCCACAGGGCACCCAGCAGCAGCCACTGGGGCTTGTTTTGAGTCAATTATCCCCATTAGGGTAACACAATGCCACCTTGGGGAGCACCTTATTCAGGGGCCTGCCCTGTTTCAGATAGCTATCCAGAGGGTCTAAGAATCATCTTAAGCAGAAAGGTGGAGCCCTTGTTCTAATAATGTTTTCTAAGGTGCTGTATGTGAACATGAGGTCTGTTTACAATAACACAGGGATAACTTATAACTTATAATTTATTGCAAATTACTCACACAAAATAGAGATGTGGTTGTATGATGATTTTAGTTTGCATCTTTTTGTGGTATTTCCATCAAAACATTCCATTATTCAGCTATCTAGGCAAAACAAAATTATTGTGAGGGTGACTTTCTGTGTTAAAATCTTGCACAAATTCAGCTCCAATGGGGATTCTACAGTGGACATGAGTACCTGGACATGCACTCTGCCCCCTCCTCCCAAAGAGAGGTCAACCACTCCTCATTTCCTTCCATGCCATGTCCAGTAGGCATGAACTTCTCAAAGAACTCCAGTCACATGGGTTTTTGTCCAGGTTTTATTAATCTGTGTTAAAGGAGCTTTTGATCTAATAATTTTCTTTGTTAGTTTAGTATTGAGCTCTCCAATTATTTATTTTCTGAGAAACTTCTACATCTCTGCCATCAATGAGTAATACTCTGTTGCTAAAGCATTTGTATGTAATGTGTGGGGATTTGAGTAACAATGTGTCATCTCCTCTTTGGTCCATTGTAAGTGGCACACAGACTGGATTTTATTTCTCAGACTGGAGTAGTCACCTTTGACATGACAGCAAAATTGTTGATTTGACCACTACCTGGTTCTCTTCTTTGTGGAGCTCCCCTTATAAGAATCACCCAATACTGAGTTAATCAGTTGAAGAAATTCAAAAAATATATAATAAGCAGTAATGTAGACCCTGTGCTTCAGCAGAACTTCCTAGAACACAATGCAGTTCACACAAATCAGTAAGTGGGACCTATAACTAGGTCACCACTGAGGCTATAGATCATTTGCCCCTGTTCATATATTCCTCATCTCATCTGGAGCACATAAACTTTGGTACCAGTGAGAACTCTCCAGTGTGAGGGCAGTGCAAGGGAGATAACGACTAAGGAAGAACCTACCTTCTAGACATAAAGCTTAAACTTACTAAATACTATGTAGTGTACTAGTTAAGAGATATCCTATAAAAAGGTTATATGTTCTTGTCCATGAAAGTGTCTGCAGCATTAGACTAATCAGATTAATTTCTTGTGAGTCAGAGACAGATTGTGCAATCCATCTCTCTTGTTCAGCTGGAGAGCTTTTTCTGCCTCAAAATACAAAGGCACTGCTAATTTTTTTTGTCTGTAAAAGATAGAAATAATGAGATGGGAAACTAAAAAGTGCCTCTAGAGAGCTATGCATTTATTCAGACACAGAGCTCTTATGTTAGCTTTGGTCTAAGATTCGCTATATAGACTGTTTAGAGGTCATGAATTTGATTTGTGGCCTGCTTCCTGTGATACGAGGACTGGATCTTACCTCAACCAGGCTGCTATTATCTTGTGTGAATGTTTTTGGTCCATTTATTTTTCAGATTTTGAGGATACCATGAGATCTATCACTATTGAAGGAAACCCTATTTTTCTTCCTCTGCAAGACACAATCTTGAAATCCTTGCAACTTGTAAAACTACTGGCCTGACTTTAACTTGCATTTTACATTACATATTATTAAAAATGTTGTTGACATAATGTTTGAGTATTTTTTTAAGATTTTCTGATCTCCTCTAACCTTCAGTCAGAGTTTAGGATCTGCAGCAGGACAGAGCTCACCCTTATTCAGGTATTTAATAATCTCAAGCTTTCACTGCAATTCTTGCATTTCAGTCAGCCTTCAGAGTATATAGCAGTACAAGACCACCCTCACATGATGTAATGATTTCCGAGGGACCAATAACAGCGTTCTTTGCTGATTCCTCTTAATCTCTAAATGACATTTTTTTTTCACTGAGGCATGAACTCTTTTTGGGCTGTTGGCATTCTGGCTTTAGATGTCCTTTTATAATTCTTGACTGGTCTGTATGCTGCTTTTCAGAGCACTCACAGAGGATCCATCCATCCATCCACAACCCCTTTTTCCCATTTCTGCACATGGGGTCGGGGTATCACTACAACAGTGACAATCATCTAGAACCACGGTTTACACCACCAGGTGGCTAGCCCTGCCATGGACTCACAGAGGATGAACTTAGGAATATTTTATTTTTGAGAGTTGTCTTCTGTGGTCTGGGGGACTCCAATTCTATCTATTCAGACTTTGTAGTGAATGGAAAGTTTTAATTATGCTCCAAAAACTGAGAAAAAGCTAAACTTGTTAAGCATGTCTGTAGTGTGAGAGAGATCTTAACAGTGCTTAGCTGTGCTCAACAAAAACTTGTTATGCACACTTAGACTGTTAAGATTGTGTCTCATGCTAGGGGCTAACAGCACACAGAGATGAATGGCATAGAACAGGAACAGAAGGTAAAAGAGCTTTAAATTTTGTAAGGTATTTCTTTCTGCCACTCATAAGCAAAAAATGTGGCAGAATGAAATGTCTAACAGCTTTTAAAGACTTTCATTTCTGCCTACTGTGTACTTGGCAGCATTAAGTGTTTTACTAGTTTTCAGTCTTTAAAAGCTTTTTGATAAAATACTTTGCTATCATAGTGAATTTATATAATATAATGGAATGTATTGCTATCTTACATTTATATTGTAGTTTCTGTTTTTGTTGTAGTAACTGTACCTTGTCATAATGTTCATTACAACCCAGTCTGGGCCTGTAATTGATCATGGTGATGAGTGTTCTACCCCAGTAAACAAGGTAAAATAAAATAAAGTAAAATAAAATAAAATAAAATGACAGTGAAACACATCATGCTTCTACACTATTTCTTCTTTTCTGTAACTTGCAGTACTTAGAGCAGATTCAGCTTGAGTTACAAAGATCATAAGCCTTATTATGTATTCTCAACACAGATGTCAAGATTTACCTCTTGAGCTTCACTTTCAAGGTGAATTTTTTGGCTTTCAAGTCAAGAGCACATAATGAATTATGATTGGAGATCCCTCTATATTTTTGCAGTGCACACTCTTCCATTTGGAACTGACATTCAAACAAGATGTCTGAGGTACTTTGTGATGTCGATGACACTGGTCAGGGCAAGGTTCATAGCATTTTCCACAACAGTAGCCAAATGTAAATGCTAGAAATTTTATACAGAATATTTAAGCCTCTCTTCGAGTTAGGTGATACAGTTTACAGGAGCTTATTGCAGAAAAAATTGTGACACAGAAGCAGGTTTGAGCAGCTGACAGATCACTGCAACAATGTTGTTTTAGAGGATGACAAAAGTGACCCAGGTCTAGAGGTTCCAAGACTGTATGTCCAGTCAGCATATAATGGCTTAAGAGAGACCACCTTTTGTTAGGGAAAGCTGAGTATGTGTTTATTATTATAAAAAGCCAATACAAGTACAAATAAATACAGGACAGAAAACAGACTTGCATAGTAGAAGAAATAATGAAATAGAAAAGCATTTTGCAGGAAGGTTACAAAGCATACTATCTTTACAGACAGAATAGAAAGCAAATCCCTTCTGTCTGTTTTTTCATCCAGTCCTTCCACTCTGTAGCAGCAGCTGAAAAGCAGATTCTGTTGCATCATTTCACATCAGGGGTAGGCCGCTGTGCCTTTAAAGAGATTCTAAAGATGAACACTTTATGATGCTGCCGGCAGTCAGCTTCTGTCTACACATAAAGCAACACCTACAGTACTTGTTAATTCTTTTTTCTCTTTTAGGACCCCCTACCCTCAGTGTGATCTCAGCCACCTGCTTGAAGCTGTATTTAAAATGTCTTTCTTTCCACTAGTAACACCATTATCTCCCACCTCCCCTACTTATATATCAAATTCTCCTTCTTGCATCATTAAACACATTAATTCTTTACCTTTGCCCCAGAATATTATAGTTTGAACGGATCAGTTTTAGCACTGTAGTTCAGTTATTGTATGTGTGTATCTTTTTGTTCTTCTTCTTTCGCATGGTTTTGTTTTTGAAAGATAGTATTGCTTTTAAGATAATATGACACAATATTTACCTAGTTGCACAGCTGTTATTACCAGGATTGTCACCTGACTGAAAAATCAGAATAGTACTGACCAGAATTTAAGCTAGGCTAACATACGAACTGGGTTTGGACAAACAAAATGTCACTGCTGATCCAGCTGCCTTTTTCTTACATTTTCCACACATTAGCTGTGTCTGGGAGCTTCATTAAATAGTATTTTCTCCTCTAAGGACAGAATTAAAAATATACTGGGCTCTAACCCTACATTGGGAAACATTAGGTTACAAAAATGGATATCATAATTATACTCTGCATTTCTTCATGCTTGTGATGATTCCCCTCTGTCTCACTTTCATCATTAATACTTCCTTTGTCTCTTCAAATTTCTTTGACCTTTGGAAGTCTGTCACTCTCTCTTATGCACATTCCCAAAAGTGGTGGTTAATCTTTCAGTGATGGCTTTTTTCAGTTTCCTTACCCCTTGCTCTAGCTAATATGGCTTGAAGCCCTGAATCTTATCAGATTAAAAAATACATTTATACCAATGACTTGTTCTGAGTACAGCAGCATGTAGTTCAAAATGAGTACAGCACACTGACTGTTTTCCTATCCACTACTAAAATTATCTACAGATCCACAGACTCTGGGACTCTAGCAGTACATTTCAATGATTCATGGTCTTTTAATCCACACCTAACCATTTACTCTGCAATAAACTCAGTAAGCTGCTTCTGAGTTCTTGTGTGGCACATTAGGTATCTAAATATAAAAGTAAATGGGTTGTGGAACAGCAGATTGACCTTCTGTATTAACAGATGTACAACACAGGTGTCTTGCATTATTTTTGTTGTATTAACTGACTTCTGCTTGACATTCCTTCCATAAACCATCCCTTTATACAGATCTGGTTCCAGTCTGTGAAGGGACTCTCATGCATTGATTGACTCCACCCTTGGTCAGTAAAGTGACTGAGTCTCTTCTGCAGATTTATTTATTTATTTATTTATTTATTTATTTATTTATTTATTTATATTTGTTGACCAGGAGTGTCCAGCTGGATGTAGGTCCATTTTCAGTGGAGGCCCGGGGAGAAAAGCTCCACAGTTAAAATATACAGAAAGTAGTTACATTGGATTTACATAGCAATTAAACAATTTAATCAACTAAATTAAATTAAGTTAAATTAAGCAAGTAAACAAATTGATGTAAATAAGGCTGCAGGCATGCTTTTTGGTACCCATCGTAGGCTTGCCAAGGCATCCAGTAAGATTACTGTATCAGCACTGATTAACTGACTATGAAGTTAAACACAGCTGTGTGCAGCTGGATCTAGGCCTCTTATTCACATATCATCTATAATAAGTCTGCTCACTTCTCCACTACATAAAACTCACATTTACTAATCAGAGCCACAAAGCTGGTACAAGGCAAAGGATACACTTCCCCATTTTAGAATATAACTTGCTTATGTTTACAACAAAGTCTGTTGACTATACCAGTGCTATACTAGTAACATTAGATGATCTCTGTTTGATAATCAGTGCTAGTAGCTAGAAGATCCAGGTTTGTAGCTAGGTCCCCTAAGCACAAGGCTCTGTGTAGTGTACTCTTTAAAACAAGCTCTTTACCCACATAACTGAGTTCTTAACATTTAATCTGTACACTCATGTATTAGCTCTGTTATCTGGCTCATTCCCTTTTCTCTCTCTCTCTCTTACTCCCTCCTCTCTTTCATCTTTCTTAATATGGCCAAGGCAGCTGTAACTCCATCCCTGCCACAGTTAGGCCATTTCCTACACTTGCTAAGTTTTAGGCTATTCTTTGGGCCAAGCTTACCGATAAATCACAGTGATAAAGTTAAACAAGTCTCACTTCAATTCTGGTACAGTCAAAACTGGCCATATTACTAGGTTGTACCTTTAAAACTACATCAATGTGATAGTCTCTAGGCTATGCCCTCTAACGTCCCCAATCACTACACCTAATGGTTGCTTATTATGCTGTACACTGCTATTTTATTATATCTTTTTCCCTAGGCTTTTGTCAATAAACATCACCCCCATAGGCCTCGAGATCATCATTTCCAAGTGAGGTTAGAACAGATTAGAGGGGGGTTTCATCCAGACAGCCAAGGAGGTCCTTTGGTCCTTTCATCTGAGTCTTTCCATCAGCAGCCTCAGAGATGAAAGTACTGTCATGTGGCAACTGTCCAAGGAATCCACCCCCCCTCCCCCCAGCTTACCTGGTGGCCTTGATTTCCTGGAGTCATGCCATCAGAATTTAAGAGAAGCTGAAAGTGGCTAATTTAAATAAACCACTTAGATCATCTAATTAAAAATGGCCAATCATGTCTACTTTGGTACATGAGTATTTTGACTTAGTGTGTTATTTAAGGGGTCTACATTTTAAAATCACTTTGATGATGATTGCCATTGTATCTTATCTTTATCCAGAAAGGATTCTATATCATCTGTCCTCTCATTAATTTTAACAAAGTCAAAGACAATGCACTTATGTTGCTTAATGTTTGAACACACCATGCAATGCCGACTTAAGGATTTTTTTCTGTCTGGTGTTAGTAAGTCTGGGGTGGAGATAATTCGTCTAATTAGTACTGCACTGCATAATTAGTACTGCATTGATATATATGATATTGGGCCATGTGCAATTACTGATACATTACTGATTATAGGCAGGGAAGAGGTATATGGGTTAAACTATTTCAAGCTTTTATTTTTTTTTTCAAATGTTTCTTTTATTTTTCATAATAGAAAACAATGCATACAGAAATATAGAAAACATTGCAATTATGAACATTAAAGTAAAACGTTGAATTATCACAAGATGTTGTGGGTATAAAGACAATTTAGCAGTGGTACATAAAAAGAAAGAAAAAAGGAAAGGAAAGCATTGTAATCAATCTAACCAAAAACACTTATATACAATATTTACAAAATAATATGCTACCAATCCTCTACAGAGATATTAAGGGGAGGAGGAAAGATAAAATTAATTGAGTTGGCAGTGGATCTCCATTTATTAACAGGAATAAGGATACGTATTGCACTAAATGCATGAATAGGGAATTATTCACTCAGGATTAAATCCATAAGATGTTTCCATAATTTGCTAAAATAGGCTCTCTTCTTGGGACCCTTTATAATGAATTTATGAGCTGAAATGTGTTTGTAAGCCATCTCTTTGAAACCTTTCCAACAAAGTCTGGTGCGATCCATCCAGTTGTTTGTGATGTATAGTTTAATAAGGGAACAAAGAATAATTAAAATGTGGAGTTGTAGTTTAGACAACTTAGAGGTAGGAATATGTAGAATGGCTGTTTCCCATGAAAGTGTGGAGTTATAGTAACCCATTTTTTGCAGACGGACTTTTAGAGAGCACCAGAGTTTGTGAGAGTGGTTGCAGTACCACATAATGTGTAGTAGATCAGCTCTCGGATAGGGACAACAAGTGCATGAGGGGGATAGATTGGGGTTAAATTTATTAAGTGTTACAGGAGTGTAGTAAGAGTTATTGTTCAGCATCAGTTGGGTATATAAGAGTTTTTTGAAGAGGGAGAGTTCTAAAGTAGATTTTATGGCTGAGAGTTTTTGATCCTCTGTAATAGGGGAGCCAAGGTTATTCCAATAGTTGGAGAAAAGACAATTCGAATTGTATAGCAAGGTATTCAATAGTTTGTAAGAGGATGAAATTGTTTTTTTAGGGCTCGAGATTGCAGAAATGATTTCACCTAGTTTGTTGATTTCCTGAATATTGGGAGAGAGACTGAAAGGTTTTGCAAGTATAATCTCTCTTAATTGTCGGAGAATAACTGTGTATTTGTTATTGGTCCCAAGGATTAACCGTAGCTCAGCAAGGGTTTTAGACCTATATTTGAGGATATCCCATATATTAAGATCTTTGATGAGATGAAATTCAGTGAGGTCAAACATTTCATTGTTGATCTTGAGATTTGGATTATGATGTAATGGTTGGAGAAGGGGTAAGATATTTTCAAGGTTGATGTCTTTAATCAGTTTTTGGAAAAGCCTGATTTTATGTTTCAGGGAATGAGCTAGTTTACAGTTGGTCATGGAAGTAGTGGATAGAAGGGGGATAGCCTGTGGGTTAATTTTGTTAGAGATAATATGGTGATGCCAAATTTTCAACCAGGATGGATAGTGGGTATGAGCTTTACTGTTAAAATTTGAGATAGACCAGACTCTATTAGAGCAGATGATCTTGTAGTACAGTTGAAAGTTTGGGAGGCCTAGCCCACCTTTCTCCTTAGGGTAAATTAACTTGGAGTAAGAGATCCTGACTGACTTAGGGAACCAGATGAACTTGGCTAGATCTTTGTTAATTTTGGAGAAAAAATTATTAGGGACTAACATATCAGAAGCATTGAATTGATATAGGAGTCTGGGTAGGACATTCATTTTCACTATTGCTACTTTGGATAAGAACGCTAAATTCAGAAGTTTCCATCTTTGTAGATCTTGATGTATACTAGACCATGTTTTTAGTAGGTTATTTTGAAGCATGGAAGCTTGGTTATGTTCAAAGTGAATACCTAGATATTTAAGGTTATATGTTATTTGGAAAGAAGACTCAGGAAAATAGAACGATTTATGGGCATTAGGGTTGATTGGGAAAATATGTGATTTTTTGTTATTAATTTGGTATTCTGAGGCAATAGAGAAGTTCCTGACGGCATTTAAAATTTTGGGTAAATCTGAATTGGGAAATTGAAAGTATAGATTTAGGTCATCGGCGAAAGCCGAAAATGCAACTTGAGTATTTAGGATTTTAGGAATAGAGTGGTGTGTGTTTTGGGTGATATATAAAAAAAGGGCTCAATAAAAATGTTAAAAAGAAAGGGTGAAAGTGGGCACCCCTGCCTTGTTCCATTGGTGATCAGTATTGGACTGGATCTCTGTTTGTTTATGTATAGGTATGTGTGTGAGTTTGTATAGAGTATTCTGATCATATCAGAGAAGGTTTTAGGTACATTAAAATGAGACAGGGTAGCAAACAAAAAGTCCCAATTAACTCTGTCAAAAGCTTTGGATGCATCCAGAGTTAAGGCGTATATCAGGTTTTTATCTTTTTTTGTAAATTGTATTAGGGAATCCAAGGTTAAGGTATTGTCCCATGTGTGTCTATTGCTCATAAAACCAGCTTGGTCAGGGGATATTAAGGATGGGAGTATCTTTTGGAGTCTATTAGCTAGAATAGCAGCAAAAATTTTAATGTCAACGTTTATTAACGAGATTGGTCTGTAATTGTGTGGGTCTGCTTTATCTTGTTTGTTTTTTAATAACAAGATAGTTTTTGAGTTGTTCCAATGGAGGTCAGTAATACCCTTCTTTATAATAAAGTTGAAGACTTTCAATAGAATAGAGGAGATTTTTGAGCTAAAAGCTTTGAAGAAGTTAGTGGTAAAGCCATCAGGGCCCTGAGATTTGCCTACTTTAAGGTTATTTATGATGTTTTGGATTTCTTGAATGCCGAGCGGGGCAGATAAGAGGGAGACTTGGTTTGCTTTAAGAGAGGGAAAATTGATGGAGTTGAGAAAAGACTCCATCTGTGGTTTAAGAGTGTTGTGTTCATTTCTACTATAAATATCTGAATATAGTTCATAAAATAAATGAATAATTTCAGAATCTGATTTGTAAATTTTACCCTGGTAATGGAGAGTGGAGATTCTAGGAGCACCATTATTGTTTTTTAGTGTTCTTGCCAAAGTTCTTGAGGGAATTTGTGCCCATTCAGAATATGTTGCTATAAATTTTTGTTCCTGCAAGGAGTAATTATGTGAGTGGAGTTCAAATAAATCTTTACGTGTTGTATTGATCAGTTCGTCAGTTTTTGGGTCTGGGAATAGTGTCTGTTTTTTTTCTAAAGAGGAAAGTTTTAAGGACAAATTATTTTCTTTTTTTATGTTGAGTTTTTTAAGAAAGGAAGCTTTATTAATCAAAAAACCTCTCATTTCAGCTTTGCAAGCCACCCATTGGATGTGTGGAGGGATTTGAGACTTTTTAAGATTGATGTCTAGGTCCGATAGCATGTTATTAATTTTATTTAGTATATCTTTGTTATTTAGTAAATTATTGTTAAGGGTCCAGTTAGCGAAGGTAAATGTAGGGGTAGTAAATCTAATTTTGAGGGAGATTTTTGCATGATCTGAAAGAAATCGGGGTTCAATATTGAAAGTATTTTTAAATTTAGATAGAGGGTCTGAGATTAGAAAGAAGTCTAGACGTGACCAGGATTTGTGGCAATTAGAATAGAAAGTATATAAATTCTCTTTGGTCAAGATATTACTAAAAGTAATAGTGTCAATAAGATTAAAATCTGAGATAAGTTCCTCTAGGGCTATAGAAGCTTGGAAGTTATAAGAGGAAGAGTTGCTGGTGCAGTCTAAGCTAGGATCTATTACAGCATTCCAGTCCCCACCTACTATAAACAAGTAGTTTGGAAATGAGTTTAGTATATTATAAATGTCTAAAATAAAGGTTTGTTGTTGAGAGCATGGTCCATATAAATTCAAAAAAAGAACTGGTTTGGAGGAGTCTGGGAGCATAGAAGTGAAGTAACACCATCTACCGTTTATATCAGATTTAAACTCGTTAATAGCTTCCTGGAATTGTTTCTTAATTATAATGGCCACACCCTTCGAATTTGAGCTATCACCTGCACTTATTATAGACCTAATCCATTTTCT
This sequence comes from Protopterus annectens, assembly GCF_019279795.1. Lineage (NCBI taxonomy): Eukaryota > Metazoa > Chordata > Ceratodontiformes > Protopteridae > Protopterus > Protopterus annectens. Next base: position 891,179,312 of record NC_056727.1, on the reverse strand, counting down.
GTTGTTTTCTTTCTCCCAATCATCTTTAGACAGGTGTGTTTCCTGAAGAAAACATATACTAGCCTGGGATTTAAAAACAAGGTGGAGTAGCAGTTTTTTTTAGCAGTATTTTATAAGCCTTTGATATTCCAAGAGTCAACAGACCAACTCATGCAGGTTAACACTAAACAGGGTATAAGGAAACGTTATATATTTGGAACCTTGTTATTAGATATGAAAAGATTAATGAGTGTTGAAAAGAATCTGCACTATAATTGCAGTAGAAAAGGGAGTTGGAGAACCACATCAGACCTGTGCCTGTAAAAAGTTTAAATGTAAAGGAAAAAGTAGCAAAGTACTCCTTCTGACTCACCCCGGTGCCTACCCACCCAAACCCCTTAAGTGAAGAAGTACAAAACCAAACAAAAAATAAACCTAACAATTCCATACATATGTACAAAGAAAATCTCATCCAAAAGATCATCAAACTAGATCCCTACTACAGTGCACATAAAGCATCCATACATGAAAAGTAATCCTACTAGTATGTCAAATAGCTATGACACGATGTAAATAAACATATAGATACAAGCCTGTTCGCTTAATCTTAATGCGTATGAAAAATGAGGATCTATGGATTCCATGTAAAACAGACTTTATACAATTAATAACAACTCTTATGGAATCATAAACATAACAGGTACACTGTAGGATTGGTACACAACTAAAACCTCATGAAGCTTATCATATACAAAAACATGTTACTAGTGTATATAACAGTATAACAGAAGTTGTAGAAGTTTAAGGAGCTGAACAATATGGATATTTGTGATGTAGTTGGGCAAAAAAGTATTTACATTGATCAGGCTCTGATAATAACAGAACTGATTTAAATCTATGAATCTTGTTACATTACTGTACCCCTCCCTCCCATCTGAGTTAAACATTTACTAGGTATAAGGACTTCTGAATGAAATTTGAATGGTCTTTGTATCCCCTTCTCAACTGTTTGCTGCATGTTTAATTATATCATTAAATTACTTTTACAGCCTTATGTCTGATTCTGTGGCCACCTTGCCCCTGTTGGCATCTTACACATGAATATTCCTTTAATTCCCATCTCTGAATACATATTTACATATCTGTAGTCTTCAGCCATTTCAGTAAAACAGGAAGACAGTGTTGTAATATGTGTAAGTGCTATCACACTGGCTACTCTAGATGTTTGTGACCAATTAGTGATTACTACAGTTGATCAGACTTTGCTATAATCATGCTTTTATCTAAACAAACTTTCTGCAGCATCCTACTGCAGTTATACTAAACAGCTCTTCATGACATCTGTTAGGTTGCTAACTGCATTGTATTTGCTTAGCGTGTGTTTGATTATTTGTTTAAGCATTTTAAACACATAATTTATATATCTTGGAGAAAGGGAGGTTAAACAGACCAAAACAATCCTCGCTCAGCGTAACTAGAGTGCCCCTGATGCAAAAAATGCTTTTTGCGCTAAAATGTGTAAGCAGGACCCTTATTTTGTATGCAGGAACAGTATGCTACATAAAGCGCTGTAAGCGCGATTAATAGAGGTCGGACCTAATGAGCGTGCACTCCTGAGAGTCCCCAGCTACAGATATCCTACTGGGAACCTCGCTTTGTAGATAAGTTCCTTGCTTGACACGTGGATCTGCTTTAGGAAGGAAAAAAAAAAAAAAAACGTTTTAAACAACTTTAACCCTGCTAAACGAACTGTATTGAAGCTGGACTAGTGAGAGGAGTTGTCAATGAAGCATCCGGTGAGTAAACTGAGTTTATATGAAGTACATCTGCTAAAACGCTTACATTAGTAATTTATAAAGGTTCAGGAACCTTGTTGAATACTTTAAGGAAGGCTTCTCTTACTTCGCTTTGGGAGGTTGCAGAATATTTAATGTCATTTTGGAAGATCAGTGTGTTTGGGAAGCGCATTTGGAATCTGATATTCCTTCTGATAAGGTCAGAACAAAACGGAGCTAGTTTTTGTCTGTTCTCCTTAATAGAAATGGGTAGATCTTGAGAGAAGGTTAATTTGTGATTGTTCCACATGAAATTTTTGTGTTTTTTTCACTGAATATAGAATCTTTTGGGCAATCTGAAAGTTAAGTAACTTTGTGTAGATTTGGCGAGGTGCTGAGGCGTCTTGACGTTTATGTAGCGCTCAATGGGCTCACTCAATTATTACATTATTTTCACCTTCTGAGTGGAGTAGTGATTCAAATATTTGCTTTGTGACATTAAGTAAGCCTTGACTATCATAGTTCTCTGGAAGACCTCTTATTAAGATATTATTACGTCTGCTACTAGCCTCGAGATCTGTTAGTTTTGTCTGTAGATCTGATATAGAAGCTGTTTTGGCACGCAAATCATCAGATAAGGACTGTATTTGAAACTCATTGGATTGTATTTTTTGTTCAAGTGTGTCTACTCTGTCAACAATTTGATTGATGGATTTTCCTAAAGTAGAAAGTTGTTCCGAGAAACTTTGTATGGCAGAATGAATGGGTTGGAGGGCCTGTTTCAGCTCATCCATGTGAAAGCTGGAATCTTCTTTGGTATTAATATTGCTTTTAATAGGCTCCACATTTTGTTTATTTGTTCTCTGTCTCTTTGAAAGACCCTCTTTTTCAGGTGAAAATATTGCTGAGGATTTGGCTTTTGTTGTTTGTATATCCATTGTAGTAGAATCATTTGTCATTTTTATCTGTTTAGCCATGTGGAGTTAGGAGTATTTCAAGTAGAAGCAGGCCCCCTGGATCTCTTGTGGAAATAACACCGTGGAAGAGCCAGAAAAGTTGAAAGGCTGTTTTGAGTTTTGCCGACTGCAAAGGTAATGAAAGTTCCGAAGATATGAAGGTAAAATAGCTCTTTTCGAGGTATGTAGAATCCTAGAGAATGTAATTGAGGTAGGGAGCTCTGTGCATAAGCTGTACACTAGACGACCACCATTTTGGAATCCTATTTCAAGCTTTTAAATGTGTCTAACTAGAGCTATATAAAATATAAGAGATGTTGTAAGTTAGATCACAGATTTGGAGTAGGGTAGTCACCACCAAAAGCCAAGGGATGGTAAAGATGACTGTGTGGTTGCTAAATATCCCATGTCAGATGGAATGGAGTAGAAACTAAAGGCATATCTGAATGAGGTACAGGAATTATGGTAGTTAAACTAGAAGTGATTAGGCTTAAACTGCAATCCCTTAAGCAATGAACTTTTCTTGTGCGTACGTGGTAACATTCAGAATAGTATTGACTGACAATCGTCTCACTTAAAGGGCATGGCTTAATTATGGGTTAGAAGCCCTCTGTGAGTGGTGTAGATATATATGTTAGCAACTGCCAGAGTCTGCTGCGTATGATTTGTGAGGATCCAGTGGCGAAGTATATAGGGCTGGAAACTACTCTTGGGGTATCCAGGTTTCAGGTGTTAGATTGACGTCTCTGTGAGGTACAAAGGTTTTGTAGGATAGTGGGTAGGGAAAAAAGGAAAAAAGGCTAGTCTAAGGAAGAGAGAAAGAGGAAGGAGGATGGGAAGGGGATGATGGTTCATAGGCTGTGTGAATGGAGAAGCTGAGTAGTTGATTAAGACTCTAGAGTCTGTTTCCTGGTTATAGTAAATTAGAATGAATGTCAGTGAGGTGGAGTACATGTTAGGTGTCCATTGAGGAACTGTGCAAAGTGGTGGGTGTCTGATAATCTTAGGGCTGGGGCAGTATTAATACCCCAGGGTCTAATAAAAATACCCCCTGTGGAGTGGCTGCAGTCTATGAAATGGTAGTTTTGTTAATACCTGTTGACTTCCAGAGGACAGAATCAGTGACAAAGAGCCTGAAAATTATGGATATCTGATAAAAATCAGGGGTACCTAACTAACATAAATTATGTATATTTATGGATGACATTATCAGTGTTGCACAGGTTCATAGGTAAGTACTAGGCAAATCAGTCTGCAGATCATAACAAGACTAGACAAAAGCACACACTACATTGACAAGCATGGCACAGTTAAGTCTTGCTTTTATTTTCTTAAATCATCTTATGCCTAAATGTACAATATTTGTTGTTTTTGTTGAATTACCTTAATGTAGAAGTGTTTCAGTGTGCAAATCATTCATCTTGAATTTTATTTCAATTTCAGTTTGCAGAAACCTTTCTGCATCTAATTGCATGACTGATGTTGCTGTAATTCACTCGGTTGCAAATAAAAGTGCTGTTAAGTAAATAATAGTAAAAAAAAGCTTATGTGTGTTTTTTATTATTTTATTTTAAGTTCTTCTTCTTCTTCTTCTGGCTTTTCCTGGTCAGGGGTCGCCACAGCGGATCAACTGTCCGCTCATGATTGGCAGTGAAGTTTTACAATGTGGAGTTGCCAGCCCGGCGCCCAACCTTCCACAGAAGGCACACACACGCACGTACTCACGCCTTGGGCCAATTTAGATAGTCCAATCCACCTACAGCATGTCTTTGGGATGTGGGAGGAAACCGGAGCACCTGGAGGAAACCCTCGCGACCATAGGGAGGACATGCAGACTCCGCACAGAAGGCACCCCAGCCAAGGATTGAACCAGAGAAATTTTATTTTAAGTTCTTAAACAAGGTTAATGTCTTATATGCTGAATGGTTACCATTCATTATAAAGTTCATAACATGTAAAGCAGATTATTTGTAGTGATTCAACCAGAATGAATATGAAACAAGTCCTCAGATCTATGTACAAAAACATTTGGCAACCCACCTTCAAACTATGGCATTTGTGACATTTTAACAGATAAACTAAATGGTGAATCTACTAAAGCATATTTCATACAAATACAGACAACACTCTGCTACATTCAGGATTTATAATTTACAGTGTAATATTCAATGTAACTGACATTCAGGAACTTTTGTTTAAACACACAATATCTAGCAGAATGTGGGAAACCATGATTATATGCATATATGTTGGTACTCACTTGTGTGTGTGTGTGTGTGTGTGTGTGTGTGTGTGTGTGTGTGTGTGTGTGTGTGTATGAGCTCATACATGTTTGTGTATATTAACACGCACTTTAAACTAGAAACAGGATTTCTTAGTCTGAGTGTCCATTAGCTAAGATGGCACTGAATGGTCGTGCAGCTGTTAAGCACTGTTCCTTATGAATGCCTGAGCTGAAGAAGATGGAACTGAACTGCTGACAACAAAATGTTGTGGTGCTTATTATAATATGGATAGAGACTGTGAAACCATATACATGAATATGTGGTACAAAGTCAGTGGCTACTGTTACTTTTATTTCTAAACATTTCCCTTTGATAAAGAACATTTTACAGAGTTCCCAGGGTCCTACTATGCATTGTAACGTTTCAAGGAATAAATGTAACACTTCATCACAGACTATTAGCATTTTTATCAGTATTCCAGTAATAGGAAATGATCTTAATCATAACCCAGAAAGTTCTCCCAACAGATACATTTTGCCAGCTCAATGTCTACTCAGATTATCTAATTATGATATAAAATAGACTATGCAGAGAGTATCTGCATCTTATAGACATTTTCTACACCAATGGTATCAGTGTAAGAAAGTGAAAGTAAAACTTTACTTCTGGTACTTTACAGTGATGGTTTAGAGTGATTTCCAATTCTAGATGCTTCCACTGCTTGGATATGTCTGGTGACATAATGTAGTATGTAACTGACACGTAGCCACAAAAAAGTCGCAAAAGACAAGTTCATTGCTTAGTAACACAGCATAAAAGGGATTGCAGTTTAAGCCTAATCACTTCTAGTTTAACTGCCATAATTCCTGTACCTTAGTCAGATACACCTGTAGTTTCTACTCCATTCCATCTGACATGGGATATTTATCAGATAGGCTGTTTTGTGTGCTCTACATAGGACAAGGCATGGTTATTGGTACAGAGAGCAGGAAGTGGCACAGAACCTATTGTTTAAACTTTTGCATGGTTTGTGCCCTGTGCTCTGTGTGCATAGACCACTGTGTATCCCTCTGAAGGGACACTTACCTGTCATGCTCATGTGCCATGTCCTGTGTCATGGTGTGCCCCAGTTGGACATTCACCTGTCATGTCCTCCTGCTATATTCTCTGTCTTAATAAGTTTCTCCAGCTTGTAACTTACCTGTCATGCCCATGTGCTAGATCACCTCACACCATCTATTGCTTTCTCTCTGTCATTGTTGCTGCCATACACCATAAGTGCTTATTGCAGTATAGAGGTACATGGTACATTACTAGGTATCTTGTCTTCTTTCACAATGCCTATGTCACAGCTCAAAGCCTTTTCCAATGATTTCCTATCCCTGCATTACTCATCTTAATATGTTCTTATGCAATGTTGTGGTCATGTTTTTTATCATACTAAAATGGTTCCACAGAGTGCAGCAGTTATGATAATGAGGCACATTAGTGTAGTCATCTCTGAATGACTGCCATAACACATTGCATAGTTGCACCCAGGTAGTCATCCCTGCCTGTCCCCAAACTAATGGGACATGTGCACACCATGCTGATGCACTGAACTTGTGAAGCCCGTAGTATCATAACTGTGCAGTAGTAATACGTTCATTAGTGCACCATTACTGTTTGATGATGTGTGTCACATGATACCCAAATGTGCAGCCATGCATATGAGTCTACCATTTCACTCTTCATAAAGTGCACTGGAATGGATATAGCCTCTTCAGATGTTGGTTTCAAAAGGGTTCCTGACTGATGCTGCCAGTAAATTAAGACATTTTGGCAGTGCCCCTCTTCTATATATCTGCATCCATCCACCCACTGTTGTCCACCACCTTTTTTGCCCTATGTCTTTACATCTATGTTTTATGTTTGTCTTTCTGCTCTTTCAACTTTCCCAGCTCCTTCTGTCTTTCCCACACAAGCTCCATTTTACCTTCCCCATCTACTCATTTTCTTTAAAGAAATCTGAGATGGGTTCCTGTCCACAAAATGCCAGTCTTTCCCCAGCTATCATTCCTTAAGGTTATCATAGTGTGTGTGTGTGTGTGTGTGTGTGTGTGTGTGTGTGTGTGTGTGTGTGTGTGTGTGTGTGTGTGTGCATGCGTGCGTGTGCATGTGTGTGCGTGCACCTGTGTGTCTGTGTGTGTACCTGTGTGCCTGTGTGTCTGTGTGTGTATGTCTATGTCTGTATGTGTGTGCATTCTAAACCTTGTCTAACAACTGCTTCTACTTTTCATATGGGAATATATATGTGCCCACACAAGGGCTAATTATCCATAAGGCAGAAATCTCTTTCAGTTCTGTTAATACTTTTTTCCACTGTTTATTTACCACTTCACTTTTCCCAAAGTAATCCTGAGTACTGAAAATCCAGTCTGTGAAAAGCAACTTCCTCACATTTTTCCTTTTTCACTTAACCATCTTTTTTTAGTTAAATTGATTTCTAATATCATTGCCATTACTTTCAATTAACATTTGAACATTTAACTCATTGCTTGCATCATTTTTTTCATCAACACCTTTATTATTTATGTTTTTCTTTCCTGAACTTTAAACTTGCCTTACCCAGCTACACCTTTATTTCCTTTATTACTTCCTTACGCCAAAGCGTTTTTTCAATAATTATTACTACTACATCTGCATATGACATTACTAGATGTAAAACTACCTGCCCTTAAATCTTTAAATCTCACATTTTGCCTCCTTTAGCTCCCTGGAACAATCTTTGGTAATAATATTAAACACCAGGGTCAAAATGACCCCATTCATAGGACAGCCTTGAAGTACATCTTTTCCCCATCCTTCATTTTTTGCCACCTATGCATTAATGATTACCTTCATCTAAATCTTATCTTGCAGCAATTTAAAACATTTATTTTTTTCCTAGACCATTTCTGTTAATAACTCAAGTTTGACAATGACACACACACACACACACACACACACACACACACACACACACACACACACACACACACACACACACACACACACACACACACATACTGCTGTGTGTGTGTGGGGTTGGGGGCATTTAACCATGATCTGTCTCTGCCTTTGGGGTCTTAAAGTTCTTTCATATCAAAAAAGTGTAAAATTTGTCATGAAAAAAATCAAGAATGTCCTCATTTAACAAAACATCTTTGCAAATGAATCCTTTATCTTTTTCTACAGATATATTTAAAGCAAAAAAAAAAAAATGCTCCATGGCGTCATCTCTTTTTTAGTACAGAAAATGAAAACAAACTTCTCCTAACTCTGGGACTGGGAACATAAAAGTAATGTCCACAAACAGCTTCAAGCCTAAATAACTAAAGGATTAAGCACTGACAGTAGTAAAGCTCAAGAGACTAATCATAGAATTAATTTGCTGTAGACTGGTTGAACCCATCCTATGGGATTCACATGAGTAACATATTGTGGTGACTCAAGGTGCCCTCAAGCCACATTTTAGGCAATTTCACTCAAACTGCACACATTTTCCACCTGCCATTACTTTCATGTTACAGCATAAAGCAAATGTGCTACATATCTTATCACAAACAAAGGCTGCATTTATAAATTAAATCATGCTTTTACTGAAATAAACTTGCTACATCAATACATACTGAATAAACTTGTCACATCAATACATAAGTCTGATAACTTTGGAATGTTTTCCAACAAATACTAATTCTCAGACTTAGTGACATAATTTAAATAGTTCACTAAGATTCAATAACTCGCACTTCCCGTCAGTCTCATTTTCAGTCTCTTTATACTAAATGCACTGTACAGTCCATTCTTGTCTGCACTTTGGCCTTACTTCAGAGTATTTTCCTTCTGGGCCTCTAGCATCTCTGGTGTTCCAGCCACACCATGGGCTGAGTATTATTTCTTTCTAAGTTTGTGAAGTTCCTCTTTTGGATATAACCTTGCCTGGGCATCAGTCTCTCAGTTGCATGACTCTCTTGGACAGGCCTTGCCTTGCTAACTGGCTCCTACCTATATAGCTGCTGTGGACCAGTCCCCACTAGTGTCACTTTGTAAATACACTACAGTAGCAGGCAGGCACCTTTGTTGTTTCCAGCTTCCATTCCTTTTTTATAGAAGTATTTCTCCTCTTAGCATTACTTTGGCTCTATCTGTAGGTCATCTCCTTGCATGTCAGATTTTCCAAATTTTTCTGACTCCACACATGGACAATTTTATTGAATTACATGTTTTCCATCTCCACTATCACATAGCTCCTCCCAGCTCATCCCTGGAGCTACATAATTGGCCAACTAACTCCTATTACAGCCGTCCAGCTGATTCAGTGGTAAAATCCAGACATGGTTAGGAAGTTGTCCTCCAGATGTATTCTGTAACTATGTGGATCTACCTTCTATCCACCCCCGGTCTGCTCTACAATACCTTGACATTTGCAGCACTTCTTGGATTTGGAAATGTTACAGAGCCAGATTTCCTAACCTGTATAGTGTCTTTATCCACAATGACTTGAAAGTTAACCATATTTGTTAAACACTCTTTCCAAGGTCTGTTCATCTGTTGTTTAAGCCAAATCACCAGCATTTGCTTTATTTGTATTGTAATCTTTGGCCAATACCTTTCTCTGTATGCCAAAACTGGGTTTTATGGCCTATGTTTTATACCTTTATCCTGAAGACTACTGACTGGAAATTTCTTCTATTTCATGGACAAATGTAGGAGATATTCATCAAGACCATTTAAATGCTTTTGCTTGGTCTCATCATCTGCACTTTCTTTTCTTGCACTCTCAACATTGGCAGTTTTTATTTTTCTGATGTGCTTTTGACACTTTGCTGTGTTGCTGCCTTTGTTTTACTGCATTTTTTATTTGTGTGCCTTGTTTCATTTGCTTATAGGCATATTCTTTCTCCTCATCATACAACTACTTAAACTACTTAAAACTGATTGGACAACCCCAGAACTTAAGCATCTACTCGACTTTTGAGATTAAGCTTGACATAAATGGAAACAAGACCCCACTCCAGAAACACAAACAGCCTTTAGCCTTATACAACCACACTTAGACACAAAATCATCCATCTCAAATCCCAACCAAAACACATATGAAAGGAAGATGACTTGCTTACTGGGTAAAATAAACACACAGGGGCAGCAATTCCTTAAACTTACTTTGATGTGCACAGGCAAATTATCTTGCTTTGACTTCCTCCGAGAATTCAACATCTTCCCTAAAATCAGCAGGAACCTTTACCTCCAAACCTCGAACCACTCTGCCCGCTTCCTTTCAATCCCATTCTACTGTAAGCATGTAAAATCTAAAGATGGTACTGTCCTGCTAAAGAATATCCCCACTGACACACCACTTGAATCGGAAAACCTCAAGCCCTGTTTATTCTTCACTACTGAGACCACATCTCTCACTCACAGCTATAACCTAAGTCCTTTCATATATATCTCACACATCTGGAAAACTGTTCTAATTAAACCCCTTCCAATACACCCCAGTCAGCAAAATGCTTCCCATTTCTGTGTTATCTCTATTCTACCTACCTTAGGAAAAGTCTTGGAAAAAGCTGTAGGCAGACACTTCACATTCAATATAGTCTTCCATCTCAGATGGAGCTACTCTACATGAAAAGATTCCTCAGGGCTTGATCCTTGCACCTTTACTGTCCTCCATGTTTGTTAATATACTCCCTTATGATCTCTCTCACCTGTCACATCTTATACATGAATGCCATCACCATATCTAGATTTAGTCATACCCATGCAGGCATTCATCACCATCTATAGATCTAGTCATACCCATGCAGACATTCATCACCATCTACAGATCTAGTCATACCCATGCAGGCATTCATCACCATCTATAGATCTAGTCATACCCATGCAGGCATTCATCACCATCTACAGATCTAGTCATACCCATGCAGGCATTCATCACCATCTACAGATCTAGTCATACCCATGCAGGCATTCATCACCATCTACAGATCTAGTCATACCCATGCAGGCATTCATCACCATCTACAGATCTAGTCATACCCATGCAGGCATTCATCACCATCTATAGATCTAGTCATACCCATGCAGGCATTCATCACCATCTACAGATCTAGTCATACCCATGCAGGCATTCATCACCATCTACAGATCTAGTCATACCCATGCAGGCATTCATCACCATCTATAGATCTAGTCATACCCATGCAGGCATTCATCACCATCTACAGATCTAGTCATACCCATGCAGGCATTCATCACCATCTACAGATCTAGTCATACCCATGCAGGCATTCATCACCATCTACAGATCTAGTCATACCCATGCAGGCATTCATCACCATCTACAGATCTAGTCATACCCATGCAGACATTCATCACCATCTACAGATCTAGTCATACCCATGCAGGCATTCATCACCATCTACAGATCTAGTCATACCCATGCAGGCATTCATCACCATCTACAGATCTAGTCATACCCATGCAGGCATTCATCACCATCTACAGATCTAGTCATACCCATGCAGGCATTCATCACCATCTACAGATCTAGTCATACCCATGCAGGCATTCATCACCATCTACAGATCTAGTCATACCCATGCAGACATTCATCACCATCTACAGATCTAGTCATACCCATGCAGACATTCATCACCATCTACAGATCTAGTCATACCCATGCAGGCATTCATCACCATCTACAGATCTAGTCATACCCATGCAGACATTCATCACCATCTACAGATCTAGTCATACCCATGCAGGCATTCATCACCATCTACAGATCTAGTCATACCCATGCAGGCATTCATCACCATCTACAGATCTAGTCATACCCATGCAGGCATTCATCACCATCTACAGATCTAGTCATACCCATGCAGGCATTCATCACCATCTACAGATCTAGTCATACCCATGCAGGCATTCATCACCATCTACAGATCTAGTCATACCCATGCAGACATTCATCACCATCTACAGATCTAGTCATACCCATGCAGGCATTCATCACCATCTACAGATCTAGTCATACCCATGCAGACATTCATCACCATCTACAGATCTAGTCATACCCATGCAGGCATTCATCACCATCTACAGATCTAGTCATACCCATGCAGGTGTTCAATACCAACTTAAAAGTAACTTGCATCTACTCCATTAATGGATAACAAGCCACAAATTAATACTTAATCCTTTCAAAACTAACACCACATTGTTTCAAAGTCATACAAAGCTTTCTTAGCCCCCAAATTATCTGCCAATTTAATTCTTAAACAACACCGAATTAGAAATAACTACTTCCTCCAAATACCTTGGGATTTGGCTAGACCAAACCCTTAACTTCCACTTCCACATTGAAAGAACTAGAAACAAACCAACTCCCTCTTCCTCTGGGCCAAAAAAAAAAACAAAAAAACAAAATTCCATACCCAAGTCTCCCAACAAGAACAGCTATAGTTAAGGGAGTCCTATCCTAATTTGAATACAACCTCCCCTTTATCACTGAAGCTTCCAGAAACACTGACAGTCTGCAAACCATCACCAGTAAAACCTAGCACATCATCACAAACCTCATCCCCAAGAGCACCACTGTCTTACTCTTAACAAAACCAAGTGGCCTCCAATAAAACAAAGATATGACCTCTTGGAGCTCAGCTCTTTAAGCTACTACATTTGAAAACATTCTTCTTTCTAGCAATCAAATCTTACACACTATTCACAGACAACTCCCTGTCCCTCAACACCGAAGCTAAACTACACTGCACCCAATGCTCCTTTTGTGCTGTAGCTCACTTACTAGGGCATGCTCTCCTGATCCACCTAAATGAATTCTCATCATACTCCACCTTTGGACTTCAGCTATAAAAATACTTGCATAGTGCATTTTTTTGCAAAGGGTCCATGTCACCCAGACCTAACCATTATTTCTTCCCTCATTTTTCGTTCCTCCTTAGCTCCTGCATTTTATTTACTTTTGGAACATTAATGCAAATTAATATGCATACTGTACATTAAACTGTAACATCATTCATATAAATACTGTTCATACTACTGTATATTTACAAGAAACTCTTGTATAAATAAATGCATACACTTGTTTCCTCCTGCTGTATTAGCCAAACTCTTCTGTGTGATTATTAATAGATTTACTCCTCAGCTTAGTTTTAATAGACTACTTTAAAATAGATTCATTCTTTAAAATGCTTTGTAATTTTACTGCCTTTCATTTGCATTGAAAGCTCTTTGCATTTATTTTGAACCTCCAAGACAGAGTGCTTTGTGATTTTATTTTTAGACTCCATATCAGGCTCTTGGTAAAAGGCTTCCTTTCCATGATAACTGCAGTTCATTTCCCACTTGAGTTACAACCTTTTCCAAATGTAAACCTCTTGCGACTCATCTTCACTCTCTTGCAAAGCATTGTTTTGCTTAGACATCTACTGGTTTAAGTCACACTCTTGTATTTACAGGCTTTACACCATGCAATCCTACAGGCTCAAACTGCAACACCTTTATAATGTATCTGTATGTTTTCCTAGTACTTCTGCGTTGTTTCTTTTATCATTGTAGTTCAGACTCCATTTGAATCACACTTTATTGTATGTCTAAGACTTGTTTAGTATCAGCAATAGTTTAATTAGAGTATCTATTTGATTATGAAAGTCTACATTACCTTGATCAAACACTCACTTGAGCAAGATTTCTAACTCTTTTTCTCTTTTACTTTCTAACAACTAAAGGTCATCTGTCAGCCCTTCCTGACATTTTTGAAAATCAACTACCATACCTTTTTATGTTTATCAGTTACCTTCTATTAGTGTGCTTTAATTTCTATGAAATTTTCAAGCATCTAATATAATTTCTCACCATTTTCCATCTCTGAGATTTCCTCCTTTAAACAGGACAAGTATTTTTGCAATCCCCTTTTCTCTATTCCCACAGAATGAAACTACTTTACCAAACCATGAAACAGGCATAGTTTCAAAACTCTTAAATTTTGCAATCTGAAACACTTACCCAGAATGTCATTTTGTCTTTCTGTAATGCTCTCATTTAGTGATTGTTTAGCAACTTAAAGCCAGTTTACAGTTGTTGATATATTATCACTCTGTAAACACTCATATGCCACATGGATTTTGGAATGACTTTTCTTTTGTCCCTTAAATTCAAGAAGCATGTATTTTTGTTCTGTTTCTAAGTTATACACAACATTTTCGATAGCATTTATTATTTGCAGTCATACTATTTAGTGTATTAAATTGTGTTTGCTGTATATCAAACAGTAGTTCTTGCCATTGCTCCAAGTTCTATCACAAACTGTTTTTGAGCCTCAATAACCTTTTCTTTAACGAATGAGCTCTTAGCAGAAATGAGAATCAAACCTTGCACCTTAGGTATATGAGGCAAACACCTTAACTACTGTGCCATATGACTTTTTGCCTACCATCATACCCAGTTTAATAATGGCATTGCCTAATTTTTCATCATCATTTTGAAATAAATTTTGACTCTCAGTATCACTTTCCTGTTTGATAGTAGCATCTTGAAATATGTACAGTTGGTTATCAGCACCCTCCTTGATTTCATTTTGCATTTCATATACACTTATTATTTCAGCTTGGACAGTCTGAAGCTTACACAGAAACGTCTGACATACTTTTGACTCTGGAACATTCTACATTGTTCCATCAGTAGTCTCTCCCTGCCACAGCATAGGATTATCTTCTTTGTATGACTTAATTCACTTATAAATTCAGCACATGTATTATTACGAGTTTTATTTGTTTGGGGTTTCATCTTATCAGTGCAATGTCTTGACACCCACAAAGTTTCCTAGGCTTCATTATCAGCTTTTTATAGCACAGTGTCCCATTAATTTTCTTATCAGTATATGCAAGCATATGATTCATTACTCAGAACAGCACTGCAGTTTGCTTTCAGTTCTTATGTACTGTTTTCATACTATTTAAGACCTTCTAACGTCTTTCAGTTTCACTCAGATCATAAATTACATACTTTGCCTCACAGGTCTAATTCAGAAACGTATTAGTACTTATTTCTGTTCTAGGTACATTTTTTCATAAAGCAAGAACCACATGATTTAATTAGAAGTAGTATTCAAAACATTTCAGAGCAAATAATACTTCCATTGTGTTTTATTTGCCTGTGGAACTCACCATAAACAGGGTCTTATACCATATCCTTGCAACCTATAGGTCTCCCTCCATGTTCCAGGAAACCCATACTACCTGTCTTAATGTACTAGAGTCCCTCATCATTCAACCCAATAAATCTTCATGGGAGATCTCAACTACTCCTCTATAGATTGGGAATCCTACACCACTTCTAATGCACAAGCAAAGTGATTCTAAAATCTTTGCTAATATCAGCATCCTGGAACAGTTGGGCCATTCCCATACCAGGGGTGCAAACATCCTTTACTTTATACTCACAAACATGGGGGAGTGATGTTCCTCACCCAGTGTAATGTCTTCACTCATCATATCTGACCGTAAGGCAGTATTGCTTGAAATAAAAATAAAATCTGGGGACCCAGCAAAGCCAGAAACCTTTAGGAACTATTCCAAAACTAACCCCTAGAGTATCTTCTGTTCCCTTTGTCTCCTGCTTTTAAATTTATATCTGCAGCATTTCCATCTCTGGCTTGCTCTCATTCCCTCTTCAGATCTGATTTTCACAGTTGCTTCCTTTCTAATTGTTTCAGTGCTGTTTTGCACTGCTGACTTGACCCTGTCAGTACTAGTTCCAACCAACTAGGCCACTGTGATATCCATCTCCAGTCTCTATTCCAACCACTCCCCCAGTTTCTTTTACTTTCTTTTCTTTCCAAACCCTCCCCCAGACTCTTTAATGTTGCCTTCCTTCCTGTGGCACCATATTTTACCTCTCTGAACCACTCTAATCCTTTCCCTGTACCACTGCTAGAATATTCCTTACTCCTTGCATACTTTTGTCTGAACTTACCTTACACTGCACTGGTTGTTTTTCACTTTTGACCTTGATTCTTCCTTTCCTTGGCTCTACCCGCTCGATTCGCCCTAAAGGCTCACTCCCCTCCCCTACCCTACCCCCAAATCACACTCACTCCAATACACTTACACTTATACTTAGCTAGCCACTCCCACCACTTCCACCAGCCAATCCAAACTACCCATCATACCCCCAAAATCTCCTCCCACAGTTCACCCATTATAGTAAGCCTACCTTTCAGAGTTTACTGCCAAATACAACGTATCCTAATAAACTACTAAACAATTAACCTAAACCATAATCTCTTACACAAACTAACTTCACATCTTAACTCACCCCCTACTTCTACTCTAACAACCATCATGACCCTCAAATCTCTATCCCTACTTACTCAAATAATACTTCTAATTACCTTAACTTACCTAAATTATGTCACTCAACCTACTAATGCAAATCACCCCCCATTTCACACCACTACCCCATCCTGTACAAGGTACACATCTACTGTTACTCAAATATCTCCCAGTCTCTACTCCCTCAACACTATCATGCTCTTCTCCTATAGACTCCTGCCTAACTCTAAAAACACTGTTCCCAACTGCACTAGTCTAATGTCCACAAAACTCACTACCTGTATACTACACCCACAAACAAACCAAATACCTCATCCATCATCTTATCTCTATCCTTCTCTCCAGGGACATCCACCCAAATCCAGGCCCCTCTACCACATTGCATCTAACCCCCCCAAGCAACAGGCAAAACCATCCACTTCTTAGCTCTAAATGCTCAGAGCCTATGTAACAAAATTCCAAACCTTCATGCCTGGCTTCTACTTAACCAGCCCAATATTCTGTCCATCTCAGAAACCTGGCTTAATCCCCACATACAAGATTCTGCAATAACGTCTCCCAACTACCACATGTTAAGGAATGACAGAACACAAAAAAAGGGAGATGGTCTAGCACTCCTTTACTCAGCATCCCTCTTAAGGCACCTCCTATGCCAAACCCTTTCCCAAATTTGGCAAGGCAGAAATAATACCAGCACTACTCCACCTAAACAAGCATAAACTCATATTTGTTCTCTCCTTCTATATTCCCCCGGTGACAATATCTCATCCCTTGAAGATATTCTCTCCTGGGTCTCTACCAACATTAATCATGAAACCATAATCCTGGGGGCCATGAACAAAAACTGGGCCACAATCCAATCTCCCACTAACTCACTCAATATTAATTTATATAAATTTACACAACTAATCAATTCCACTTCCAGGCCTTCCAAGAACTCCATCACTGGAACTGCAATAGACTGGATTTTAGTATCCCATCCTCACTATATCTCTGATAGTGGCATTCTCCCAGACCCACTAGCTGACCATTTCCCCACTTTTGCCCACCGTCTCCCCTCTTCTATACAACTAACTCACACCTATATTTCCACTCGTTGCCTAAAGATCGTCAATGCTGAAACCTTCTCAAATGCACTAAAAAGCACAAACTGGAACCCATTAAAGACTCTTCCCCTAGATAATGCTCTCTTCTATTTTAACTCTACTTTCACAAACCTGCTCAACTCCTTTGCCCCTCTAAAACAAAATGTATAAAAAGTAACCCTGTACCCTGGTTAACCAAAAACACCGTAGCTACTATGCAACTCTGTGACAAAGTCTGGACATGTTTCCATAAAAATAAAACTATCGCCCTAAAATGAATATAAAACATTATGAAATAAAGTAAAAAAATGTATTACCTTAGACTGAAAAGCCTATGTCTCCACTCCCTAAAACAACCACACCACCAATTCCAAACAATTTTGGAAAGGAATCTCATCTCTATTCAACCTGGGAAAAAATAAAACCCTTGCCCCAACCCGGATGCCTCTGACATGGACTTGGCCTCCCAGTTTAACTCTTTATTCATAGAGTCGATAAGCAAGCTAACATCATCCTTCACCAACACCTCTACAACCCTTCCTCAGTGTGCTCCCATCCCTTCCTCCCCTAGCATCCCTTGCCCCCAACCTCCACCTTTCTCTATCAATCCCATCTCTATATCCACCATAAAAAAACTTCTAAAATTAAAACTTGGTTCCAATGCCCCTGATGAAATTCCCTCCTACTTCCTAAAAGTAGCCGCAGAAGCCATTGCTCTCCCTATCAGCACAATAATTAATCAGTCTATCTCAGAAAACCAGGTCCCCCAGTTCTAGAAGAAGGCCTTTATTATTCCTCTCCATAAAGGTGGCAATAATAATGACATCCCAAACTTTTGCCCTATCGCCATCCTATCCCCTATTTCTAAGCTACATGAAAAGTGTGTACACCAACAACTCTTACCCTACCTGATCAATAATCAGCTTTTTACCAACACACATCATGGCTTTAGACCAGGTCATAGTACCTCCACTGCCCTCCTCAGCTTCCTGGAAACAATCAACAAAGCCTGTGACTCTGGTCACTTTGTATCCACTCTTTTCCTCGACCTCTCTAAGGCATTTAGCACTATTTTCCACAACCTCCTTCTTACCAAACTCTCTAAACTTAACCTATCCCCTTCCTCTACCCAGTGGTTCTCAAGCTATCTCACAAACAAGCAACAAGCAGTTAAATGGAAAAAAACTACCTCACCCTTCCTTAATACATCTACAGGCGTCCCCCAGGGTTCCATTCTAGGCTCCCCTAGCATTCAACATATTCATAAATGATTTCTTCCAAGCCATTCCTAACTCGAGTCTCATCCAATATGCCAATGATTCTACTATAATCTGTTCCTCCCCTTCCATCACAACTTTTAACAATCTGACACAAGCCACCTTCTCTTCCACTGAACAGTGGATGCTTGACAACCATCTAGCCCTTAATGCAACCAAAACAAAGCTTATGTTATTCAGTGCATCCAAAACCTCCTCCATAGACAAACAATTCTTCATAATTACCAGCAATAATAATACCCCCCTATAACTAGTCTCTGACACAAAATTACTAGGAATTATCATTGACAATCAACTAAAATTTGATAAGCATCTACAAGCAAATATCAAAAAACCCCATAAAAAATTAGGTATGCTTTACCGCCACAGTCGCTTTATCTCTCCCACCACCAGGATTACATTAGCTAATACCTACCTCATCCCATCCCTTTTATATGGTGCATCCATCCTAACCAGCCTACAATCTTCCCTCAAAACCAAACTCTCATCTTGTTATAACAAAATATCCAAATTTCTGGCAGGTCATAGAGCCTCTTCTCACCACTGTAATTCCTTTCACCAACTAAGTTGGCTAGAATTACTAAACTTCCTCACATATACCCAGCTCATTCAAGCACACAGACTCATTCATAACCCGTCTCTCTGCCCCTCCTTAGCAAATACCTTTGAAATGCATAAACCAGATAGACTCCTAAGATCTAATTCCCAAAACCTAATTAAATTGCATAAACCAACACATCCTGCTGGGAATCAATTGATGTCCTTCTTTCTTGCACAACTCTGGAACTCTCTCCTTTCTCCCATCCACACCACCAGCAGTCTCTCCTTATTTAAAACCTCACTGCACTCGCACCTTGCTTCACAATGGAAATGCTCTTGCTGTCATCCAGCCTAATTCTACCACACTTTCTTCCTAGCTTTCCAAACTTTGTTGCCTGTCACTAGATCCTAATGTTTTACATCCCTTGGGACATATTCAACCAATGACTAAAAAATTACCTCATTGTAATTCCCTAAAAAAAAAAGCAAACAAAAACACTACTACTTACTGAATTAACCTGATGTAATTTTCCCAATGAAAATCTTTTTTATTTCTGTATTCTGTAACATCTATTTGAATTGTGCAATATGGGTTTATACTATACAAAATATGTATTTAACATTTAATTGAAATGTATATTATGGATTTGTACTCTTTCTGTACTATGTATTTGTATTTCTCTGGAGCTTTTCTCCCCAGGACTCCATTGAAAACAGGCTCCTTGTAGCCCGATGAACTATCCTGGAAAACAAACTGCAAATAAATAAATAAATAAACCTCTCTACTAAGCAACACCTTGGCTAAATTCCAAGCACCCCAAACCCAGCAAATACCATAGCATATGCTAAACTATTTACAAAATCTCTGTACAGCCATATTGATAGCTGTACAGACCAAGCTGTGCCCACTTAATAAAACAAACTCAAAAGACAAGCCACCCTGGTGGAATCACAATGTCATTCTCAATTCAAATTAATTGGTTATACAAAAGAAAAAAATCTTGTCCAGGCATAGGAGGAACAAAGCTCAACATATTAAAAACCTCTTGACCAATCTAATCAGCCAATGAAGAGGGTTAATTAATACTTCAAAGGCTAACTTTGAAGAAAAAAATAGCTTCTTAGGCAAAGAACAACCACAAAGGTTTCTACAGGTATGTCATAACCTCAAGGGAAATACACAACAATGAGCAGAACTTATTGTAAATGGCATTAACCACAGAAACCATTACCGACCTTTAACAGGTTTAGCTCAAATGTATCCCCCTATTCCCCCTGATAGTACAAACAAAATACCACATACTATAATCCCCCAACAATTACTAGGAACCAGGTCTTCAATGCACTTTCCAAGATCAAAAACACTGAATTGATGGGCCCTGATAACATTCCAGATGTTTACTAAATAGCATGAAACATGATCTCTGTGGTCCACTTGAACAACTTTTCAACTTGAGCCTATAGTCAGGTTTTGTGCTCAAACAGTGGACGATGGCTATAGTCATTCCCCTGCAAAAAGGAGGTCCAACCACTAATCCTGGTAACTAATGGCCCATAAGTCTTATCAGCCTCATATGTAAGGCCATAGAGTGAATCATCATGAACATGATAAATGAGGACCGCAAACACTGGACCTATCACAGTTCATTTTTGTTAAAGGAAAGTCATGTCTATTAAAGCTTGTGGATTTTTTGAGAGGGTCACCAAAGCACTGAATGAAGGAAAGACTGTGCACACAGCTTACCGTAACCTTGCCAAGGCTTTTTCTACAATACCCCATTCAGGCATTACAACCAAGCTCACTAAATTAGGTATAAACCCTTGTATCTCTCGCTGGATAGCAAACTGGCTCACTGATAGGACCCAGGAGGTCAAAATAGGTAAGACCAGCTCCAGCTAGTGGTCAGTCACTAGCAGACTTCCCCAGGACTTGGTACTTGGCCTGTTCTTTTTTGGCATCTATTTGTCTGAAGTACAAGCAAATGCTGTAGGTTTATGGCTGACTACGTTTGCAGATGATTACAAGCTGGAGGTTATCATCAACTTCCCTGCAGACCATAGCATTCTTCAAAAAGCCATATATCTGACTAACATATGGGGCCACAGCCATGGTCTTAAACTTGATGATAAGAAATGTGTAGTTGCACCCATTAGTAAGCTATCCCAGCTAACTGCCATGTTGATAATACACTTGTAAGGGTTGATCCAGTGGTTAGGGATCTGGGTGTACATGTAGCCAGTAGCCATACCTTTGACCACCATGTAGCCTCAGAGGTGAAGAATTCCTTTTATGTTGTACAACTTATAAGACAGGGCATGTCAATTAAGTCCATATAGGTCATTATCCCACTGTACTCTGCCCTTATCAGACCAATCATAGAACACAATGCTCCCATCAGTAGGTACCTGACCAGGCATATGCAGCAACTAAAGTGACCTCAGAAGTTCCTTACAAAAAGAATACAAGACATAATAAACCTGCCTTATGCAGAGGACCCTAAAATCCCTTTCTTTCTACTCAGTCTACTATAGATTGTTGAGAGGTGATCTACACCTGGCTTTCAAGGCATCCACAAACCCCACACTTATGAATCTCCTGCATATTCGTAGGTCAAACAGTACCAAAAATACAAGTTCTAAGGGCCTGAAATTTGTCTGTGACTTAAACAGAACATTTTGGAGAGACAGATATGTGTCCCAGAGACTGCTCCTTCTATGGAACAGGCTTCCCATCCATGCAAAGCTGAGTTCTTCTATTACCCAATTTAACAGCAACCTAGCCAGTGGATGGAGACTAGGAAACTTACACCAGGCCTGGCACCCATGTCCGTTATGGGAAGAGGTAGCTTATAAATGCCTGGCCCTCAATGTCCTGTTTGGATACAGGATGTCATTATTCTTTAGGGAAAAACCTGGCTAAGCTTAGAAAGGTCACCTGGATTAGCCTAGTAACAATCTATGTTATTCTGTTTTCAGCATTACACTGCACAAAGAATATCAGCTAGTTTACAACTGCTGAACTCCGTCAGGACACACATAAAAAAATTGTCATAGCAGTGTTTGTTAATTTCATTATTTATTTATTTATTTCAACTTCTAATGCAATCACCTTTGCTTTCTGCTTGCTTTTATAAATGCCAGCACAAACACTTTCTTGTAATAGTACAAACACCATTAGCAAGGTTACATATTTTTATGGTGGATACAAACTTTGTGTTGCAATAAAACTGCTTTTCATTGGTTTATATTAATTATTTGCATCAGACTTTTCGTACTTTACATATACTAGCATCATTTTCTTACATTTGGTAACAATAGCTTTCCCCATGCCATAAATAATTTGAAACCACAGTGCTTAATCTGAGAATTCAGCACAAATTTGCAAAATTCATTTTTTTTATTAACCCAGCAATGTCTTGAATATATACTTCCTACCACTAGAACATTTTTTCCAATGCATTTCTTTCAGCAGCCTGGTGCATTCACTATGCGCACCTTCAGTAAACAAAACTGTCAGTAATTTCATATCACTTCTTTGGTGAGTAACCTTTCAGCAATCACTTTTTTTCATAAAGCATTCAACAGTATTTGGCATGCTGCTACTGTTTTAATACAATTCCTTAAACTGAGTTGCAAATCATTTACTTCATTATCACAGTCTTGCTTCTGTTCCTGGCTCTCTGCTTTTGGGAATGATAACAAGAAATTAAACCCTGCATTTCCCTCTGAGTTTCACCGTTCAAGCAAAACAAGCCCAAAACTACTAACCACAATTTACAATTATTATTTAGACTACCACTGTGCTAGCAGTCAGTGAGAATTTCATTTAACAATTATTTTGGAAGGGTTGCTCTTCATCCCCATTTCAGGGCTTAGCTATTCCAATACAACTTCAGTGTACTTGCTGTCATTCCATCTGTCAGAAATACAGTTTCAAACACTTCTGGGGTAACTTTAAAACAGGTGCACTGACCTCAGCTTGGACTGCAGTGTCATAGGTGAGGCTACCTGCTAATGTGTCAGTCCAGAGGAGTGACTAATGTTAATTAGCCATATGATCGCCACTGAAAATGTACACAGCTCCTGATCTGCAGGAGTAAAATTTTACTCTAGAAGGATAACTGGTATAAAAACACAAAGGTAAGTCATTCACTTCTATGACAGCACTCACAGTGCAGGTAAGTTCAGTGAAGACATGGGGGTGTTAGTGTATGTACATGTGTGTGTGTGTGTGTGTGTGTGTGTGTGTGTGTGTGTGTGTGTGTGTGTGTGTGTGTGTGTGTGTGTGTGTGATTATGTGACTGCTTGTGCTGTGGCACTAGGGGGTTAGGTAGGGAATCTCAGGTCTTGGTGTGTGTGTGTGTGTGTGTGTGTGTGTGTGTGTGTGTGTGTGTGTGTGTGTGTGTGTGTGTGTGTGTGTGTGTGTGTGTGTGTGTGTGTGTGTGTGTTTTGTATCATACATGCATGCAGGTTAAAAGATGAGCGTTTTTGTGAGAGTGAAGGAATGTGGGTGGCTTGCTTGTGGATATATGTGTGTGTCTGTGTGTGTGTGTGTGTGTGTGTGTGTGTGTGTGTGTGTGTGTGTGTGTGTGTGTGTAAATGTCTGGGAGTGTTTCTGTATGTTTGAGTGTGTGCTTGTGCGCGTGTGTGTGTGTGTGTTTGCATGTGTGTGTGTGTATGAATGAGTAAATGAGTGAGTGAGTCTGGGGAATGCCTTTGCCAGTGTGATGCATGGGTCACAAGAGACACTAGAACACTCAGTTTTGGTGGTGAAATGTTAGATCCAGAGGTGTTGCTCACTTTCTCTCACTTTCTCTTTCTGTCTCAAAATCACATTTTTTTCACCATCATACTAAGTGACCGACCCGCATTTTTCAATTGTCATAAGTGGTGAGGATGTTAGTGAATCCTAGTTATTGTATTTCTTTTCTACAGAACTTTTCATCACCACCAACTGCATTTCTAATACAGTACTGTCACTAGTAAGAAGTGTTCCATGTTTAAATGAAATTTCTCTTACTTTGTAATGGGACAATAGTTACTAATGAAAAAATAGATTATTCCTCGTGAGTTTTTAAAGCCGTCAAACCTTAAAGATTTTACCTCCTCATGAGCTGAATAGAATACATCAATAGACTAGCCTTAAAATTGCATCTAACTAGTTTCCAACTTTTTTTACAAACCCTTTTGTTTCTGCTGGTATTTCTTCTATTAATGTGCGTGACCTTATTTATTGGCATATTTAGTTTGATATGCTTTGGATAGCACCTTATACACAGGACTATTCCATATAAAAACTGTCATCAGTAAAATGTTTGTACCCGTATTTTGAGCAAAAAAGCACAGCAAGTGGATATTATAGGAAAATAATGGAGCACCCAATGGCACTGCTGGCCCCATTGCTGCAGAATGAGGGTATCTTCATCTATGGAACATCCATTATTTTCATGTAATTCCAGTCCTGGAGGGCATTTTTGCATTTTGAAAACTGATTACGATATTTATTATATTTTTTCTTATTTTTAAAGCATACATTTATCTGTTGTTTTGTGATTTTTAGAAAAAATACCTTTACAATACATGTTTCTCTGTAGTGGGATGTTTCACATACTGTACTGTTAAGAGACTGATATATGTTTGTAAGTGAATATTTGTATCTCAGTGCAGATCTGCACCAGCACGCGCGTGTGTGTGTGTGTGTGTGTGTGTGTGTGTGTGTGTGTGTGTGTGTGTGTGTGTGTATATATGTGATAAATATACATGTTTTAAACTAATTCCAGAAAGCAGATTTGACATTGGGCCGGATTCTTGAAGGCTTGCACGGAGTCTAAGAGTAGAGTAAGACTCCATGCAGCCAACATGTTTGCCGAGCAATCCAGGAAGAGCCGGTAGGGGCGTGTAACAGAGCTCCTTAAACTAGTCCTACACGGACAGGGCTTGGATATGCAAATTACCTCGATTGCTGGTGAAAGCTATGCAAATGATGTAAATTTGCGATCCAGGAAACTCAAACCTGCCCGAGTAGGGGTAGTGTTATTTGCAGAAATGTACTCAGTTGACAACTGAGTGCGGTTCTGCAAATGGCAAAACGGATCTGTGACAGCTCCAAAAAAAGGATGCATTTACAGGAGGAAGCATACCAATGGTCAAAAATATGGCCCCTGGCAATGTTCACTGATGCAAAATAAAAATAAATAACTTTTTTTTTATCCTGATCTCTGGGGTTTAAGCGTAGTGCAGTGCCGCGCAAACGCGCTGCGCCCTAAAAAACAGAAAATCAATAATTATGATCCACAAATGTGGATTTTATAGCTGATATGAATTTACAATATAAGTGAATGGAAGGCTGAAGACAACATGGCCACCGAGTAGAGGTTGCTAAGGGGGGAAACTCAGTCTAAGAGATGTAACCAAGCATTAGTAGGCAATCCTATTCAATTGAGGGTTAGGATAGTGAATCGCAAGTTTACATAGCAAATGAGCACAGTCAGTGGAGTGTAGGAGTAGGATAAGGGGAGTAACAGAGTAGAAGATAGGTGACATCACAAGGGGGCATGTATGAAAGAAGTGAAGCTCATTGGAGCTGAATGGCATGTGTCAGGTGACATTTACATATCATTGAAAGAGGTGTGTCAACAGGTAGGCTAGATAAAGTAAAGAAATTGAAGGTGTATGCCATGGATAACACCAAAGTTTCTTGCTGAGCGTGCATGCGTGCGTGTGCGCGCCAGTAAACCCGAGTAAGACAGTGTGCACGCGTGTTAGCATGTGTGCGCGTGTAAGCCGGAGTAAGCATATGTAAGGCTGTGTAAACAGTTGTAAGCGCGTTTGCGCAGGTGTGCGTGCTTTTTAACAAGAATAAGCAAGTTTTTCTCTGTGTAAGCATTTGGGCGCACATGTGAGCTGCTGTGAGTGTGTTTGTGCTTGTGTGCGTGGCACTCCCCCCTGAGAAAACAGAAAGGAAAAAGGAAGCATGCCAAATAGTAGGAAGTTACCAGGGAGTACTAGCAGAGCTAGCAGGTGAAAACAATCAGAATCAGGCAATTACACAGGCAGTACACTAGCCCAGCCCATCCCAGCACTTAAAACTCTGCAAACAACAGTCCAGTATGTTTCTCTCAAGAGACACTGTAACACTGCAGTAAGTTAATAGAAGTGAAAACTGAAAAACCCTCATTGAGACAAAGAAATGTTAGGGGCTGCCATTGCTGTTATAAGGCGACATATGCAACATGCTGAGGGTGGTGATAATGCAAATGTTGCTGGACAACCCACAGTGAGGAGACGGAGAAGAGTGTACAGGCCCAGGGTAACCTGCCATGGGCTACATGAGCTGGTGATAGTTTAGCGCTATAGAGTGGACAGAGACCTCTTGCAGCAAATTGTTGAGATGTGCAGGCCATGCCTCACACAGAGAACCAACAGAGGGGAACGCATTCCAGTGGAAACCAAGGTATGTGCTGGCCTAAGAATATTAGCAACAGGTACCTTCCAGAGACCAACTGGTGATATGATGGGGATATCACAGGCATCAGCATCCAGGGTACTGCACCAGTTCCTGGATGCCATGTCAGCACATGTCGGTGATCATGTATATTTCCCCAATTCCCATGAGGAATTGACCAGCAATATGCGTCTCTTCCAGCAAATAGCAGAATATCCTGAGGTAGTGGGTGCAATAGACTGCATGCACATACGCATCAAAGCACCAGCCGGTGAGCGGGGTAGGGTCTACTTCAACCAGAAGGGCTTCCCCTCCATCAACTGCCAGGTCATGTGTGATGCCCAGGGCATAATACTGAATGTGTGTGCTGGCTGCCCTGGAAGCTACCATGATTCCCATATCTGGCATCTGACACAGCTGTACCAGACATTTGCCAATGGGGACATCCCACATGGTCACCTAGTGGGGGATGCTGGCTATGCACTGGAGCCGTGGCTGATGACACCCATCAGAAACACACACACCTGAACAGGAGTGCCATAATGAGGCACACGCACAAACATGAAATGTAATCGAGCATGTGTTTGGGCTGCTCAAGTCATGGTTCCGGTGCCTGGACACATCTGGTGGAGCCTTGCAGTACTCACCAACTACATGTACTCAAATTGTCATGGTATGTGCTATGCTACATAATATGATCCTGTGAAAACAGCTGCAGCAGGACCAGCATAGGCCTGGGCCAAACAGCCCCCCACCATTGCCAAGGCCATCACAGGCACAGCGTGACTCGGAGGAGGAACAACCTGAGCTTGCCCCAGTAGGCAGAAGGAGGTGTGCACAGTATGCTTTGGCCTTGGCAAAGAGGAAACGTAAAGCACAAACGCTGGCTCAGTAGGAACCCTGGAAATGATACCTCTCTCTGACTCGCACATATAGTAAAAGGGATGCCTAAGTTGACGCCATCTGCTTCCAAACATGTATAGGGAGTGTAGTATATGCATCCGACATAGTCAGCCCTGCAGCACCACCTGAGGCATGATTGACATGTGTTAAGCAATATAAAGCAGTGCTAAACAGCATTTACCACCATGTAGTATATGTAAAGAAAATCACACACACCAACTAGCACAACTGTGGTCAATGTTGAGTAATATTGGGCAACGTCCAGCACTGTTGGTTAATACTGAGCAATGCTGGACAAGATGGGTCTAAGTATATGAAGGTCTCTCCAAACACCATTATATTGGGTGACTTCAGCTACCCAAACATTGACTGGGAGCAGTACTCAAGACCCAACACCCTAGGCCAAAGGGTCCTAGAATTTATAAACTCAAATGCTATGGAACAACTAGTCACCACCCCCACAAGAGGGGATAACATACTGGACCTGGTCATCACCAACATGGGGACTCTATGGTCCATACCAGAGGTATTCCCCTCATTGGTAAGATCGGACCATAAATCAATTCCACTAGATATCCACATCCTGATCCCACCCACAGCCCAGAAAACCACAGTGAAAAACTTCTCAAAAGCTAATGTCACACTTCCAAAACTGAGGTGGAATCCTTCAAGGCCCCCGGGCCAGTGGAAAGTACGTCTCAAACTGCAGAATCCTTTATAAACACATTCTATGGACACCTTCAGGAATGCATGGATCATGCTATCCCAAACAAAACCAAGACCAAATCATCCAAAGGCAGGTGTCCTGCCTGGTGGACCCCAGCCATAAATAAGCTGTACAACAGAAGGAGGATGCTACTACATGATAGAGCAAAATCCCTAAAAGGGAATGCATCTCTGATCAGTACTAGCAAAAAACTATGATCCCTCATAAAATCATCCAAGTCCAGCTTTGAGAGAAAAATTGCACAGGGCACTAAAGATAATCACACGGCCTTCTTTAATTATGTTAGGAACCTGGGTGGCAACTCCCAGATATGCTCAGAGTTGGTCCAAAATGACAATAAATACACTGAACCCACAGACATTGCCAACATCCTGGGAGACAGGTTCAGTACAAACTACTATCCCCCTTCCCCTCCTAAAGAGCAAATATTTATCCCAGCAGAGTGCTGCCTCCCAGACATCTCAGATGCTCTGGTGAGTGCCGCCCTCTCCAAATCCAAAAACACAGCATCAATGGGACCAGATGGTGTCCCAGGCTGCGTTCCACATGAACTCCAAGAAGAGCTAAACCCCCACATACAGCTGCTGTTCAATCTCAGTCTTACTACAGGATATGTACTCAAAGAATGGCATACAGCAACAGTGGTCCCACTCCACAAAGGTGGTGCCTCTATGGACCCTGGAAACTATCGCCCCATAAGCCTGACTAGCCCGGTCTGCAAAGCTATGGAGAGGATCATCATGGAACTCATAAGCAAAGACATTGGGGACCTACAGACACTGGATCCTACCCAATTTGGCTTTGTTAAGGGCAGATCTTGCCTCTTAAACCTGGTCAATTTCTTTGAAATAGTCACCAAAGCCATTGATGAGGGGAAGGTAGTCCACACAGCCTATCTGGACCTCGCAAAAGCCTTCAACAGAATACCCCACTCGGGCATCATAGATAAGCTCTCCAGCTTAAATATAAACCCCTATGTCATAAGATGGGTTGCAAACTGGCTCAAGGACAGAACCCACATAGTCAGAATTGCTGGAGCCATGTCAGACTATAAACCAGTTACAAGTGGCATCCCACAAGGCGCAGTCCTGGGACCTCTTGTGTTCGGCATATATTTTTCGGAGGTGCAGGCTAACACGGGAGGACTGTGGCTGACCAGGTTTGCAGATGACTGCAAACTGGGCACCATAATTGACTCTCCAGCTGACACAAGCATCCCCCAAAAGAGTCTCATAGAGATGGATAACAGGTGCCAGAGCCATGGCCTAAAGCTAAACGTTAAAAAGTGTATAGTCATACCCTTTGGCAAAAACAAAGTGCACACAAATTACCACATAGGCAGGAATCCATTAGGTATGGAAGAAGTAATTAGGGACCTGGGGACCCAAGTTGACAGTAATTTCCCCTTTGACAACCACATTGCCAAAGTGGTTAGAAAGACCTTCTATATAGCCCACCTTGTCATGAAAGAATTCACATCTACTTCGAGGGAGGTCATTGTGCCCCTTTATTCATCCCTCATCAGGCCCATAATTGAATACAATGCCCCATTTGGGATGTACCTTACCTGACACCTGCACCAACTAGAAAGACCCCAAATGTACCTCACAAATAGGATCATGGGACTCAAACAGATGCCATAAGTTGCTTGGTTAAAGAAACTACAGCTCTACTCAGTTGCATACCGCCTACTTAGAGGCGATCTATGCCTGACGTATAAAGCCATGTCCAACCCAGAATTAATGAGCATGCTCCACCTCAGAAAATCCAAATACTGTATAGCTACGCACTCAAGGGACATGAACCTCAGCACAGAAATAAATTGGACATGCTGGAGGGACAGATTCCTAACCCAGATGCTCCCCTCGCTATGGAATAGAATCCCAGTCCATGTTAGGCAGATCCCCTCACTGACTGTCTTCAAGAGGAATCTTGACAAGTGGATGGGAGATCGTAGGTTTACCACGGGGATTACATTGGTGTCACTACTAGACAGAGGCACAGTAAACTAACCTTAAAAAGGGCACAGTAAAATCAGTTCAGATGGTGGCGAAAGCCAAACACACTCTGGCTAGGCTTGTAAATGCCTCAGGGCAGATAGC
The DNA here is from genome assembly GCF_019279795.1 of Protopterus annectens. Lineage (NCBI taxonomy): Eukaryota > Metazoa > Chordata > Ceratodontiformes > Protopteridae > Protopterus > Protopterus annectens. The sequence goes on along the minus strand of NC_056727.1, from coordinate 891,148,924 downwards.
CTAGTATGAACCTATGAACCTATGAACCTAAGTAGGGCATAGCTGAACAAAAGGCAACATGCTCATATTTGCTCTACTGGCCCTTAAGCAGTCTGGTCTGCTCAGTATGAAAATATAAAGTAGTGAGGGGCCTCAAACCAGGATACTGTGCACTACAGTCATAGCACTGAACCACTAAGCCATGACAGCATTGCAGTGGTTAGCCTGTATGAAGAAATGTTGCTAAGTCTGTGCTAAGTATTCCATGGAAACCCTGCAGGCACGGCATAATCCCTGTCGAGTTATGACACAAAGGTGAGTCCCGCAGTAAGAATAGAACCTGACTTTCAACACACACAGTAGAAATGTTAATACTGGACATGTACACATACATCAACAGATGTAGTGGACCTCAGACAGCAACATATTGAAAGGTCACACCAGGCATGCTCACACACTTGAATAAATGAGACACATGTCAGGCAACAGAACACTGACAGTCTGAACTGGGCATGCTCACACACTTAGGCCATGTCGGAGTACAGCAGTGGGCCACACATATCAGGCAGTTGCATGTGTTAACCCAGGAATCTCTCACTATCCAGCAATCTGCCCTGTGCACACAGTTATAAGACAACAGACACATATATAATATAGTGGAACCCTGCCATTATCAAATATATTCCGCAGATACCTAAGTTGTTCATAGAAAGTGGGAAAGCAAAGATGATAAAACCTGCAAACAGTATCAGAAATAAACATTGTGCATCCTGAACATTAGCATAGGTTCAGAGTTCGATACTAGCCTATCCACCCTAGGGCATGTACAAGCCTAGCCAGAGTGTGTTTGGCTTTTGCAACCCTGTCAAAGTAGAACACTGTGCCTGTGAATAGCAGATCACACAAGATAGCCCATTTACTTTTAGTGTATTGTGCCTCTGTCTAGCAGGGACCCAGAAGATATCCCATGGGTAAACATACGATCACCCATCCACTTGTCAAGATGTCTCCTGTAGGTGGTCAGTGGGTGGCTCTGCCCATGCAAACTGGGATTACAATCCAGAGTGAGTGGAGCCTCTGGGATAAGAATCTGTCCCTCCAGCATGTCCCATTAACATCTGTGCTGAGGTATATGTCCCTGGAGAGTGTAGCTCCAAGGGAGTCGGATATCCTGAGGTGGAGCATGTCCATTAAATCTGGTTCAGATATTTCCTTAAACTACAGGCACACAACACATCCGTGTAGGTGGTAAGCGACTGAGTAGAGCTGGAGTTACTGTATCTGAACTGTGCAGGGCATCCATGAGTCCCTACATCTGCTTGTTGTGGAACATTTGTGGCCATTACAGTTGCTGCAGGTGTTGGGTAAGGTACATCCCAAATGTGGCATTGTAACCAAGCATGGTCATGATGAGTATAGGTGCACAATGACCTCACTTGATCAACATGTGAAACCATATGGGATAAGGTGGGCTATATAAAAGTTCTGTCTAACCACTTTGGCAACGTGATTGTCAAAGGCGAGAGTACAAACAAAGTTGTGTCCCCAAACCCGTAACAACTACTACTACCGTATGTAATGGATTACTACCTATGTGGTAATGTGTGGGCATGTTGTTATTCCTAAAGGGGATGACTATGCAACTAATGACATTTAGCTGTAGTCCATGGCTCAGGCACCAGTCATCCTATGTCTGTGAGACCTCATTTGAGTATGTATGTGCCAGCCGGAGAGTTGATTATGGCACCCAGTTTGCAGTCATCTGCGAACATGGTCAGCCATATTCTTCCTGTGTTAGTCATACGTCACACAAATATATACTGAACAAGAGAGGTCCCGGGACTGAGCCTTGTGTGATGCCATGTGTAATTGGTGTATAGTCAGACATTGCACCTGCAATACTGAGCATGTGGGTGCTATCCCTGATCCAGGTAACAATCCATCGTGTGAGATATGTGTCGATATCGATGCCGGTGAGCCTATGCATAATGGCCGAGTGGGGTATTGCGTCAAAGGGTTGTACAAGGTCCAGGCAGGCTGTGTGGATGACCGTCCCTACACTGACGGACCTGGTAACTGTTTAAAGAATACAAACAGGTCCAGGAGGCAAGATCTGCCCACAACAATGCTGAAATGTGTAGGACCCAGTGTCGGTAGGTTCCTGATGTCTATGTGCATGAGTCCCATTACAATACGCTCCATAGCTTTGCAGAACAGGCTAGTTAGCCTTATAGGCTGATATTGTCTGTGGTCCGTTGTGGCAGCAACTCTGTGGAGCAGGACCACATATCCTGCAGTAACTCTGATATTGAACAGTGACGTAATGTGTGGGTTATGTCTGTCATGAAGCCTGTGTAAGATGCAGGCTGGGACACTGTCTGGTTCCATTGATGCTGTGTTGTCCGCTGTGGGGAGGGCAGCACTCACCTGTTTATTTGTGATGTCAAGGAGTTTACACTCTGTTGGGATGGACTGTAGCTCCTTAGGGGGGATGGGGGGGAGACATCTGCACTGAATCTGTTTGCCAGGATGATGGCAATGTCTGTTGGTTCAGGGTATGTTTAGTCAGTATGCAGTAACTCACAGCATATCAGTGAGTGTCCACCCAGGTACCTGAATTAAATGAAGAAGGGCTTGTGAGTGTCCTACGTGTCTGGTGCAATTGTCCGTGAGAAGCGGGCCTGACATAAATACATGAGTGATTGTAGCTGTCTGGTAGTACAGATCACAGATGCTTTCCCTGTCTGGGATTGTGCTCTATCATGTAGTAGTGTCCTCCTTTCGTTGTATAGCTTATTAATGGCCAGGGTCTAACAGGCAGGTCCCCTGCCATTGGAGGAGTGAGTCCAGTTGTTATTTGGGATAGCACAATCCATGCAGTCCACTAGGTGTCCATAGAATGTGTATGTAAAGATTCAGCAGTCAGAGCCATACTTACCACTGTCCCAGGGTCTCTGAAGGATACCACCTTGGTTTGGAGAAGTGTGACGTTTGCTTTTGAGAAGTTCACCAAGATTACCCAGGATGGGTGTGTGGACAGGAGATAAATGTATGTTCTGACCTTACCAATGAGGGGTATATCTCAGGTGTGGAACATAGAGTCCCCATGTTGGTGATGATCATGTCCAATATGTTGTCCCCTCTTGTGGGTGTCATGACTGGTTGTGCCATAGCATATGAGTGTACAAATAGTAGCAACTGTTGGGCAAGGGTGTTGGGGCCTGAGTACTATCCCCAGTCAATGTGTGGGTAATTGAAGTCACCCAATATAATGGTGTTTGAGGACACCTTCATATTGTCCAGTGTACCCAGGAAAGCCGAGTGTGGTTCATGAGTTTGGGAGGGTGGTCTGTAGCAGGCAACAAACCAAGAGGCAGATATGCACAATGTTAGGTGCATATGTATGGTCTGTGATGCTTTGTGCAGTGCTACCAACCCAGAGGTATGTGTATCTGTGATGTATATGGATACTCCCCCTATTTTTGTTGGCATTCTGAGTTCTGTGGTCAGAAAGCATGGTATGAAATATAACCTGGTAGTGCTGGTGTGCATTTGGGAGCCTGAACCAGGGGTCTGTTGGTGCACATATATCGCTGTTGTCCATACTGAGGAGATTCCTGAGTGGTCGCAATTTGAGGGTAACACATCTGGTATTGAGCAGCATTACCCTCAGTGTCATGTACTCTGTAATGTCTATGGAGGTGGGTTTGTCTTTTGAGCCCCGCTTAAAAAAAGGCAGTATGGTGGTAGCAACTGCCTTAGCCAGTATTCGAATGTCAAAGGGTGACAGGTGCAAGCTGTCCATAGGGAAGCTACGTGGCATGTCGAGCATGTCACCCCAGGCTGACAGACACTGTATCCCCTGTGAATGACACCAATATGTTAGCTAACTGTTAAACGTGATCAGTTTGTTGGTATACTGTGACATCATACTTGGTGAGTGTAAGATGCTAGACAAGGTCAGGGTCATACTGGCCTGGGTTGCATAATCAGAGAGTTCCTCTATGTATCATGTCATGTGGTCCAGGGAGGGACGTCTGAGGGTGTACGCACCAGCATGGACAATGCTGGAGCCAGTCCTGCACATGCTGTGGAGTGACCTGAGTGCATGTGTTATGTTGTGGATCCTGTCACCCAAGAGACAGCTCAAAGTGACTGTTCCCTTGTTTGGCTTGGTGAGTGAGATGTCAGTGTGTCTGACAATAAGTGTCACCTATTACAAGTGCATTAGGTGTGTTGTTTAGCCCAAAGGGTAGTGACTGTGTGGCACACTGACATTGTGAACAATGTGATATGTGGGTATTGTAGTGGGGTAGCAGTTGTTTGTGTGTCTGCTTTGGAGGTCTCTGCTGCTTAGGCAGAGTTTATGTAGATCCTCCGAGTATGTTTATGTGTGATAATGTGGTTTGATTGCTGTCGCTATAGGTTTATGTGAGACTGATATGTGGTGTGTGTGGTTACCTTCACCACCTGATAAATTATGCCAGTCATGGGTCAAGAGACCTCAGCCTCCTGTATGTCAATATTGTTGCATCTCTCACATATATCTGAGTTTGTTGGGAGGAGGAGAGGGTTGTCTGTGTACATGAGGCAGATGTGACAATGTGTCAAAACCACAATATTCACTAGCTGGACTGGAGAGTACACACGAAACCGACCCCTGGACATGGCAGGATATTATGTTGACATACTCCGTAGCCTGATCGCAAAGGATCAGTAGGGTGTTAAGTGTGTAAAAGAGTATAACAGGGATTAGTGCTCAGGTTTGTTGGTGTTTTGTAAAGAGTAGCTGAGAAGGATTCCAGACTGAATCATGAGACCTCCTTCAGCTATGTCATAAATAGCAATGTGCACTCATTTATGTCCTGAGTCAGGGCCAACTGTACCTGACTGACAATGCCGACATCCTGTCAGACAGGCCCATATAGACATACCCACCTCCCACTGACCATAGTCCCAGTCATCATATCAGGGGATATCACATGTAGAATGGCTGAACAGCTCCCCCCAAAGCCAAAAGCATGGCAGCAATTGGATTACATTGTTTCCCAATATGTGTCATGCATGAACTACAGAACAAACAGACCCTGCACCTGAACAGTCTGTTGAGCCTCACCCTCTCCACAAGATCTGGAACCATTGAATGTGTTACAGCAACATATGGCACTCCCCACAAGTGTAGGTACACAACACAACATGGGAAGTATAGTCCAGTAAGCCTATGAAGTCTGATCTGAAAGGCCATGGAGTCCATCATGGTTGAAGTCATACACAGAGCTATTGGAAGCTGACAAACACACAACCCTACCAACTGTGGTATGTTTGTGTGCAGATCATGGTTCCCAAACATGCTAGACTGTTTGCAAGGTAGACACCCAGGACATACAACACTGAACAGAGCCACACATGTCCCACATAGACTTTGAATAGCCCTTTATCAACACCCCTGACACATGTCATATCCACAAAACCAACAATCTGTGCATAAATATGTGTTTACATATGAAGGGATGTCAATGTGTCCATGGATAGATCACACAAGGTGAGGATTTTGGGGTCCTTTTCAAGCTGTTGACACCTGCCGACCCTCATGGCTCATTCCTGGGATTGCATAAAACGAAGTGCACACACATTACCATATCCAGTCTGATGATGTCAGCATCCTACAAATATAGCAGGAGAATAGAAATCACCCAGTAAAGCATATAGTGTGCTGTGTTAATGCATATGTCTCTCGTATCATAACTTAGTTAGGTAGGGGTTTGAATCCTGCAAATGCTGACAGTGTGTGTGAGTGCCCTTTTTGGAGACTGGGAAAACAAATTACAACAGGTACATTCCTCTTTGGAAAGTCTGATGATGTCAGCATCCTACAAATATAGCAGGAGAAGAGAAGCCACCCAATAAAGCCTATAGCATGCTGTGTTAATGCATATGTCTCTAGTATCATAACATAATTAGGTAGGGGGTTGAATACTGCAAACACTGACAGTGTATGTGTGTGATTTCCTTTGAGAGGAGTGCCCTTTTTGGAGACTGGGAAAACAAATTACAAGAGGTGCATTCCTCTTTTGAAAGTCTGATGATGTCAGCATCCTGCAAATATAGCAGGAGAAGAAAACCCACCCAGTAAAGCATATAGTGCCCCGTGTTAATGCATATGTCTCTAGTATCATAGCCTAGTTAGGTAGGGGTTTGAATCCTGCGAACGCTAACAGTGTGTGTGTATGATTGTGATTTCCCTTCAGAAGAATGCCCTTTTTAGAGACCGGGAAAACAAATTACAAGAGGTACATTCCTCTTTGGAAAGTCTGATGATGTTAGCATCCTACAAATATAGCAGGAGAAGAGAAACCACACAGCAAAGCATATAGCATGCCATGTTAATGCGTATGCCTCTAGTATCATAACATAGTGAGGTAGGGGTTTGAATCCTGCAATCGCTGTGCGTGTGACACAGTTGGTCAATGTAGTGTGAGTTTTGCTTTTACTATGGTATGACATATTATGATTAAAACAGTATGTGCATTGCACACATCAAGTATCTGCGTGGTAAATAAATGTGTGTACATGTGACCTCAATCAGTACATAGGTGTGAAGCCTGCATACTACATGAATACATTTGTTACCTTTGACAGATTGTGCCACTGCTTCTCAGATCATAGGTCACATATGTATGTATGTAACAAGCCCGGCCACTGTAGTGATCTGTGCCCAAGGTCATCTGTGCCACACACATCCATGACAGTTACTATAGAGTACTGTGAGTGAGGGTACATGCCTGGGGTATATGTCAGACATGTTCATACACAACAATGACTGGCAATAATGGACAGTCATCATAGGTATACAACAGCCCTGTGGATATACATTCAGGCCCCTAATGTCTTATGTGACACACTGAGGGACTCCACAATACCTATGGATATGTGGATACCAAGGGACAGATGACATAACACATGGCTGTATGTACACATTGTTACCCATCATACATGTTGAGGGCTACCAGCTATGTGGTACTGTCAGGATAGTATTATACTAAATGTAGATGACTATGCCATAGTCGGCTTACTGCTATACAGCATGTATTGGACAACAGGTATCTGTCTGTATGATACCCTTGCGTAGGATATGCGTCCCATCCAGGGAATGCATTGTAGGCCAATGCATGCATTTCCAGATGTGGATGGACATATCCCTAGTGTGTTTGCATATACCTAAGAGGGCTATATGCCAAACAGGTGTGGCCCCAGGTACGGGTGGCGGTCAATACCAGTGGTCACTGTTATAGTATAGTACCGGAAGGACCCAACTGTTACTGAGTTCCCTACAGCTGTGTGTCATTTGTCAGGACATCATCTAATGATTGGTTATAATCATGCTGTTGAGGTTGTGTATACTACCAGACTGCAAATCATTGACAGGTATCAACAGTATCACCCACAGCATACTGTCGACCCATGTCATACACACGTGTACCCATATTAGTACATATCTGTAGTAGAATGCATACTGGCCATCGAAAGATACTATGAGATGTTAACAATGTGTACAACAGGGTATGTCACACGTTCCATGTGTCCACTATGCACGTACATGCAGACAGTGCACACCCACCATGTTCACAGATGTACACCTGCTAATCTGTAATGCACACACCACACATGTACTGTTCACTCACTAACACATGCTGGCAACACTGTACACTTCAGCCAAATGGCACATGGGTGGACAATACATACTTAGACCTAACACTGTTGTAAACAATGCTACATTGACAATCAGAGCTGTGATGCATAATGCCTGCTCAGATATACCTACAAGGATATCATTACACTTTCCTGTTGACAACTTGCTAATATTGCTACACTGCTATAATGTCGCCCTGTGCATCAGAACCATGTTAGCCTGTTCCTGCATCAATGTTACAGATGACAGGAGGTGGCACAGGTTTCATCATATGCACAGGGTGTGTTGTTGGTTTGCCAGAGCCCGACATTGACCCATTCAATCGATATGTGTGTGTGTGTGTGTGTGTGTGTGTGTGTGTGTGTGTGTGTGTGTGTGTGTGAGGGACAACAGCACAGCATGGGCCAATGTTGATGTAATGTGTGTGTGTGCATGTGTGAGCCCTACTTGTTTGGTTACTGTGTGTGTGTCTGCATGCGCACAGCTCCACCATGTGGCTGCCATATACAGGAGGTTGTGGGACAGCCACAGACTGTACCTGCTAGGCTGTACAGATCACTGTCTCTGGACATGGACACAGACATGGTACCTGTGCCTGGCAAGGGTGCTACGGGCAGTATCGGGTACCAACTCTGACTGGGTACTATCATCAGAGGCAGAGGTATGATGACTGGACCCATGTCCCTGTTGGGACTGGCCAGAGCCACGTGCACATGGTCTACTAGGACGATCAATAGCAGGCCAGCCCCAGCATTCCTGGGGCTGGTACTGCCCTACGGGAGCGGCTGTGATCTGTGTGCCGTCCATGTCGACTGCCAGCTGTTGCTGTTCCTGGCATGTATCCGTGTCGATGTCTCACTAATCCCACATGGTCTTGGCTCATGGAAGATACATTGTGGAGGGCGTCTATTGTCTCCCCCCAACATCTATCAATGATCTCGGTGAAATTGCGGATGGCACCGGCAAGGTCACTGATGCTGTCATTGATAGCGCTGTAATGGGCCCTCTGCGCTCTTAGTCCCTGTCTGGTGTACCTTTCCATACGTGCCTGTGCCTGCATTACAGCCTGGAGGTTGTAATACCTCTGGGGGCACATCTGCCAGGGGCAATATGACCAGTGGTGCTCACCTGAGAACCCCTGGACATCAACCTATGTGGTACCATTCCAGGAATCCAGCTATGGCTGCTGTGAGGGGATGCAAGTGCCATGGGTACCACACTCTCCTGGTCAATGCCAACTGTATGCTGTCCCTCGGCTAAGGCCATTGGTGATGAGGGATGTATCGGCAGTATGAGTGTGCACATAGATGGGGTTGAACGCTGTGTACTGTCGATTGGTGAACCAATGACAGACCCTGTCAAACCTTCCTGTGCCAAAATACATGCCTCATCATCTCCACTATTAGTGGCAGTGACTTCAGGTTCCCTGCTGCTTTCAGCCACCCCAAACTCAGCACCTGTGAGAGGAAGACAGGAAACACACTTTACAATCTGTACATGATGTTAGCACACATGAACACATGCACACATGCACACATGCACACATGAACACATGAGCACATGCACACATGCACACATGCACACATGCACACAAATACACTCCTCACTACAGCACATGCACACACACACACACACACACACACACACACACACACACACACACACACACACACACACACACACACCAGCAATCCAACATGTACTCAATAATGGGTGAAGGTGGGTGCCAGTATCACAAGGCAAACAGTCACCTCACACGTGTCAGCATGCAGAATATGTGTTACTCAAGACCTTGCAGTGCAAGTGTAGACAGCCCTATTTAATGACATTATACATGGCTTTGATGCATGTGTTTAGTTGTTCAGTGATTGGCAACACCCTGGAACACAATGTGTACATGGACACAACATTGCTGTGCATGTATTATCAGCTCTGCAATATCCTGTGCACCATCACTCACAAGTATACATACCATGGCTGCATGTGTTATCTGTGTGGCACATAGATTGCCATGTGTGATTACAGTGTCTGTGTCCATAGTAGATAATAGTGGGGACAGGTGTAGCACATGCATGCTATGTACACACACGGGATGAGTGGTGCATGTAGACGTTAAGGAATCCCAATGCTCAACATGGCACTTGTACAGTGGTTATGGTTGCAGCATACCCAATGTGTGTCATGTGACCTATACACCCAATAACATTCCGGGACATATATGTGACACTCTGTACAGATGGCGACTGCTGTGCATATAGTGTATACTGGCATATGTAAGCACACACACAACATGCTATGCATATTGTGTATAGGTGCATATGTTTGCACACACACAACATTGAGGTGCAAAGCAATGATTGCTATGTGTAGTACTGTGGTCACTGTAACTGGATGGGGTGTATTACCATGTGCCATCATCATCATGCATCTTGTGGTCACTCATGGCTACCAATGTGTGACAGACCACCGCCTAGCATGCTGTACCTGAACTGCAGTGCCGTGGCTACGTTCACAATTACACAGCCACTTTGTACATGGGTGTGTGAGGTGCCCAATAGGGAGCATTGCCTAACACGACTGTGTTATGTGTTGAAGAGTGTTGCACAGCCCCATGATAGGCCTCTACCCCTGAGGTACATCATGTGTGTGTGGATGACATGTGGGATACTGAAGTGTGACCTTACAGCGGGTGTGTGGTAACGCCATATGTAGCATGTTTTTGTGTACTGCATATGATAAACATCTTATGTTGTGTACAGCTGTAGCGGCTATGCCTATCCAATGTGCAGTACAGTGTTGCTACAACTGTGTCTGATGCTCTGTGTATTGCATGTCATTGAGGCAGCTACTGACATTACTGAGCTGTGCAACGTCTTACAGCAAACATGCACGGCATGCATTATGCTTAGGTGTGTTACGTGTACATGGCCTACACCTCACCTATGACATGCACATTTCATTACCAACATTGCAGTTATACCACACTCACCAGCATGGATCGTCTGCCCTGCTGTCACACCAGAGGGACCTATGAGAATATGAGAGAGTTGGTCAGTGGCCACAACTGTGGCATTGCTACAGTGGGTATGCTAAACTCAGAGGAACAACAGTCAACAGTTACAGGTGTGGAGATAATATTCCAAATATCAGTATTGCATAACACTAGGCAGCACAACTGCTAAACACACAGTACACATCTCACGTAGACATAATCTAACAATACAGTTAACTGTAGTCTACAGATAGGGCATGTTACCTGCTCACTCCATGTGAACATGCTGGGTGGCTCCAGCCTCCATGACAACACATGTCACAGGTTGCTGCTGCTGTTGTCCAGGAGCCACCATGCACAGGAGCAGCTCCTCCACTCTGGTGAGGGGGGGATGAATGGCTACCGCACCACCTGTGGCAAGCTGTTGTCTTTGGATATCAGACACACGCTGCTGGACATGTCTAATTAAATCACTGCAGTGATGGAGTACCTGCTCATATGTCTGGTTATGCATGCCTATATCATTTACCCGACGAACAAGATCCTACCACAGTGCAGTCCGCTCCTGCTGGTGCTGGCTGCTTCGGGAAAACAGCATAGTGTACTGCTGCACCAGGCTTTGGACAATTTCATCTTCCTCCGCTGCTGTATACAATGGATTGTGTTGCTGGACCATCTGGCTGAAAAAGATATGAACAATATGTGTGAGCGAGTCCTGTGGCACACTTTAAACCTTTAACCAAAGATATCACTTTACTGACATATATACCATCCATTTCTCTGTCAGGGGTTACACACGTTCACTACCACTTATTGGTTCTCAGGCCACAACTGACTAACAGTGCCTGGCATACTCCATATATCACAGCACTGTACAACAGTACCCGGCACACTTTTTGTTACACAATGCACAACCTCGACACAGGGATATATATCATGCTAATGCACGAACAGAGATGTCATCCATTGCAATGAATGTAAAGTACAGTTACAGTAGTACCATTCAACCACACTAGTCATTGATGCCATAGCCCTGCCTAACATATGTGTACAGTTGTTACTATAGGTGGCATACTGCTGTCACAGAGTATATATGTTGCTGGATACACACGTATACCCTGTAACACACATATGATTGCAGCCATGGTACAGGCATAATTACACACACATCAGACAAACATACAACACACCACTGTATGCCAACACAGATGAGCATTACCTGTGTACCATACAGTACTGTGTGCCACTACTTACAGACCCTTATGCCTGAGATTTGTCCTCTGTGCAGACTACAGGAAACACACATGACAGTGTTTCCAAGCAATGTGAACACACCATACTGTGCTGTTTAGGCCTACAGCTTCAGGTAGTACTACAGTTCCTATGGGAGTTGAATTCACCAACAGTACCACTCACTAAGCATACATGTATTGCTTTAGCCTACAATAAGACACTACGGTCATCAACAAGGAACTACGTCACATCGTATGCCATACTACTATGTCTGCCTAACAGTACAATACACATCTTTCCCTGGTGTCACAGCTAGGATAGACACTACCATGTCAGATACAACTTCATACTAACCTATCCCACCTTTACAGACCTTGCACACATTCAGCATTACACTCATTCAACCTCACATAGCAGTATTGCATTGAGTACATGTGTGAGTGCATAGTGTCATGGGTAGGTTATATGCTATTGGCCCTAGGGCCTACTGCAGCCTAGCCATATGCTACCCTGGCCTTTGATACACATGTACTTTGATTTCACTTGCCCCTGCCAACCAGAAGAACAGATGGGGTTCCTGGGGTGTATTACCAATCTCCCAAACATTCCTCAGGGGTATTTATGAAAACTGCTGATGGGGAGCCTTGTTTGCTATTGCTAGGTGGTTTAGTCCAGTGTATGGCATATCTCTGAGATAGGAACCTATCCCTCCAGCATGTGCTGTTTAGTGAGCTGATGAGGTTTAGGGCCCTAGAGTGTGTATCCTGGAGGGATTGTGATATGTTGCCATGGTGGCTGTCACCCAGCTATGGGTGTGACATACCTCTGTATGTCCGGCAAAGGTCACCTCTGTGTGGCCGGTATGCAATACTTTCTAGATGTGGTTTTGTGAGTCAGTCTGCATAGGGCATCTGTTTGCGGCCAGTAGTACCCTCTGTGAGGTACGTCTGTGGCCTTTCCACCTGCTGTAGTTGTCATGTGAGGTACATACCACACAGGGCATTGTGATGAGTAGAGGGGAACACTGACCTATATTTCCCTAGATGACACACCTGTTGTCATGACACATACCACACAGACAGATTACAGGTCTAGTGTGGCACTGTCTTTATCAAAGAGGTGGCTACTGTCCACCTGTGTCCCATGTTCCCTTATCACACCTTCGGTGTTGGGTAGATCTCTACCTATGTGGTAGTTAATGGGTACAGTGTTTTGGAAAGGAGGAATGGCACTGCAGTATCTACACTTGTCTACAGTCCATGCCTTGGTCACCACACACGTGTTGCTGTACATATGGCCTCATGTCTCTCTCTCTCTATATATGTATATATATATATATGTCTATATCTATATATATATATATATATATATATATATATATATATATATACATATCTATATACATACATGTACACATTCATTGCTGTACACATAGATGTACATATAGGCACATGTACAGTCCACCGTTCATGGTGGGGATATCAGTTATGCGACAGTTGTGGGATGTACAGTTATGTGATTATATTGTACAGTATTGTGCAGAATGCATGTGGGTGTCCTCAGCCCATGTAGCTTTAGCAGGCCTCACTGGCTGTAACACAGCAGATCTGACAAATCAGTCCCACAGCGTTTAACCAGCACATGATATATATCAGCACTGCATGCTGTTTTCTATGCCATACATTATGACCTACATAGATATATGCACATAACAACCTTCAACAACAGATATCTGTCCACCCTTCACTAACAGTTGCAGTATGTCCCTTGCCCTATGCACATATGCAGATACAGATAGAAACGTACTGCTGCCACACATGGATGATTTGCAGTGTGTAAAGTACTCTTCAGGAACATCTACTACATGCCAACACATACATATGAGTTACACATACCTTACCTTTGTATTTCCCTGCTCCATCTGTTACAGTGTTGTAGGTTTTTTTGGGGGGGTTGGTTGTTTGTTTTGGGTTTTCTCCCTCTGTTTCTGTTTCTGTCTCGGTTTCTCTCTCTGTTGTCTTTGTCTTTGTCTCTGTCTGTTTCTCTCTCTCTCGCTCTCTATCTCCCTGTACCTGCAATGATATTATTGCATGTGTGGACAGCAGGTACAGCCTGCTTTTCTAGGTATCTGCACTTGTGCATGTGACAGCCTCTGCACCAATTGCTGCCCACCATTCAGTAATTGCATGCAGCCTGCTGTGTGCTGATTGCATTACTCACTGTGATTGCAGCCCACTGCTATAAAATGCTAGGTTAGGTAGGCATAGCCCTTTCAGCTTTCCAAGGTGGGGCCCATGCTTGTTTGCTCTGGACACTGTTGTGTCAGTCAGAAGGTTGGTATATGTCTCTTATCTGAAGCTAGGGTTGTAGCCAGTGATATGCATGTTGTACTCAAACCTGAATGTTGCTGCTTCCAGTACACACTTCCCAGTGTAGACATGTACTCACTCCTCCAAATGCTAACACAGGATACATGGGAGTATGTACTTTCTTTCTGAATTAGACATTTAACTGCCATACAAATGTGGTTAGTGCACTGTATTCCTGTGGCACATGCAGTGTTTGTGAACCGGTATACTGTAATTATTACGTTACTCACCTCTGAACATTTTGTGGTTTGTTTGTTTTGCAATTAGCACAGGCTGCTCAACACAACTGGACATATTTCAGTACTGAGTATGCCTACCTACACCCTGGTTTTTGCCTGAATACATAGGTGTGTTGTACCTTTGGGTAGGGGTGCAGAACTGCAAAGAGCATTTTTTATTATCATGTGAGGTTTATCTTGCTGAACATACAGGATTGCTGTGTACCTGTTAGTCTATCAAGGCAAGTAATCTGCGTAGCTTCCACCTGTGGACATATCCAGTTGGTAGCTAGAGGTTAGCCTCTGTGCATCACACCAGTCTTTTAAGCACTGGCACATTGGCATTGTCATAGTTGGTTGTTAGCAGTACATAGCTACATCATGTGATATTTCTGTGTTGTACTCCTACATAAGGGCATGCTTGTGGAACTCCTTCCAAAGCTATTTGCGGAGTGTGTAACAGTAGTAATGCTGATATGCCTGTGTGTTTCTGCCTCTGCCAGGCCTCAGATGCTCTCAGGTATGTATTTGAACAGCCTCAGTGAAAGGTACATATACGTTAGATACACGTGCAATATATTACAGACATATTGCAGTTGAGACTTTCTTGGGAATCAGAGCATATGTATACATACACCTTTTCTGACGTGCAAGCAGTGTCTACTCTCACCTATTGAGATTATTCATTACGTGTGATTCCACACTTGTCTGCCTAAAGTTAGTACTTTCCAGAGTGATTCAGTGGAGCACAGCTAACATTTGTTTACAAATCAGGGACATCCCTGTAAAGCAGTCACAGTTGGGGTGTCTGCCCTCTGCCCTAGTCAACTTTGCCAGTATTTATCCTGGTCTGATACTGTGTGGTGTTTGTAAGGTGCTACTGTAACATTATTCCCTGCCTGGATGGCTGGTTCTCTTTTCACAGTCATGTCATGCAATTCCACAACAACTGCTGGTAAAGACCCACAGAACAGGATTTGTGTTATACCATTCCTAATTTCCATTTACATTCCCTCATTGTAATGCATGATATATTTATGTCAGCACCAAGTTATTTGTATATATGCTATGGCTTAGTGGTAATTCATGCAGTCTATTGTGCCAATGGTCTGGGGTTCGAGACTGGCAGAGGTCTTTTCTTTTGCTGCTGAGCAGAACAAGGGCCCTTCCATAGAGTGATTATGGCACTTTTAAGCAGTTGTAAGCAGGTTTGCGCATGTTTGTGTGACACTTAGCGAT
Organism: Protopterus annectens; assembly: GCF_019279795.1. Classification (NCBI taxonomy): domain Eukaryota; kingdom Metazoa; phylum Chordata; order Ceratodontiformes; family Protopteridae; genus Protopterus; species Protopterus annectens. Next base: position 891,133,204 of record NC_056727.1, on the reverse strand, counting down.
GCTTAGCTAAGTGCACACATGCGCACACTCACTTAAACTTGCTTACTACCACTTAAAAGTGCTTACTCCTGCTAAACCCTGCACTAATTTCTTTTAAAGAAAATAAAATGGGGAGATAGGAAATTGGTGAAAAAGGTGGCACAAAGAGGAACAGACAGTAGGTAAACAAGCTCGGGATGTGCAGGACGGGTGTAGGGGATGTCCATAGCTGCCCATTTCTTTACCAGCAACAGCTGCGCATGTGCAATAAATTTGGAGTGAAATTTGAAACCTTCTGCCCCTGGGAGAGGGGTGGGGACAAGAAAGTATGTTGTATTGCCAATTATAATTATCAGTTTACATGTCCAGTGGACATGTGTGCAAAATGGGCAGCTATGTATGGGGTGTAATTTTTTTGTGGGTACAGATTGCTCTTTTTTTTTTTTTTTTAGGTGAGAGTGGAAAGTGAGGTAGAGGAAGTAGGTATGTTCAGGGAGGTAGGTTGGGGAGGTAAACAGACAAGACAGACAAGACGCATACAGGGGCGGTGTATGACACATGGGGTGGGTGAACACAATTGATGGGGACTGATGCTTGGAAATCGCAAGCCCATGAGCCCACAGATGGTAACAGTGGAACTGAGATCCCCACCCATGGGCAGTCACCACTTCACCTTCACAGTCCCGAGGGTGGCTGTGCTGGGGGCTGCGTAGGATGGGCAGGCTCACCCATGAGACACGCCACTCTCGCCTCGAGCTGGCATAGGGGATCAGCGACTGAACGCAGGATCTCCCTACGCACCATAGCTTGGACCCTTCGAAGGGTGACAGGTGGCCCTTCTCCACCCACGCTTGCACGGGGGGATGAGCCCCATCCCCTGCAGCGCTTCCACCCAAAGGTGGCACAGGACCAATGGAGGAGGACTGGGCACTGGACCTGCTGGTGCTAGGTGCACTTGCCAGCTGAGGAGGGACAGGTGGGTCTGCTGGGACCAGCCTTCCCATACGTTCTGTGATTAGGTGAGTTTAATTGCAACATAAACAACAGCATTCCAGATTAGTTGTAACAGCATGCAGTAATAGTCCCATTAACTCAACACACCACGGTTCCAACAGATGAACAGCAAGCATAATACATGCATATATTGAACGACAGTGGATATTCCAACAGCATGCAGGGATGTTTGGTAGCAACAGGCCACAATGATTGTGGGGTTTGAACAGGGCACATGCATCAACGTGAATGCAAATATTTATAGAACACTAGGACATATGTCCCAACAAATATTTAAGATTACACATACCCATTGAGGTGTGGAATTGCATGGTTTATGCACATACAGTAGGGTGTAGAAAAAACCTCGATTAACATCTTATAATAACTTTTACTCTACACTACATTCCTAGTGACTGCAGGTGTATATCGCCTACATGTATTATTACACTTGCCACCATGCATTAGGTTGTGTAATTGGTTTGGCTAGTTCAATATATGCCTGACCTATATCTGACATACTAACTGTCCAAGATGCAGATGTTACTGCTACATATTCCTTGATTACATTTATGTTTCTTTATCTACATATCTGGATGTTTTCACATGACATTTTCACTTCTATTTGTACAGAACCCTGCATTTCTTGGCACACACTCACATTTCTGGGGAACATATTAACATGCTACTCGTGTGCCAGATTTACTTATGCATGCCAGCCAGTAACTGACTGTTGAGGACTGTATATATGCTTCACAGCTACTAGCACTTCCATCACCCACTTTATGTGGGACTGCACAACTTTGGGTTGCCAGCACTTTTTAAAACAGTACTATTTGTATAATGCAAGCGTAGAACAACATTTCACACTAAGTGACACAGACACACTCCAGGGTTTAGACCTTTATTAATGACATTACACAGTTTTCCACAGGCTCACTCCTTTATTTGTTATAATGGTGCATATGAAAGACATATTCAAGACATATTATACCTTTATTAATAGGTTAGAACACTCTTTTTCAAGCTCACTCACTTATTTTATATGACAGTACCTGCAGCGATATTATTCCGGACATATGTTACCTTTCTTAATGGGTTACTACACTCTTTTTCTGTCTCTCTGACTTTTCTATCTGACAGTACATGCAGAGGACTTATTCAGGCCATTTATAGCTGTATTATTGGACTATAACACTTTATTTCATGCTCTCTCCCCTATTTTATATAACAATACATGCAGAATAATCACTAACCTGCCTGGTGGTGCAGCCTTAGCAGCCTATCTGCATAGGCTTGCTGATTCGCAGCATGGTCACCTGCAGCTGTAAAGTAAATTAAGGGATATTGAGACATACCTATCCATTATCCAGAATCAATTATAAATTCCTACATACTGCATTCCATGGCTACCTACTCAGTTGTGGGACATCCTGCATCCCACGGGCCTCCTGTATCCATTGGTTCAGGCTGTCCTGCTTCCGACTTTTCAGGTCTGCATGGTGGTGACGGACCTGCTCACCAGTCCGAGGAATGCCTGTGACACTGGTGAGGTCATGAGCTAACCGGTTCCAAGCCTCTGCTTTGTACTCCGTCCCTTGAAACTGGCCCTGCAGGAGTCTTGACTCATGAAGGTGGACAAGGAGCCAAGCCATGTATTTTGACTCCTCGATGCCCCAACGTTGCGCTCGGAAGCGTATACCCTCTCCTGCACCAGTCATTCTAACTGCAGATGTGAGCTACAATCAGTTATGGTGAGTATTCTCGCCTATGGTGCTTCAATATGTTGCATTTCCCGCACTTTTTTGTGATTGGCCATTTTTGAAAATTCTTGGCTGACTGCACACCTGCTTAGTAATGGTTAATCTACCATTACTAGGTATATGTATGTTAACAGTGGCTGCTTTTCCTAAGTTGTCATGGCTTAGTGGTTCTGTGCTTTGATTAGGATGCACAGGGTCCTGGGTTCGAACCCTGTCATTCATTTCATTTTCATACTGTCCAGACAGGCTAGGGGGTGTGGCTGTGTTTAAGCAACTTTGCTCTACATTGCTCCACATTGCCCTACGGTGCGCTGGTTGGCGCGCACGTCCGCACAAACAGTTTGCGCTGGTTAAAGCACTATTTCGCTATGGACACCTCTATTGCGCTGGGTACAGCGCTCTTAAACTTTGGGCAACTCAATTGCGCTGGGTAAAGTGCTGTTAAACTATAGGCAACTCTATTGCACTGGGTAAAGCGCTGCTTAACTGCAAGCAATTATGTATCAGGATCCTTTAAAAATTTAATATTTTGTTCACTGATACATTGGCCATTTCACTGCTTTTTACTGATATTTTAATCATATGTGTCAGGTATTATTCCATGTACTGATTTAAAACATAAATAAGAAGGGGAGTGGTGGGGCTCGAACCATGAATGCCTCTTCTTTGTGCGAACGCTCTACCATTACACTATTGCTATTTGGTGTGATTTGTATAAACATTCTTTCTTATGCTCTTCCATGTCGGAATTGCTAACTACAGCTAAGCAATGGTCACACCCGCGCACACACGTGCAAATACAGGGAGCTATTTCGGGAATTTAAAAAAAAATAAAATTAATTTTTTACTTTTCATAACTGTGATGGGGGTTTACAATGTCAGGGTGTGTGGTGTTTGGTGCTAGGACATTTGAGCGGACTCACTCTTGTGTGCTTTCATTTTCCTTTTACAAACCTTGCAGGGGCGTGGCCGTTTAGACTGCTTGGCAGTCGGACACACCCCCTGCTTTCCTACCCGGTCCATGTAAGACTTACGGTTGAGTCAGTGTGCCCTCATGAATATTCATGGCATGCTGATATCATACCGTTCAACTGCAGCCTCCGAGTAAGGCTTATTAAGTCTTACATGGAGGATTCGTGAATCCGGGGGATTATATTTATCTGACTGGATCTCTGAAATTCTTCTTTACACTTTTATCATGTGTCACATGTTTTAACAACACAGAATTACATAAGTATTGTTTTGAAATACCTGCACTGTACTTATGTGTAGCTGTGACATTTTATACTGCACCTTATACTAAAGAATATGTAAGAGGCAGTATTTTATGATTATGAAAAGCATCATTTGGCATTGTAGTACTTTTCTGTCTAGTCTGGTGCTGTGACATCCTTTTTATATGATGGCACTCATGTTGACAGCCTAGCACTGTTATGTGGTAATAAGCAGTATATCTGAATTGCTGAAATGTACTTCTTAGACTGGTGCTGACATAGGCGTGTCTTAGTGAGTTGTAATATTTTCCACTGCACTATGCAGAAATAAGCTGAAGAAAAAGAAAAGAAAAATAAACAACAAAAAAGGGTTTTATTTACACATTGGCATTTTTTGAACTTTGAAATGCTGTTGTTTTATAGCTCTTTTGACAGCCCCCAGATCTATCAAGCAATGATATCTGAATGCTACTCGCCATGAAAGTGGAGCATTTGGCAACTATTTTGACAGCTGCCATAAGATATGTCAAACTAAGAGAGCTGAATTTGGTAGTGTACTGAGGGGTTAGAGAGACACTAAGAAGTTTCACAGTGGTGTGATTCGACTATGTATAAAGTGTCAATTGTAGTTTTTTTTTATCAATGTTATTGGTCTCTATGCAGAACTAACAGCATGATGTTTTGAGGTTTGACTATTCAGATTTAAACAAATCGAGGAAGTGTTTCTTAAACTATATTTAATGTACTGATTAGATGTTAACCAAACAAGTGGTGCAGTTAGTGCTCAAAGAAACACAATAACCACAAATAAGAGCACCAAAGTTGCGAGTCTTCAGTATCAGTTTATTTGAATAAAAGTGCTTTTGTCAATATGATTGACTTCTTCAGAACAAAAGAAAAAAACATTCATATCAGGTTTAAATATAGAATGCCACATACTAATTGGTTCACCTCTAACCAATGCCATCAAGGAATGTTTTCAGTTCATAAATATTAATGGTAATAAAAAAATCCAATACGTGAAATGGGACAGTTTTCACAAAAACTAAATCACATTATTAAACAATACTTTAAAAAAGATGTATGCATTTATATTGATCGACCTGAACTCTAAAGCATATATTCACTATATATATAAAATCAAAAAAAGAAGAAACTTTTGCAAATATGAGTACTAAAATTGCTATAAAAATACTATAAAAATACAAAGTTATATGGTAGAATTTATCAAGTATACATATATGTATGTTTCTAAGAAATATATAAGAAAGAGTTTTCTACATATTTATATATTCAACAAGTGTTATTATTTGTAATACTGTTAAACTTGTTCTGTCTTCTCTTTCAAAATAGGTAGAATGGTCAAATGCTCATTTAATCCTGGTGGAAAATCTGCAGCAAGCCTTAACTGCCATAATAATTCTTACTTATTTAAAACATTTTGCCAGTCACCTCCTCTGGCCTCCACATGTACAAAATCAAGAAAAGCAAATTTAAAACCTGTGAAATTGGTACATGACATATTATGTTTGTATAACACATTAGTTTCCTTTATTTATCAATTTGTTTGTAATTAATTGTTTCATTGGTTGGGATATTTATTCAGTGCATTTTGGTTTTAACTTGTATTCTGATGAAGTCTACGTGACGAAAACGTTCATTAAAGTGTGGTACATTATTTGCTGGCACTGTTTTTGCCTTTTATTTATCATTTGTGGCTTCACAAGGATTTTCTGCCTTCACTGACCATGGTTCCATCTCATTTTGGTTTCCCATATATTAAATGTCACCAAGGTAGACTACATGGGAATTATGTATCAGCAGTCACAACGTTTAATGTAGGTGTCACAGACAGTACATTACAATTTGCAAAATAGTGCAAAGAGCAGTGATGTACAGAGAAGAGGGGGCTCCAGGGCATAAGTAGCATGGTCATGTTAGGGGAAAAGTAGCAGTGTATGTAGACTATGCAAATAACCACATAATGATGTGGAACTGAGGCTGCAGATATGAATGAGGGAAAGGGAATGTGCAAATGATACTGTGAAAAAATAAAAGACGGATTCAGAAATGTATAAAGCAGTCACACTGCACTGCAGTGATCACTTATTCTGAACAACAGAAATTGCCATTATATAGGAAGCTAGAACATATGCAATAGCAGTAACTATAGCAGGGCAATATGTGTTAGTGGTCATTCTTGGAGCCAGTGCCAATAACATAGCCATAGCTATTGCTAAGTGTACAGAGATGGTAACAACACATCCTAATGTACCAGATCAGCAGATTGTAGACTGCTTCTTTGTGGATAGGAACACAGTATGTGAATTTGGAGAATTAAAGAGATGGATGCTCAGCCAATCAAGAGGATGCTAATGTATGTGAAGCTTTAACCATCTTAACTGAAGGGAATTTTCACTGACCTACATGGGTACACTCAGAATTTTGCAGTCCTCATGTATCTTATACTGATTTCTCAACATTATGCTCCAAAATGTGGAAGAACATATATGGACCCCAGGGCTGTAGAGGAGAGAACTTCCACTATGTAAGTGTTTTACAACACATCCCATTTACCTGAGGTTCAAGAAGCCATTGGTTCATACCTCTTAACCTGGAAACATCAAAAATCTGGGCACGGCCCATCAAAAATAGGTACAAATCTGTATGCTGATTAACATCTATTTTGCATATATAATTACATAACCCCATCCATTCCAATAGAATTGTGGGATACCAACTTTCAAACGCAAACTGAAGAACAGACAACCAAAATATGGCACCAGAGTCCCCCTGCAGCCATTCCAATGTCCCATTACCTGGCAATTTCACATTTACCATAAACACTAATGTGTGCATACTGCTTTACTTCTACAATGATTATTTGGATTTTATTTTTACATTTTATAGCACAATGCACAAACACTAACAGACATCTGCTAAACAAAGCAACACTGTCTCAAAATGAAAATAGACTTGGCATTAAAACTTCTCTGCCCTTGAAACTCATATTCATTGAAACAGCAAACCCACACCACACCCAAAGAAAATGCATCTGGCCAGTGGTGGATAAAGATTACCTTTGGGCTGTTCTCAAATCAGAGGCCCCTTACACACAAAACAAGAAACCTACATGCATTCTTTGATACACCTTCCTGACTTCCTGGCAATTGCATTTTAAATTTATTGTTTGAACATTTTTCTAGTAGACAATGAAACAAAATGCATGAACCAGTAATGATAAAACTGCCCTATTCAGAACATTCCCATCATAAAAGTCTACTTCCACACACAATTTCATTTTAAATTTATTGTTTGAACATTTTTTTCCAGTAGGCAATGAAACAAAAAGCATGAACCAATAATGACAAAACTGCCCTGTTCAGAACATTGCCATCATAAAGGTCTACTTCCACATACAATTGCATTTTAAATTTATTGTTTGAACATTTTTTCCAGTAGGCAATGAAGCAAAATGCATGCACCAATAATGACAAAACTGCCCTTTTCAGAACATTTCCATGATAACAGTCTACGTCTACACACACACAATATATATATATATATATATATATATATATATATATATATATATATATATATAAAATCACAATAGTGTTAGCCATAGGCATGTTGCACAGCTGCTTGCACTTATTTGCAATTGGGGAGGGGGGCAAAAGACCAAAAACCAGGGACACATTTTAAACATTGCTTGTATAATTTTGGAAAGTTGCTTGAATAAAATATTGTGTTACCACCATGCATTTCACTGCCAAGTCTTGAAGCCAGAACCCTGTGCACTACAGTCAAAGCAACATACCACTAGGACAAATCAGCAGTTTCCTGGAATACAGGAAGACAAACTTAAATGGCCATCATTTAGTGAATTCACTTCTCACCATAGCTCTCAACCAAAAACAGAACAAAGCCAATAATGGGGGAATACAGCCCCAAAATAGGGAAACATTTCAAATACTGATCTTTTAAACTTAAAACATTGCTAGAATAAAAGGTTTTGTTTTACCATTTATTTTCTGAAGAATGTGAAGTTTGAAATTCAAAATCCTGAAAACCAGAGATTTAAAGAGGAACAGAACAAAAATGTGAGGCATAAATTCACAAGTGGTGGTGGCTAGGCTCTTTTTACCTGTACCCAAGATACACGGTTTGAGCCAGAGTACCTCTAGCCACCAGATGTATTATGTTGGGAGCATTTACACACACACACACACACACACACACACACACACACACACACACACACACACACACACACACACACATACACACAACTGAGAAGATCACTAATTCAGCTAGTGTCATATCTTTGTGATAGGAGCACACACGCTTGTGTCATATCTTTGTGATGGGAACACACACACACCACTTAAGCTCTATTAGGTACCATAGAATCTGCAAAAGCATTCATTCTGCCTTTAACTCCATGGCTTACAAAGAGAAATCCTGCGTTTAGTAATGTCCTCCCAGTACAGAAATCCTGCGTGCAGTTTAATTCCAAGCAATGGTAGCTTCAAACAGATGCGTGGCTTAATTCCAACAGGCTGACATTGATTCCAAGTAACTGCAGTTTCAAACAGACACATGCCTAAATTCTGACAGGCTGATGGAACTGGCGTCATTGTGCACGTGATGACGTTAGCTCTGAAAGTGCGAAATCTAAATAAATAGATTGAAAAAATCAGAGCTGAAGGGGTGCCACTTGGGCATTGTGGCACCCCATTATTGGAACCCCAAAATTCAGTAAAAAATGAGTAATTTGGGATGGTTGGGAGGTCTGCATTGCTTGCACACACACATTGCAATCAAGGCAACACCTGATTCACAGGAAGTTAGATATATCAGTAGGATTCACTCAACAGCAAGGCAGTTTTTAATGCATACAATATGTCCATGCATCACCCAGGCATTTCCCATGATTCTCATATCTGGCACATGCTGATCTGTATCATGGTTCATGCAGGGTGACATTTCACTGGATTAACTCCTCTATAGGTGGACTTGTAGGTGAGTACAGGGCCCAATATATACTGTTACCATGCAACCGAGTAGCAGTCTATATATAGTGGTGCCTCTGTTGTATATTGGAGGGGATGCATGATATGCCTTGCAATCACAGATAATGTCCACCATCTACAAACCCTCTCGACTGTGGTAGAGATGGCCTATGATATTGTTCACACAAAAGACATGAAATTTGATGAAGATGTTGCTTCGTTAATTTAAGGATAGATCTGCTGACTAGAGGCATCAAGGGAGGCACTGCAGTATTCACCCATAACCTTCAATGAGATAATATAGTGTGTGTGTGTGTTTCATGTTACATAATATGATTGTACAGAAATAGTTTAAGCAACAGGGAACTATCCTAGCAGGGCCTACCATATTTGTTGGATCAATGAATGAAAACATGGCAGCCAGTCAGAGAAGGAACAGGAAGGAGTAATATCCTATATAAGTCAGAACTGGTAGCAATACATCACAACATTGTAAAAAAAAGATGGAATTTGCTCCACAGCTATGGGCTATGAGACAGACAATGCAAAATAAAATGATGCAGGTATGACACTCAAGCTGTGCAACTAAGTGGATGGATTAGTCATGCACTGAATCAAACATTACCTTACCTGATCGGGTTAGGAAGAGGGCAGAGCACAGTCATTATCATTTGCACAGCTAGGGGGAACACAGCGAGGGATGGCAGTGATAACATCATATGGCGCAGGGTCATAAGAGGTGGCTTTGGTATCCATTAGTTTTGATAGTAGTTTGTGTCAAGGCATGGATTACTTCTTGCAGTGGCAGAGTGGAGGTAGCTTTTTGTGAATGCAGGTGATGTGCACTGTTTTGGCCTTTCAGTCTCAGGAATTGATGCGGTCCATGGCAGGGATGGTATGGAACTATAAAACTGTACAGATGCACCCTGATAGGATTCTCTTGTCGGAATTCTTCAGATGCATGGTGTACCCAACTAGTACAATGGCAATGTATAGGCATGGCATGCCATCTGCCTCCAGGGGTATTGATGGTGTGAAATTATTGGACCAAAAGTTCTGTATCCTGGGTGAGGTGTTCCAGGAGAAGATCCTGACATGCATTGTCAGGTATTTACTCAAGACTGGTCACATTCATCTCTGGTGTCCTTCATGGCCAGAGCTGACATGATACTGTCTCAGGAATGCTCTGTGTCATCTGTGCTTTGCCAGTATGTGACTGACCACCTTGCATCCAGTCCCTACTACATTTATATACAGCAAAATTTGCAAAGACAGATCAAAGAACAGTTACCATTTGCCATATGGATGCACCAATGATGCAACATTAGCCACCAATGACATGAGAAGCACCATCTATTCCCTATGCCTATAGTTAGTCCCATATGCAGGCATTGAATGTTATCCCTCAGGCCATGCAGGTGTTACAAGTTATCCTGCAGGCCACACAGTACACTTGCCATCTCCACAATGGTGTGGGCAGCAGTCTGTGCCCTGACAACTGAGGCATAGTTTAATTCCAAGTATTATACTCAGGTCAGGGGCATACCTGGAGTTCTGGCAGCACTAAACACCATCACAACTCTCCTCTGAGGGGGTGTATACACACGTTGAGGCAGTGCATCTCACAGATATTGTCTCATCTTTGGACTGCTGTGTAGCCTTGTTGGATTTCACAGTTACAGCATCCCTGCCAAACACTGGTGAGACTGAGGTTTCATCCTTTCCCTGCTTAGGATCCTCATATGTGAGGGATACATGTGAGGCTTTGAATGTTAGTGCCACTGCACCATGAGGCTGCCAGATGCACATTATCATCATTTTCATCCACAGATGACCTACTAACATCAGGCATGTGTTCTCACCTTGTGTTGGAGCCTCCTCCATTGGAACATGTAAAGCTTAAAAATATATACATGTGATAGCAGTAATAAATGAAACCCCTACCTCATGTGGGAATACTGTTATATAATCTGTGAATATCACATGGATACCTACATATCTTGTTGTGTGGGGTATTGCAGTTGCAGACTGGAGGTGCCTGGAAGACAGACATGCAGAATCCACTTGCTAACTACTTCTTTCCTCACATGCAGTGTTATATGACAAAAAACTGGATAATACTGACTTGATGCATCCCCTACAGGCACTCATGCAGCCATCGCCTGCCCAGCTCCTACATCCAGGCCACTGACGGGTATGGTGATCTGCTCCCCTTCCCCAGACAGGGACACCAGGAACTTGTTCAACTCTGTGAGTTTCTTCTGTGTTGGATTTTCACTTCCTCTGAGGGACATCTCCTTGGCAATATTCTATGATATTCTATGATTTGTTTTTTGGCATGCAATATCATACTAGTTAGCCCTGGCTGAATCCGATGTAAACTATTTTATTGCCACTGATAGCACTCATGTGCTGCACCGCTCCCTGCTACACCTACTCCATAAAAGACTTGTCTGCATTACCTTTGGCTAAAAATGCAGATGCCATTTGTGTAGTGTGCCTGCAGTAATATCTCAGTCTCCTGGGTGGCGAACTTTTCTCACAATGGCAAGTTGTGTACTCATATAGGTTAAGTATATTCATTATTGTGTGCTGATGTATCTAATGAGAGCACACTGCCCATCCAGCTCCTTAAGATGACAACTTACTTGTCCCCTGTTGTGCTATTCTGTGAAACTTCCCTCCTTTCCTATACCTACTGCAGCGCCATGGGGCTTGTTAACATGGCACCCTTTCCTGCATCAGTGACGATATATATATATATATATATATATATATATATATATATATATACACACACTGTTCTTCTTGTTTCTCGCAATCATAAAAATACATTCCATGCTCACCTAATGTGCAGGGGTCATCATGCCATGTGTGGCATGTCATGCTCTCTGTGCATGCTGGGACTATTATGCACCCCAACCACAGCCTGACACGACAGTGTCAAGTGTCAAGAGCAGACAAAGAACCTGGCTTGAATGAAGTTATTAATATCAAATATATTTTAAAGAATAAATATGTATAGCATGTTGCTTTGACTTTATAATTAGTTCACCCAGTGAGGAGGAGTATTAGTTAATTTGGAGCCCAAAGATGCACTTGATTTCTTGTGTTTTGATGTTTGATGAATTTCTTGTTAATAATGGAAGAAAGCGCTTAACTTATTTGGCATTGAGTGAGCATTGCTGTTGGACTGGGCATTTTATTCTGTTCTTTGGTGTTTTTGTGCCTTATTGCGAGGTTTTCATTTCACCTTGCGTATCTCCTACTTATCCAGTGTTGCTGTTTCTGCCATTCATCATGGTTGCTCATTACTTTGCAGGGTTGCATTGCCAGGTATATTGTCTTTCTTCAGTATGTCTGGTTCACCTAATTCAAAGCCCAGTGCCCTAATGCAGTAAACTCATTCCACAGGTGCTTGTATTAGTGGGGTCTCTTGCAATATGATACCACCACGTCTTATCATACTAATTTGGGCCTCATTGTCCGATGGGTACATTAATTAGAGAATTTATTACAGATGTCTCTGAACATGGCTCACTATAAACATAGGTTCATAGGTGTGTACTAGGCTAATGGCCCTGGAGCCTTTACAAGCCAAGCTCATAGGATTACCCTGGCATCATGTTACCTGAACTTAGTTCCCAGTGCATCTGTCGAGCAGAGCCACTGGAGTGATCCCTGGGGTGAATTTTCTATTTCCCATCCACTCGTCAAGATTTTTCTTGAAGAGGGCTAGTGAGGTTCTCTGTTTGACATGTATGGGAAGCCTATTCCATAGTATGGGCAGTCTCTGGGTTATGAACTTGTCCCTCCAGCGTGTTCTGTTGATTGTGGTAATGAGGTTGAGGTCTCTGGAGTGTGTGGTGTGGAGGGATTGGGATTTCTTTAGATGTTGCATTTCTAACAGAGCTGGATCAGATATGGCTTTGTAAATCAAGCAGAGATCTCATCTAAGCAGGCGATATGAGACAGAGAATAGTTGGAGTTTTTTGAGTCTGTCCATATAGGACAGATATTTAGGGCCTACGATCCTCTTTGTGAGGTACTTTTGTGGCTTCTCCAGTTGTTGCAGGTGTTTAGTGAGGTACATGCCAAATGGAGCATTGTACTCAATGATTGGCCTAATGAGGGAAAAGTAGAGGGAAACAATGACCTCTTTCTTCCTGGATGCAAAGCCCTTAGTAATGAGATGTGCCACATAGAAGGATGTTCTGACTACAGTGGCAATGTGGTGGTCAAAAGAGAGGTTGCTGTCAACCTGTGTTCCCAGATCTCTTATAATGCCTTCTGTGTTCAGTGGGCTACCATCAATGTGGTAATTCATGGGAACTGGGTTTTTCCCAAAGGGGATGACGACACATTTTTTTGGCATTGAGCTTAAAGCCATGGTTCTGACAGCAGTTGTTGGTCTCAGTGAGGCCTTTCTGTAGGATGTCAACATCACTTGTGGAGTTAATAATAGCTCCCAACTTGCAATTTTCTGCGAACTTTGTCAGCCAGAGTCCCTTCATGTTGGCCTGGACTTCAGAGAAGTAGATACCAAACAGGAGAGGACCCAGAACCGAACTCTGTGGGACTCCACTTGTGACTGGTCAGCAGTCTGACTTGGAGTCAGCTACTTTCACACTGTGGGTTCTACCTGTGAGCCAGTTTGAAACCCACCTAGTGATATAGGGGTTGATGCCTAGCTTAGCGAATTTTTCTATGATTCCTGAATGGGAAATGGTATCAAAGGCCTTGGCTAGATCAAGGTAGGCTGTATGAACCACCTTGCCTTCATCCACAGCTCTGGTGACTGACTCAAATAAGTTGATCAAGTTGAGCAGGCATGATCTACCCTTCACAAAACTAAACTGTGTGGGATCCAGAGTTTGGAGATTCCCTATATCCTTGTTTATTAGGTCCATGATGATGTGTTCAATAGCTTTGCATATCAGACTCGTCAGACTAATGGGGCGATAGTTCCCAGGGTCTGTAGTCACTCCTCCTTTGTAGAGAGGGGTGAGTGTAGCAGTGCGCCATTTGGTAGGGACAAAGCCTGAGGTGAGGCTATGATTGAACAGGCCACACAGGTGAGGTACCAGTTCACTCTGTAGTTCATGTAGAACACAGCCAGGGATATTATCAGGTCCCATAGAAGCTGTATTCTTGGCCTTGGACAGTGCTGTTTTAACCTGTGCAGCAGTAATACTGGGTGCCTGGCAATCTACTGGTATTGTGACTGGTCCTTTGGGGGGGGTAAAGTTGGCACTGAATCTGTTGGCCAGCATATTGGCAATATCTGTTGGCTCGGTATAGGCAGTACCATTGTGCAGTAGCTCAAAGCAAATCTGGTTATTGCCATGGGGATTCTTTACATAACTATAAGAAGGCCTTGTGATTGTGTTTACTACCTGCTGCAATTCTGTTTTCATAGCTAGCTTTAGAGGATTTGATGAGGGATCACAACATTTTGTTGAGGCTGATAAGGGAGGTTTTCCAGTCCTGGGACTTCACCTTATTCCGCATCAGCTTCATCCTTCTGTTTTAGAGTTGGTTTATGGCAGGGGACCATTAGATTGGCTTCCTTTTTTTGGAGGAGAACATCTTGGTTCTATTGGGTATGCTGGAAAAACAACCACAGTCCCCAACAGGAACTATGAAACCCAGTAACACAGGAATTCTCCTCAGTAAAAATAAACCAAGCAAGAGCACATCTGTGGCCACAATTCTTTATTTCACATTTATTGGGTATGGCAAGATCCATGGATTTGTGTACATGTTTGTACAGTGCATTGGTGTATGATTTGCTGGTCATGCGCTTATTCTCCATTTGCATGAGTGCTGTGAAGTTAGCTACCGCTGTTTCTAGGAGCCCAAAGTTAGCTTTGGAGAGGTTTTTCATGGTGGTTACCTTTGCGGGAGGGTGGGGTGTCAGGGATGTGGATATCCAAGGTTATTAGTTTGTGGTTGGTTCTAACCAGGGAGGAGTTGACTATTGGTGTGGAGCAATGGTCGCCCATGTTATCAAGGATGTTGCTACCTCTAGTGAGGGTAAGAATGAGCTGGTCCAGGGCATTGGAATTAATGAATTCCAGGAAACATTGGGCAAGTGTATTGGTACATGAGTAGCTTTTTCAGTTAATGGAGGGATAGTTGAAGTCGCCCAGTATGAGAGTGTTAGGTTGGACCCTAATATTCTCCAGGGTGCTTAGGAACATGGAGTGTGAGTCTTGGGTCAAGGTTGGGGACCTATGACAGGCTACGACCTGAATTGCTGTCTTACCCAATGTTAGCTGCACCTGAAGTATCTCAGATGCATTATGTTGGGCTACCAGTCTGGAGGTGTGAGCATTCTTTATGAATATGGAAACACTACTGTCTTTGGAGCTTTGGTCCAGGTTCTGGAGCTGAAAGGTGTGGAATGAGTTATAGCCTGGTAGTGCAGGGGTTCTTTCTGCTGCCTTGAACCAGATCTCTGTTATGGCACAAATGTTGATGTTCTCAATTTTAAGGAGTGCTTCAAGTGAGTGCATTTTGAGATTTAGACTTCTAGCGTTGAGCAGCATGACCCTCAGATTGCATTTGTTTGTAGCTGTTATGGTGATAATTTGGTCTTTGGAACACTGCCTAAAAAAGGCACTATAGGGGTGGCAAGAGCCTTGGCCAGTATCTGGAAGCCCAGTGGTGACAGATGTAGGCCATCTCTGGCAAAGCATCGAGGTCTATTACTCATGTCATCCCAGGGAGACAGATACTGGATCCCCTTAGAATGACACCAGAAACTTAGTAAATTGTTGAAATCAGTCATTTTCTGCATGTACTATGGTAACATTCTGGGTGATGATAGGATGCTGCTCAGGGCTAGGGTCATACTCACCTGGGCTACATAATCCGAGAGCTCCTCCATGTCTCTTTTCATGTAGTCCAGCGAGGTACATCTCAGGCCATTCACACCCATGTGTACAGTGACAGAGTCATATTTGTACCTGTTGTTGAGGGACCTGAGTGCATGCGTTATGTGGTGGATCTTGACAACTGACAGGCAGCTGACTGTTACTTTCTCCTTATTCAACCTAGTGAGTGGGACATCAGTGTGCCTCACTATTGAGTCACCTGTGACTAGTGCATTGGGCATGCTGTTTTGTCTTAGGGGCTTTGGTTGAGTGGCACACTGTTTAGGAGAGTTATGTGTCTCGTGATTAGTGTTGTGTTGTGGTGGTCAAGTGCATTTTTGCCTTGGAGGTCTCTGCTGTTTGGGTAGATTTTTATTGAGAGACTCCATGAAGGTCGGTGTGTGGTTTGTGTTTTTATGTGAAGGCAGTGCTGGTGTGTGTTCTGGAAGGCTATGTGTTCCATGTGGTGTGGTACAAATGTTGACCTTCTCCTCTTAGTGCTATTCTGCTTGTGCCTGCCTGTCTCAAGGCTATGCACTATATGCTTGTGCAAGGCATCTGCAAAGCTCATACTGCCACATTTCTGTGCTACAGTCTGAATCTTGTGATATTTTAATATGTATCCATGACACGGGGCTATCATTTCACTCTTGACGCAAGGCTGAGTAAGTGACCATGCATGCTTTAGGGACTGAAAACAGGAGAGTTCCTGTGCAGTGTCCAAATCAGTGCATGATATTTTTGTTCTTCTTCCACAGGGACTTTCAGGAGGGTCTGCTGAGCAATATGATAGCCCTTTATCACAAGCTTTCCAAGATGGTGAGGAATGCCAGTGGCATCACTCATTCTGGTAAGAAGTGCAGGCATCATTAAAGGGATCTTCAGAGGCACCAACCTGAGCTGCCTAGCCAATGGCAAGTAGAGGTTTGAGACAAAGAGACAGAATTTTACTTTAAACATCTTTGTAAACTTTTTTCCTTGACTTTTCCAGGTCCAACACAGTACTAAGTTCTTCCTACTTTGTCTTACAGTGGTGGAGAAAGGAAGGGAGAAAAATGGAAGGAAACTACAGGAAGCAAGAACATTTTCTTCTGCTGGTGGTTGCATACATCAAGTGCACTGCTGCATTCTATAACTTTACTAGTATGTGTAACACATGTGTGTATTAAGGAGTTATCTTTCTTTTACTTCTGGAGGTCCAGTTATAGCAATGGCAGGATAGAAGTAGTGGTTACCTCAGCCTGCACTGATCAATGCTTCTGATACTGTGCTGCTACTGGACACCAGGCCTGCCAGTCAACAGGAAGACAGAGGTCAGCCTGTTGTAAGTGACCTAGAGGGTCATTGATGGCCTCTCTGGCCACTACTCAGGAGGAGAATGGAGTTTCCCTGTGGTTACCCAGCATTTTAGGGCAGGCTTGATGATGTCTGAGGTGTGCCAGAACTGAACAACCTCCTCCATCTGTGGAGTGCCTTCTGGTTGAGTCACTAACTGGCAGGCCTTGAAAATCAGGCCACTAGAGACACAGGCTGAACATAACATCAGTCATTAAGGTGACTGGTGTCTGTGTGAGTTGGCCTCTGAACTAGTGTGACATCCACTATATATATTGCCCTAGACCCCATCCATGTGTTACGCCATCTTGTGTATCACTCCCCATACCTTGTTATCCAGTACTCCCCAACAGCAAGTGTCCACCCCCTGCCTGTATGTCTCCATCCACTATTTTCCTTACCTTTTGTGTCACCACCATCCTGTCTGTCTGAGTCTGTCTTTTATCTTTATTTGTGTGCCCTGCAACCTTCCCTTCTCTCTCTTTCTCTTTACCCCAACAACCATTCTGCACTAACTTCTCTAGCTACTTCTTTTGAGTCACTGACACTGATACATACACTGTGCACTACCTGCTGAACCACTGACACATACACTGTCCACTACCTGCTGCCATACTGACACATATACTGTGCAGTACCTGCTGAACCACTGACACACATACTGTGCAGTACCTGTTAAACCACTGACACATGTACTGTGTACTACATGTTGAACTACTGACACATGTACTGTGCACTACATGATGAACTACCAACACATGTACTGTGCACTTCACTACACTACATGTTGAACCACTGACACATGTACTGTGCACTACATGTTGAACCACTGACACATACACTGTCCACTACCTGCTGAACCACTGACACATATACTGTGCAGTACCCGTTAAACCACTGACACATATACTGTGCAGTACCTGTTAATCCACTGACACATGTACTGTGCACTACATGTTGAACCACTGACACAGATACTGTGTACTACATGTTGAACCACTGACACATACACTGTGCACTACATGTTGAACCACTGACACATGTACTGTGCACTACATGTTGAACCACTAACACGTGTACTGTGCACTACATGTTGAATCACTGACACATACACTGTCCACTACCTGCTGAACCACTGACACATATACTGTGCACATGTTGAACCACTGACACATGTACTGTGCTGATTTATAGACTGTACTCACAGAATATCATGTGTTTCTTTTACAAGGAGTGCAGTACTTGTAGAAGGTACTATATTGCAACAGTATTTTTATGTTGTCAGGTGATAGGTCTGACTGCTGAGGAGTTCATAATGTTGAGAAACAGTATTGTGTATGTGTGGCTATGGATCTGCAATTGCTGCTGGGGTATAACTACAGCAGACCATATTTGGTACTGCAGTAGCAATGAATAAGTAGTGAATGTGTTATTGCTTGCATATAGGATGATGCAGTGGTGCAGCGGTAGCATTGTCGCCTCACAGCAAGAGGTTCTCTGGTTTGATTCTCGGCTGGGGTGATTTCTGTGTGGAGGCTGCATGTCCTCCCTGCATTTGTGTGGGTTTCCTCTGGGGTGCTCTAGTTTCCTCCCACATTCTAAGACATGCATCTGGAGTGTTTGTCCTTGGGCCTCTGCTGAAAATTGGCTTTGTTCCAAGTCAGCCTTTCACAGTTAACAAATCTTAAATAAATATAGGTAATTGCTCTTGGATTAATTCATATGTGTTAAAATATAAACTGGGAAAGGGTAATTATTTTCATCTGAAAACTTCAGCTGCACTATATACCACTTACTGTCTGCCTATGAATATCACTTTGATGTTAATAAATCAGACCAAACACTAAGAAGTATGTGACCGCTTTTTCTGCTGTTGGTGATATAAGCCTGTAAGGGGGGCTGCAGCAATGTCTCATTAATAGTTTTGTGTCACTGGCTGCATAGGGTTAATAACATGTTGGTACAGAAAGGAAATGTTTTGCTCTTTGTATTTTCTATAAAGTGTAATGGTTACAGGCCTGGGTGTGAAGCTGTCACAGCACTCTCAGAAAATTGTAACAAGGGGTACTGCGTGTGTGTGTGTGTGTGTGTGTGTGTGTGTGTGTGTGTGTGTGTGTGTGTGTGTGAGGTCCATCCATGTGTTACTACATGGATAAGGAAAACGAGTGGTTGAAATATGTGAAGAAGCTACAGTGAGTATGTGTGTGTGTGTGTGTGTGTGTGTGTGTGTGTGTGTGTGTGTGTGTGTGTGTGTATGTGTGTGTGTGTGAGATTGTGTCTGTGTGTGGCTAGAACCAGGTGCAAAGCAATATTTTAAGTTGCAACAACTAGTATAAATAAGGATGTGTTAATAAATGCATAAGGAAAATCTGCAGGTGAAATAATGTGGAGAAGCTGCACTGTGTGTGTGTGTGTGTGTGTGTGTGTGTGTGTGTGTGTGTGTGTGTGTGTGTGTGTGTGTGTGTGTAAAACACTTTAGCTGCTTATAAGCTACAGTGCAGTAATGCAGACATGAGCATATAATCAAATATTGTACACATAGGCTCATGCTGCCAATGGATATTCTAAATCAGTTTACACACAGTTGCAATAACAGCCAGGCTGGTAAGACTGTTTTGCATTTGTTATTTATTTATTTATTCTCTTTATTTACTGTGAAAGTCTGACTGGGCTAGATTGTCACCTTTTCAGTGTAGGCCTGGGGAGAAAAGCTCCAGCAAAATGATACAGTAACATAGAAACAGTATAGAAAAATAGATACTTTTTTTTACAAAGAAACAACATGTAATCATATTTTATACAATGGTAAAAGGGAGTGTAGTGGCAGATATGCTAAGGTTTATCACTTCACTATTTACATTATCTTACAAACATGATTCTGATGTGGTCATAAAAAAAACATGACATGGCTGCCAGAGGTCTGATGGTGGACATTCATTATTTACACATTAGTTACAATTTCATGGTGTGATTCTAGACATGATTATCAAAGCATGTAACTTTCAGTGTCTTGGTTTAAGAAGGCTGACATGGCTATACGTTTTGTAGTTTAACCAGAATTTACAAACTTCTTACATGTTAAGATTTTGCTATAAGGGGTGATTTATTTGCCAAGTAGGAATTTGCAAGGAGCAGGGAGGATTATTGTTATCCAGCTGGGGTAATGATTTGTGGAGCTGATGAGCTAAAGAGGAAGGTGGGAATGATTTCTTGAGTTTTTAAGTATTTTACAAATGGAAGGGAAAGAGAAGGTGAGAGGACAGGAGGAATATAAAGGAATATAGTATAGTGAGCTCCAAGTGGTTTCTAAGTGGTAAAGATATATGAGTTGTTAAGAGGTGGTAATTATCTTGGTATTGTCTTGGTATATGTAGGATGTATGTCATAGAATATGGAATATCTTAACAATTAATGTGATTACCATTCACAATCACTCATGCAACACATTGCCTGTAGCAGTGCGAGTTACATAGTACTGCTGAGTAAATGTGGCTAACATAGGTGGCACTGAACATATAATAGGCAGTGGGTCTTCAGGGATTCTGCAGAGTCTCTCTCCCCTCAACATTCTACATATATATGTCATGAAATGTGTTTACTCATTGCCAACTTCATGTCACTAAGTGCCAATATGGGTGACTCGCTGTAGCCACGCAGTGGCAGGTATTGGTAAACCCACCACAGAAGGAAGTTTCTTTCACCTACATGATGTGTGAGTATATGGCATGTTTCTGTTCATTTTTAGTGTTCTACATGATGTGAGAGGTAAGGTACTAGAGAAGACTTGAGAGTTGTCCACAGTGATGCAGATTTTGTTGTTACAACATGACATTGGGGGATTGTATGTGGTGTGCCATGGGAAGTCACATGACATAGAGGCATCATGTGTACATTGCTCTATATACATCCTCTGCTGTAAGCATTGGGAAGCCAGAGTGATAACGAAGGATCCTTGGCTGGCTGTGGATTGCACAGAAGTGAAAAGGAAATGGTGATGTATGTTTCAGGGAACACACAGAAACACGTAGAACCAATTATTTGTCCTCATGTATATCCCACCCATTTAGGCTGCATGTGGAAATCGTATGACTGTTGCCTGAAAGCTCATTTGCTCACTGCTAGCAGACTGAATGGAGTTTTTGGATGCAAATGTTTTCTGTGTAGGAGCCACCGCCCAAATCCTCTGTAAAGGGGAAAACCACAGATGCACCACTTAATATTAACTAACTCTGAAATCATGAAGCCTCAAAAGAAATTATAATTTCATAAGTTTGACAGTTTTGCCCTGTTACCTGGTTGTGATAGAACAGACATTATGAAAACTTGGGGCAAGTTTCAACATATTTTTTGTATCAGCATCCTCTATATTGCCGTAGTGATGATACATGTGAAAATGCTTATCTTGTAAGAGCTGGTGCCTTGTCTGATGTATGACATACATAACAATGCATATTGTATGCACTGTTTATTTCTGCTTTGGTCCGCTGGTGAAATGAGGGGTGCTTGGTCATATATCAAGGTAGTCTGCATATGTGCTGCACCTTTTGCTATACAAATGCACCTTCCCAAATGTCTTCTGCTACTATATCTGCCCGGTGTCACCTCATACTTTTTCTATCCATGCAGAGCTACTTGTGACACATGCAGCTGGTTGATGTGAACTTATCATCATCCTTTGCCTTGTTTGTCTGGGGCAGGTAATTATACTTGCAACATTGTCCAGGTAAGGAACAATCTGCTGTTTTTGGTTGGACTTTATTGCAAAGCACTGAGATGTATCCAAACACCATTCAGATTGCCACATATGGCAATGAACTCTGTTACACATATCCTTGCAAAGGTTCATGGATTGCAAGAAGAGGTCTTCAGCTGTGATTTCACTTCATAGCCAACATCAGCAATAAAAATGACATTATTTATATTGCATGCTGGTTTCCTGCAGAGCAGTGATGTAATATCATTATTCCATATTCACATTATTCTGCAGATGCTTAGCCTTTATCTTCTCAATATTCATGTACAGTACATAGTTTGCAGGACATTTGTAATCTTCCTGTTGCCTGTGAAGCTGCCATAATCTGACTTGTCTATTTTGCAGATTCTGGCACATGTTGCTGCCCTAAAACAGAGTCATAGGACTAAAGCTAAAGCTTGGAGATGTAATGCAGTTTTGAGGCTTAGCACTTCAGCACAACATGTGTGCAACGTCTGCATACAGACACAGTCTGGTCCTTCTGAAACAAATTGAAACATCAACTGACCAATAAAGTTACTGAACTTTTAGTAATTATAGATACAATTCTCTCTCTTCCTATTGCAGTGCTAACACTCAAAATGCCAAGTGCTGACAAGGCAAAATAAAAATGACAGAAAACATAGGAGAAGAGCGAAAGTTGAAAATCATTCTTCTCCTTTAAGCTTCTTTTTGCAGGGGACAAGCCCCCCTGCACCCTCCCATGTGAGGGGCAATCCTCCCATACCCCCTGAAATTATATATACCAACTCCAATCGCCATACTGTGAAGAAAAGGGAATATTCTGAGAAATGGGATCTCGGACTTAGTGTATATAAGCCTGATCTTTCGGCCATTCATTCTTTGTATTTTTAGACTCGTTGTATCGAGTCCCAAAATTTCAAATGGTTACCCAGTTCTCTAGCATTGATCATATAACCATTATTATGACAGATAAAAAGTATTCCACAATTTCAAATTGGTTCTAATAAAGACAAAGAATAATTTTAATTATTTACACCCACAGGGCTCAGGGACACTCAGTCTACAACTCCTCTCCCAATCTTGCTTCTTAATTCATGAGTATATATATATATATATATATATATATATATATATATATATATATATATATATATATATTACATTTGCAAATATCTTGTTGCACAAACCAAGGCTAGAAAGGAATTCTGAACATTCAGTTTACTTAACCAGTTAACAAACAATAAAGTCCAAGTAAATAAATAAAGGACAACCCCTGTAGCTTCTTAATCCTGCTCTTTTCCCTCCCACAAAAAAAAAAAAAAAAATATATATATATATATATATATATATATATATATATATATCTTATTCATCTGCTCTTACTGTAACTGTCTTAGTTATTCTTCTGTATGATGTTATCTGTTCAGTCGCTTTTACTCTGCACCTATTCGTGCTTGTTAGTTGCCTTCTAATTTACTGCTTTCTGCACTTGTTTTTTAGTCATTTGTTAATTTAATTGCATTTATTTGAACTGTATTTGCCGTAGTGTTGCTACACACTCGGGTGTGCTGCCCTGCACTGCAATTTGAATTGTATTTACTGCTGTTTTAGCTGCTTTTCTGTAAAAAAAAAAAATAAATAAATTCTAAGCTTGTTTCCTGCCTTTCCTGTAACTAGTCAAGCCCAGATACAGACTTGCTGTATCCAGGACTGTTGGAATGCGTCTGAGCCCCCCAAGTCTGTCTGTGTTGGAGGGAAGCCCGCTAGCTTATCAGTGGAAGTGGTAAGCATTAGGTAGCCTATCTACCATAGGAAGAGTGGGTTTTGGCCCTGAAATTGTAGTTCATTGGCCATTTGGGCAGTTTTTCCATCTCTTTCTGCTTTCTGGTTAAAAGCCTGTTTTGCATTGGGTCCCCGCCTTTCCTATAACTAGTGTAGTCCAGGTACAAATTTGCTGTATCCAGGACTGTTGGTAAGCTTCTGAGCCCCCCAAGCCCTTCTGTGTTGGAGAAAAGCCTTCTAGCTTATCAGTGGGGGTGGTAAGCATGAGGTAACTTATCTACCACAGGAGGAGTGGTTTCTGGCCCAGATATTATAGTTTATAGGCCATTTGGGAAGCTTTTCCACCTCTTTCAACCTTCTGATTTAAAAGCCAGTGTGTGCGCTTGTTTCCTGCCTTTCCTGTTACTAGTCTAGTCCAGGTGCAGATTTGCTGTATCCAGGACTCTTTGTAAGCTTCTGAGCCCCCCAAGCCTTTCCGTGTTAGAGGGAAGCCTTCTAGCTTATCAGTGGGAGTGGTAAGCATCAGGTAGCCTATCTACTACAAGAGGAGTGGTCCTTGGCCCAGAAATTGTAGCTATTGGCTGTTTGAGCAGTTTTTTTCCATCTCTTTCAACTTTCTGGTTTGAAAGCCACACTTGTGCCTGTTTCCCGCCTTTCCTATAACTAACCTAGTATGGTTACAGAGTTGCTGTATCCAGGATTGTTAGTAAGCTTCTGAGCCCCCCAAGCCTTTCTGTGTTAGAGGGAAGCCTTCTAGCTTATCAGTGGGAGTGGTAAGCACTAGGTAGCCTATCCTCCACAGGAAGAGTGAGCTTTGGCCCAGAAATTGTAGTTTATTTGGCCGCTTGGGCTGTTTTCCATCTCTTTCAACTTGCTGGCTTAAAAGCCTGCATTTGTACTTGTTCCCCACCTTTCCTGTAACTAGTCTAGTCCAGGTACAGATTTGCTGTATCCAGGAATCTTTGTAAGCTTCCGAGCCCCTCAAGCCTTTCTGTGTTGGAAGGAAGCCTTCTAGCTTATCAGTGGGAGTGGTAAGCATTAGGTAGCCTATCTACCACAAAAGGAATGGTTCCTGGCCCAGAAATTGTAGCTATTGGCCGTTTGGGCAATTTTTTTCCATATTTTTCAATGTTCTGGTTTAAAAGCCGCACTTGCGCTTGTTTCCCACCTTTCCTGTAACTAGCCTAGTCCAGATACAGAGTTGCTGTATCCAGGACTGTTGGTAAGCTTCTGAGCCCCACAAGCCTTTCTGTGTTGGAGGAAAGCCTTCTAGCTTATCAGTGGGAGTGATAAGCACTAGGTAGCCTGTCTACCATGAACGGAGAGGTTCTTGGCCCAGAAATTGTAGTTTATTGACCATTTGGACAGTTTGTCCATCTCTTTCAACTTTCTGGTTTAAAGACCACATCTGTGCTTGTTTCCCATCTTTCCTGTAACTAACCTACTGGGTAGCACTAGAAAGCCTTAAACTGATACAAGTCTTCTAGCTTAGAAGAGAGATTTTGGAGTGATTAAATGTCAGTTTTCTATACTTTCTTGTTGTTCTTAACTGTTTTCCGCATAAATGCAGATTTTCCAGTGTTTATTGTGATTTAAAAGCTTGTATTTTCACATATTGTACTTATTTGACTGCTTGCACTTTTAAAAAGTTGTTTTTTGTTTAAATCATTTGTTTAACTGTTGTAGGCTACAGACTAAAGTGCGATAGCCTTTTCTGATCATTTGTAGTCGTTTAAAGCTGTTTTAAGTGTATTTTTTTACTGTTTTTGCCTTATCTTTAAAAAAAAAAAAAAAAAAAAAAAAAAAAATTCCTTGTTCCCCGCCTTCCTAAGCTAGTATAGTCCAGTTTTCAGGCTAGTGTTGAATTCAGGGCTGTGATACTACTTTCTGAGTTGCCCATACCTTAATTGGATAGAAGGAAGTTTCTCAGTTCACATGTGAGAGAGGGGAGCTTTGAGCAACCTATCTGTCCTTGGAGGAGTGGTTCCAGCCCAGACATTAGTAGTTTATTGGCCATTTTGGGCTCATTTCTATCTCTTTCATTTCCCTAGTATAAAAAATGTGTTTGCACGGTTTTGTGCACTGGGCAGCACTGGTTAGCTACGGTTAAATTACTCCCGGCTCCACTAAGTCTCCTCTTCAGTTTTTCCCTTGAAACTAGTCTAACTCTCAACCTAAGCACTCAAAAAGCATCCTACAGCCCAGCACTTGCTCAGACCTAATAGCAAGCACTAATATACCCTGACACTGATTGCCCAGCAGGACAAGGCTCTTTATTCACCCCTCACCAACCAAGCGACTAAGCAGCTCACCCTACTATTCAGGCATGACCAAAGGGCAATTTCAGGTGTACTCTCCAGTCCAGCTGGTGAATCTGGGTATCCTGAGGCAATGTTACAACTGCCTCATGTACACAGATAACCCTCTCCTCCTACCACAAAACACTAACATATGCGAGAGATGCAGTTATACAACCAAACTGGAAGCTAAGCTGTCTCCACCCAAGACTGGAACAGACAGTCAAGAGGAAAAGGTTAACACTTGCACCACACCTCCAGCCGCACACAGACCTACTAAAATAGCACTGGCAAATAATACACATAAATACACAAAATCATACTCAGAGGCTCTAAATAAAAACCTGCAAAAGCATCAGAGACCTCCAAAGCAGACACCCAAACAACCTGCACCTCCCGTCACAAACCAGACAATGCATAAAACACAAAATCAGTGTGCTGCACAATCACAGCCCTTAAGGCGAAATAGCATACCTAACACACTAGTAATAGATGACTCTATAGTCAGGCAGACTGACATCCCACTCACTAGGCTGGACAAGCAGAAGGTTACTGTTAGCCAGAATCCGCCACATAACACAAGCACTCAGGTCACTCCAGAACAAGTACAAATATGACTCTGTCATTGTTCATGTTGGTGTGAATGACCTGAGATGTACCTCCCTGGACTACATGAAAAGAGACATGAAAGAGCTCTCTGATCATGTAGCCCAGGCTGGTATGTCCCTGACCCTGAGTAGCATCCTGCCCTCACCAAGAATTATACCTCAGTATAAAGAAAAAATGATCAATTTCAACAATTGGCTAAGCTTCTGGTGTCATTAAAAGGGGATCCAGTGTCTGTCAGCCTGGGACGACATGCTCGACAAGCCGCATTGCTTCACAAGAGATGGCTTGCATCTGTCACCCCTAGGCTTTCAAATACTGGCCAAGGCTCTTGCTGCCCCCATAGTGCCTTTTTAGGCAAGGCTCAAATGTCAAACCCACCTCTGTAAACAGCAAAAAACTGAGGGTTATGCTACTCAACACCAGGAGTTTAAATCTCAAAATGCACATGCTCTAAGCACTCCTCAGTATGGAGAACGTCGACATCTGTGCGGTAACTGAAACCTGGTTCAAGGCTCCAGAGAGCACCCCATCACTACCGGGCTACAACTCATACAACACGTTTCGGCCACAAAACACGGACCGAAACACAAAAGGAGGGGGTTTATCCATATTTATCAAGGATACCTACACCTCCAGGTTAGTGGCACAGCATGATACCTCTGAGATCATCCATGTGCAACTAACATCAGGCAAATCTGCAATGCAAATTGTGGCCTGCTACAGGTCACCCTCCATGACCCAGGACCACCACTCCACCTTTCTGGAGACCCTGGAAAGCATGAAGGTCCTACCGAACGCCCTGATATTGGGCGATTTCAATTACCCTACCATTCACTGGGAAAACTACTTGAGTACAAACTCCCAGGCCCAGCGCTTCCTGGAATTCATCAACTCAAATGCCCTGGATCAGCTGGAAAACTCTCCTACCAGAGGTGAAAACATACTGGACCTGGTCATCATCAACATGGGTGACAGGTGTTCCACACCACAGGTCAACCCGTCACTGGTTAGATCAGACCATAAACTATTCACTCTGGATGTCCACACCCCACCACCACCCCCAACTAAGGAAACCGCAGTAAAAAACTTTTCTAAAGCAAACTTCACCTTACTTAAGACAGAGGCGGTAAGTTTCACAGCCCCCACACTAAAGGATAATGCTGCCCAGGATGCAGAAACCTTTACAAATGCACTCTATGAGAACCTACAAGGATGCATGGATCATGCCATACCTAGCAAAACCAAGACTCACTCCTCTAAGAGAAGGAAACCAGTTTGGTGGACCCCTGCCATAAACAGGCTATACAATAGAAGGAGGAAACTAGTTCAGAAAAAAAGCAATTCCCAAGAAGGAAAGACATCCCTGATCAGTATTAGTAAGAAACTAATGTCCCTCATAAAATTATCCAAGGCTAACTTCGAAAGAAAAATAGCCAAGGATTCAAAAGATAATCACAAAGACTTCTTTAGCTATGTTAAGAATCTAAGTGGCAACTCACAGATATGCACTGAACTAGTGCAAAATAGGACAAAATATACTGAACTTACTGATATTGCCAACATCCTGGCAGATACATTCAGTGCAAACTTCACCCCCCTCTCACCTCCAAAAGGGCCCACAACAATACCAGAAAAGTATAGTGTCCTAAAAATCACAAACGCACAGGTGAAAACAGCCCTTTCAAAAGCCAAAAACTCAGCATCAGTGGGACCAGATGGTGTCCCAGGCTGCGTCTTGCACGAAATACAGAATGAACTAACCCCCCACCTAAACACGCTGTTCAACCTCAGCATCTCCACAGGCTATGTGCCCATAGAATGGCGCACAGCAATGGTTATTCCTCTCCACAAAGGAGGGGCCACAACTGACCCTGGTAACTATCCCCAATAAGCCTGACAAGCCTGGTCTGCAAGGCTATGGTCATCATCATGGAACTCATTAACAAAGACATTGAGAACCTCCAAACACTTAACCCGACCCAGTTCAGCTTTTTAAGGGCAGATCATGCCTACTAAACCTGGTTGACTTCTTTGAGACAGTCACCAAGGCCATAGACGAGGGAAAGATGGTTCACATAGCCTACCTTGACCTCGCCAAGGCTTTCAACACCATTCCCCACTTAGGTATTACAGAAAAACTCACCAGCCTGAACATAAACCCCATCACGAGATGGGTTACCAACTGGCTTACAGACAGAACTCACACATTAAGAATAGTGGGCTCCAGGTCTGACTCTAAACCAGTCACAAGTGGTGTCCCGCAAGGCTCAGTCCTGGGACCCCTACTGTTCGGCATATACTTCTCAGAAGTACAGACAAACACAGGAGGACTATGGCTAAACCAAGTTCGCCAATGACTGCAAACTGGGAGCCATAATTGACTCTCTGGCTGACACGGACATCCTCCAAAAGGGCCTTACTGAGACGGACACCTGGTGTCAAAGTCATGGCCTCAAGCTAAATGCCAAAAAATGCACAGTCATCCTGTTTGGGAAAAACAAAACACCCAATAATTACCACATAGGTAGCAGCCCCCTTAATACAGAAGAGGTAATAAGAGATCTGGGGACCCAGGTAGATAGTAATCTCTCCTTTGACAATCATATTGCCAAAGTAGTTAGGAAATCCTTCTATGTGGCCCATCTAATTACTAAAAGGTTTGCATCTAGAAATAAAGAGGTTATAGTGCCCCTCTACTCATCACTCATTAGACCCATCATAGAGTACAATGCCCCATTTGGGATGTACCTCACAAGACGCTTCCAACAGCTGGAAAGACCACAAAAGTACCTCACCAAGAGGATTACTGGCCTGCAGCCTGACTGAAAATACTCTGGCTGTACTCATTCACATATCGCTTACTCAGAGGTGATCTCTGCCTGACTTATAAAGCCATGTCCAACTCAGAATTGATGGACATGCTCCACCTAAAGAAATCCAAGTCACTGCAAGCCATGTGCTCTAGTGAGCTAAACCTCGCCACAACAATAAATAGAACATGCTGGAGGGATAGATTCCTGTCACAGAGACTCCCCATGCTTTGAAACAAAATTCCAAACTACATTAGGCAGAGCCCCTCACTAACACTCTTCAAGAGAAACCTTGACGAGTGGATGGGTAACAGAAAATACACTCCTGGGATCACTTCATTGGCTCTGCTTGACAGAAGATCAGTTAATTAATCAATTGGGTGGCAAAAGCTGGCACACTCTGGCTAGGCTTATAAATGCCCTCGGGCAGATAGTCTAGTACCTAACTATGAACCTATGAACCTATTTATGACTTAATGATGTTGAAAATTGTTCTAGTTATTTCCATACATTTGTACTGAGTAAAAACTGTATTTGCATTTGTAGTGGGTAGGAACTGTATTTGTATTTGTACTAGGTAGGGACTTTAATCCCATGGGTCTTCTTTGAAAATGGGCCATAAACGCAGTGGGACTACACAAATGAAAAATATTAAATAAATTAATTTACATTAAATTAAGGTAGTTAAACTTTCTGCCAGGGATGTGGAAGGATCAACAGGCTCAGTAGGAACTGTGTCATTAGTAGAAGGGCATTTGTGTAGTAACAAGCAGTTTTCTATCTGGAGGTAATTGTCTAAGTGACTAGAAAGCACAAAAAATGTGATATGAATTTTATTGAATGCATAACGGGCCAGATTCAATAAAGCCAACACAAAGTGTACACTAAGTGTACACAATATGTATTCAATAAAATTCTTATCACATATTTTGTGCTTTCTAGTCACTCAGAAAGATTCCACTAAGTGTACATGTAGTCTGCACTTTGTGGTAACCTTTATGAATCCTTGTCAATATTTAAATCTGCAAGAATATCAGTAGAAAAACTAAAATTAGGAGGAAGAAGGTGTCCATTATGTCTGTGTTGTTTGTTCACTCAGAACAGTGTACACTCAGTGTAGGCTTGATTGTATCTGGTCCACTATCTTTTCAAGTCCTTTAACGAAATCTGTTGAAGATTACAAAATGCAAAATTGTATTCAGTAGTGGGTTGGATCAGCGTGGTAAAATGTGATACAGTGATCTTCCCAGCATGACTAGATGTGCCCTTTAGAATTAGATAGGCTACAGAATATAATGTTCTCATTCTAGTAGATATAAAATGACAAAAGTTTAAATTGCTGTCAACCCCTATCCCTAGATTTTTAATGATATTTCCTTTTTATGATTTGACTGCCATTTTTTATGATTTGAATATTGATTCTATAATAACAGTTTATGTCATTTTTGCCACGTCTCATAATTCCAGGGTACAAGGGGTTACAAGTTGTAACAACTGGACAGGACTACATAGCATGAGGATCAGAATATTAAAATAACAAAAGGAGGATATGTTTCTTCACTACAAGTTACTGAAGGTGTTAAGTCCAGTCTGAAAAGTTAACATTTAAGCAAAAGCTCTGGTAGCAAACATGGCCTATTTGGTCAACCTAGCCTCTCTCCTTGTGAGTTGTTGTTGTTCTTCTTTCGTCTTTTTCCGGTTAAGGGTCACCACAGCAGATCTCTGGTCCACTAATGATTGGCAGTAGAATTTTATGGTGCAGAGGTGCCAGCCCGATGCCCAACCTTCAATGAAGGCACGCCCATTCACGCATGTCTTTCGAATGCCACGCGACCATGGGGAGGACATGCAGACTCCACACAAAAGGCGCTCCAGCTGAGAATCGAACGGGAGAACTTCTTGCTGTGAGGTAGCCTCTCTCCTTGTGAGTATTAGACTTAATTCTGCAGAGAAATTTTGGAGTTTATGAAACAAGCATGGAGACATATCCCAACCAATATGAAAGCAAAAAGTAGTGCACCGATAGGATCTGCCAAAATATCTCAGATGGTTAAGCCTGGGAGCTGTTAACAGACTAGCTTCATCTTGTAGTCCTAGGTTTGAGTCTTTCAGTTTCGTCTTACGAGCTGTGTCACTTTGAGCAAGACCCTTACACAGACTGTGCTCCTGGGTCACCCAGATAAGGGGCAAACACAGACTGTGCTCTTGGATCACCCAGATAAGAGGCACTAGTGAGTGGTGAATTTGCCTGATAATGCAATGAAAATAAACATTTAAAGAATTTTCAGAATCAGATTAATGGGAAGATTAGATGGGACTGATTATATTATTCTGTGTGTTATAGAGTAAGGCAAATATACACCTGCATGACTTAGTTTTGCATGATACAGTGTAAAGTTGCAAGCATACTTGCATGACTTATTCTGTTCATTACAGTGCAGTGTAAATGGACACTTGTATAGCTTATTCTGTGTGCTGTCTGTGTAAGGAAGATACACACCTGCGTAACTTAGCCTATACACCTGCGTGACTTATTCTGTGTGTTACAGTGTAATGTAAATGCAAATCTACACAACTTACTCTGTGTGCTATCTGTGAAAGGAAGATGCATACCTGTATAACAGCCTGTGTGTTACAGAATTAAGTAATTGCACACTTATACACTTATTATGTGTGTTACAGTGTAACATAAATGCATACCTGCATAACTTATTTTGTGTACTGCAGTGTAAGATAAATACACACCTGCATGATATTCTGTATATTACAGCATAATATAAATGCACACCTGCATAAGTTTTTGTGTGTCACAGTCTAAGGCAAATGCACATTTGTATTACATTGTGTGTGCAAGGTTAACACACAGCTATATGACATATTCTACATATTACAATGTAAACACTAATGCACCTCTGCATGGTTAATTTTATATATATATATATATATATATATATATATATATATAATATAGAGAGAGAGAGAGAAAGAGAGAGAGAGAAGAGAGAGAGCTTTCTGAAGAGGATAGTAACTGTTTTCAAGTTGCAGATTCTTGCTTTTTGCACATATCTGGTCACATGTATCTTTTTAAAAGTGTGACTCTTCCTTTTTGTATTTGGAAATTATGATATGGTGCATTCATTTGCTGACCAGTTCATCAAAGCCTGACTGGTTGAACTTGACAAGACTAAAGGGTTTCCTACAAAAGTCTTTAACCCAGGGAAACAAAGCCTCCAACATCCCCTTACATGGTGCTGAGCTCCCGGTACCTCATTAACTTATATAACTGTCTATGAGACAGCTAAATTCTGGGGTAAGCTTTAATTCCTTTTGCCAAAAGACAATTCAGTCTGTTAGATGTAGCTAATCATGCCTCATTGAACTTGTTTGTGACTGGATAAAGAATAATCAAAGTTCACAGAATCATCTTAGAATACCAGAATGGCCTCAAAAGAATATTCTTTTTCTGGGAATGAAACTAAAGTGAATCCACTGAATATGTTTCGCTTTAGTTCTAATTTGGTTCCAAATATGCAAATGATGCAGTGTAACAGCACAGTGTATATGTGACTGTATGCATTAGTATGCTTGCCTATGGAATTTTGTGAAAACAAAAACTATACACGTAACGAGGCTTTGCAGACATGCTATAATTTAGACAGCTAAAAAGGAAATATGCAAAGCTTTATGATGACCAGTTAAACTGATTCCAGTATATACCCCGATTTTACTCCCATATGACATTTTATAATGTTTGTTGAAAAAATAAGATATCCTACATGCTATCCAATTACAGAATAAACATGCTGGTTATCAAAATCAGTGTGTCTTTACCCATTTAATTATGCTTTTGGCATTATGTGATATGTAAAGGCATTTGCTGGCATGACAGGCAAAAATTTGCTCGTCTCCTTTGGCTGAAGCTTCAAGCTTGTAGGGGCATTAGTCATGACCACAGATTCATTATGAGTGTTTTGAATGAAAGTCTCATGCTACTGGAACTAATCATACTGCATTAAAACTGCCCTTTGAGTAGAATACATCTGGCATCATATTTATCTGAATAAATTGTTAATTAAAGAAACTGCAACATATATCATCTTTCAGCAGACTTTTTTCTGAAAACATCACATTTCTGCATGCATGCATACAAATGTTCAACTTTTATTGTCTTCTGTCATTGTGCTTTCTTTTGAAATGAACAATAAATGATGAATGTAATCAAAAGCAGAATATCCCTCAGTCTATCTTGTGATGTTGTCCTTGAGACTGGAGGGAATTATTGAATATGGGTTATTTATTGTCTAGGCTTTTAATGTCCCATAGAGGGATTGCCTAGTAATTACTTATGAATCTGTTATTATACATTTGTGTTAGCACATGCACTGCTTTTGCATTTGTCTACAGGTTAAGTAAAAGAGCAAAGCACACTTACAAAGAAAACACTGTACAACTTATCATTCCAGAGGTTACTAGACTAGCATTATATACTAGCTTCCTATAGCAGTCTCATTTTCCTATAGCTAGGTGATTGTGTGTAATTTGTTTTTGCCGCTGTTCTCCTGAGTTGCCACTGTTTAAGAGGCTGATGGACAACTCATTGTAAGAGCACAGGCTAGTTATTATAAGCTCCAAGGTGTGGAAAACAGCACTGTTGTTATGGTGAAGCAGACTGCAATCATTTTGATGGCTATTGCAATGAGGGAAGGCATGGCTGAGGTGCTGATTTCACTGCTGAGAGGTTGGGGGTGTCAACGACTTTCAAATTTGGACTTCTGACATTTCTATGTAATTAAAGGCAAACATTTTGAGTTATAAATTTGAGTTTATATAATCAAAATAAAACTCTCAGACGCTGTGATTCCACCTAGAATGGATGGTGCTTCAGGGGAATTTCACAGTTTGCAGGTTTATTACAATTACCGCACTATAATAAGAGTGAGCTACCATGGGTATTTGTAGTAATTCAGCTACACCAGCACACTTTCTTTTTATTTAGAAACTGTTTAATGTAAGCATTTCAAATATATTGTTTATTTTGAGCATGATTTGTTTGTCTTATGTGAGGATAAACCCTATTCCTTTTATGACAACCCATTCCATGAAAAAACAGAGTCTCTCAGAAACTAAATGATTTAATATTCATGTGAAACTTTACTTTTTTTAAAGTTTAATTCTGAACAGCCGGCTACGTTCAGCTTGACTGGTTCATTATGGCTTATAATTTGTGTTAGGATTAATTAACTAATTACCGACAAATGTCCGTTGGCAAGATTCGCTTCTGCTTGTCAACTTGAAGTATTTAATTATTTTAATCATTTACTTTCATCTTCAGAATTTATGCTCTTCATTGAGGTTTCAAGGCATTTTTAATTATTATTCTGTTTTTTTTTCCTAAAAATAATGTAACATTTCACATTAACCCTTTCACTGTTAAAATCCTAAAAAGGGGCAGCATTCCTTTTTAATTTTCTTAAATTTTGAGCTTGTCTTTCGGTACATGCTAGTCCTGTTTTTCCATCTGTTTTTTGTAGCTAACATTAACCCATTCTGTGCCAGTGTTACGTGATCTATAATGAACAGAAGGAAGTGCTTAATTACATTTCTGCTATTATTTTTTTTTCTAATAAACATTCATAAATTTTTCACATATTACAAAAGGAATACAGACCATGCTCTTAGTTGACGTAGGGTTAAAGAAACAATTTGGCATATTACCTGGAGTAGGGATCTCTGTGCCTAAAGGCCTATATTTTAAATATAATATCAACATTCCCCACACTGTATAATCATGAATAAAAAACATAGATAGGTTGGGATTCACAGACAAGCTGTTCATGGTAGCACAGTGGGCTCTACTACAAGTGCTTGTGTGTGCCAGTAGTCCATGGCACACTTACTCACTGTCACTTGCAGGAAAAAGCAAGTGCTTTAACTTCCACTTGCTAGTTCTGCTGAAAGTACTTAACACTCTCAACACCAAACCCTATAAAACTGTATAGCCCTACCAGAACCCTTACACTGACCCTAAAACTCTCATCCAATTCCTAACTCAAGTCCTTGTTCATTACCCGAAAGCTCCAATCATACTCCCTAAACCTAAATTCCCTTCCTGTTTTCTAACCATAAGACTCCTTTCCTGGTTCCTAACCATGAAATTCTTCTCCTGCTCCCTAAACCAAAATCTCTTCCCAGTCACTGTCTTAATCTACACTCTCTTCTCAGGTGTTTGCCTGAACTCATATCTGAGTTCAAACTGGAGTGGGAGCCTACATACGCTACAAGGTACTTAAGTCCCTTGCTTGGAGACAGAGGTCTTTGAGCGCCTGGGACTTAGGTGCTTTTCAGAGAACCCAGAAAAGTACCAACTATCAAATATCCCATAACCTGACATGGACCATAGCTGATTAGATATTATAAGGGCTAATATATACAAAGTTACTTTTGCATTAGGGCTTGCACAGTGCAGGTAATCTGAGGAAAGAAGTACTAGTACATTAGAGAAGCAATGCTGCTGAGCAAGTACAATTATGCATTATTATTGGAGGAGTCTCACTAGCAAACTACATGTGATTGGAGTGGCTGACTTCAATGGGAAGGAAGGCATGTGCGTCCAAGTGTACTAGGGGTTATGTGCTCTCAGGTGTGCAATGAAGCACTATTTTGCCGCCAGATAATTAGTGGCAGATAGCACAAGGAGAGTCAGCACAGGAAGGTGTTGTCCCAATTCACCAATAAATGGGGAGGAAAGAGGGAGGTAATAAATTAGAAAAGGGTGAATAGCATACAAAGGAAAACAAACAAGGGTAACCACAAGGGATGACTGGTGTGAGGGCACATATTTTTTTCTGTGGGAAAGGTTCCCATTTTTCATATAAGAAGAGGAAGGGTAGCTGGGGAGACAGTAATGAATGGTTGTGGGAGGAACAGAAGGAGAGGGAAAAGGAGGTAGGGGGCACAAAACTACACTCCCTCCCATCCGTCCTTATATTTAAGTTCATAGGTTCATGGCATGATACTAGGATATTGAACTGGAGGCTTTTATAAGCCTAGCCAAGAATTTTTGCCCATGTTTCCACAAAGCCAGCACCTGTTTCCCCTGTCCATCAGGGGCACAGGTGGGATGCCAGAGGTGTATTTTCTGTTTCCCATCCAGTCGTCCAGGTTCCTCTTAAAGAGGGCTAGAGAGGTACTCTGCTTGACATGGAGAGGGAGTCTATTCCACAGATGGGGGAGCCTTTGGGACACAAATCTGTCCCACTTACAAGTTCTATTAATGTCACAGAACAGGTTGAGGCCTTGTGTGTGAGTTGCACAAGTGGAGTTTGACTTACAGATATGCAGCAACTCCATCAAGGCTGGGTCTGAGATGGCCTTGTATGCCAGACACAGGTCACTTCTGAGTAGTCTGTATGAGACTAAGTAGAGGGATAGGGATTTTAGCCTATATATATATATATATATATATATATATATATATATATATATATATATATAGGATAGGTGTTTAAGATCCTTGACTTTCCTTGTCAGGAACCTCTGTGGTCTCTCCAGCTGCTGCATGTGCTTGGCAAGGTACATGCTGAAGGGGGCATTGTGCTTGATAATGGGTCTGATAAGGGAGGAGTACAGGGATGTTATGACCTCCTTGTTCCTGGATGAAATACCCTTACTTATGAGGTAGGCCATGTAGAAAGTCTTCCTTACAAAGGAGGCAATGTGGTGGTCAAAAGTCAGGTTGCTATCAACCTGGGCGACCAAGTCCTTCACGACTGATTGCGTGCTTAGTACATTGTTATTAATGTGATAATTAGTGGGGATGCCATTTTCTCCAAAGGGGATAATGATGCATTTCTTGGATTTTAGTTTGAGGCCATGCTTCTGGCACCAGTCATTAGTTTGGGCAAGACCCTCTTGGAGGATGTTCACATCACTAGGGAAATTTAAGACAGTGTCCAGCTTGCAGTCATCTGCAAACTTGGTCAGCTACAGACCACTGGTTTTGACTTGCACCTCAGAAAAGTATATTCCAAACAGTAGAGGCCCCAAGACTTATCATTAGGGTAGACCGCTAGTTACGGGTCTACTACTAGAGGTGGCTTCCCCTATTTTGACTGAGTGGGTTCTATCAGTGAACCAGTTAGCTACCCATCTGGTAACATACAGGCGGATGCCTAGCAGGGAGAGTTTATCTGTTATAACAGAGTGGAGAATAGTGTCGAAGGCTTTGGCTCTTTCCCTTGTGCATGGCTTTGGTGACTGTTTCGAAAAAGTTGACCAAGTTTAATAGGCATGACCTCCCATTGACAAAACCAAACTGTATGGGGTCAAGCATGTGAAGGTTGCCAATGTTCTTGTTTATAAGGTCCATGATAATGTGTTCATGGCCTTGCAGATCAGGCTAGTTAGGATGATGGGCCTGTAATTACGTGGGTTAGTGAATGCTCCACCTTTGTGTAGAGGGATGACAGTGGCTGTCCTCCATTGGGCTGGGATGAAGCTGGTGCTCAGGCTTTGGTTGAATAGGGTGCCTAATGGAGCTGAGAGCTCATGCCTGAGTTCATGTAGGATGTAGCCAGGGATGTTGTCAGGTCCCATGGAGACTGTATTTTTGCCTTTGAGAGGGCATTAAAGACCTGCTTGTTGGTGATGAGGAGAGGGGGCAGGTGCTGGGGATGTCCTGGTTTACTGATGGGGGGTGAAGTTTTCACTGAACTTGTCTGCCAGCAGGTTGGCTATATTTACAATGTTTGTGTAAGTGGTGTTTTTGTCAGAAGCCTGAAGCCCAAGGGAGACAGATGAAGGCCATCTCTGGCAAAGCATCGTGGTCTGTCAAGTCATGTCCTTCCAGGCTGTTAGGTACTGGATCCCCTTGGAATGACACCAGAAACTAAGCCAATTGTTAAAGTCAGTCATTTTTTATTTCTACTGAGACATCATTCTGGGTGACAGTAGGATGCTGCTTAAGGCTAGGGACATATCTCCCTGGGACACATATTCAGTGAGCTCACTCATGTCTCTCTTCACGTAATCCAGTGAGGTACATCTCAAGTCATCCACACCAACATAGACTATGACAGTCATAATGGTACCTGTTGTTGAGAGACTTGAGTGTGTGCATGATATGGTAGATTCTAGCACCTGACAAGCAACTTACCGTAACTTTATCCTTGTCTAGCCTGGTGAGGGGCACATCTGTGCATCTCACGATAGAGTCTCCTATGACTAGAATGTTGAGTGTGTGGCTGGGCCTTAGATGCTGTGAAACACAGGCATGTGTACTATATGTGGTGCTTGCTGCTGTGGGTTGTGATGTGCATTTGTGTGTCTGCTTCGGAGGTCTCTTTTGTTTACGTATGTTTTTGTTGAGAACCTCTGCAAATGTAGGAGTGTGTTGTACATGTGTGGGTGGTGTTAGAGGTGTGGTGTTTGTAGTGTTTATGCAGACAACCTTTTCAGTGTCAGATGTACTGGCATGTGACTGAGACAGCAAGGATTCTAGGTTCTCAATGTAATTGCATCTCTCACATATTGTGTTTGTAGGTGGTAGTAGTAGAGGGTTGTCTGTGTACATAAGACAGTTGCTACACTGTCTCAGGATGCCCATATCAACCAGACTAGCAGGAGAAACCATAGGAAATTGTCCGTCCATGGTTGTCAGAATCTGTGGAAGAGAAGTCAGGGATAATAGAGTGGGTACTATCTGAGAAGAGTACCTATAGGTGTGAGTAGGGCTGGATAAAATCAATACAGTAGCTGCAAACGAGGGCCTCACTTACACAGGAATACTCATAAGGGAAAAAATGCAGCTGACTTACCTCACAAAGGGTTAAAACAGTGCAGCAGCAGTTACTGAGACATGGTTCAAATCAACAGCGAGTACCCCATCAGTGCAAGGTTTCAGTGCCTTCCACACTTTTAGACCAGTAGCTGCACAGACAAGGGCTAAAGAAGGAGGTCTCTCAATAAACAACAATAACCGGCATACATCTAGGGTGGTCAAACAGGATGCAATGCTGGAGTTTCTCCACATGCAGATCATCACAGACAAAATCCCGTACCATATCATAGCCAGTTATAGGTCTCCCTACATGTTCCAAGAAGCTCCCAATGCATACCTGGACGTAAAAGAGACACTTACCATCCAACCTCATACCCTACTCATGGGAGACTTTAATTACCACTCTATAGACTGGGAATCCTACACAGTCTCAGTTTTACAGGCACAGAGATTCCTGGACTTCATAACTACAAGCACCTTTGACCAAATAGTGAATATGCCCATTACAGCCTCCAACATACTGGACCTCATGCTTACAAATATGGGAGAGGGCTGCACACCATGTCTCATGCTCCCTGGTAAGGGCTGACCATAAAGCTGTCTCTTTAGAAATCAAAATCAAGTCCATAATCCCATTAAAACCAGTAACAGGAGCTATTCCTAGGCAAATTACCTGTTATTAAATGATGTTTTGTCAAAATTCAATACCCATCCAAACCCCGAGAAAACAGCAGCCTTTGCTGAATTGCTCTCAGAAACTCTGTTGAACCATGTCAATGGCTACATATTGGCTGTGGTACCTACCAGTAGTAAGCCAAGGACTAGCCCCAGAAACAAACTGCTCTGGTGGCATACCAAATTAAACAGTGTATACAACAGAAGGAAAAAAATTATGGCAAAAATCAGGAAGGTTAATCCCCAGAAAGACAGAAACTCTCTCATCAAAGTAAATAGGCAACTAAGATAGCTAATTAGGTCAAGCAAAGCCAACTTTGAGGTTAAGATAGCCACCCAGGTGAACGATAACCATAAGGCCTTGTACAGCTATGTCAGAAACCTCAAGGACAGCACACAGCAATGTGCAGAACTGGTGGTTAATGGTGCCACATTCACCTGCCCTTGTGATATAGTGAACCTGTTAGTGTATAAATTAGGTTCCAACTTTGCTTCTCTCTCATCCCCAAACATCCCTTCAAAAATACCTGTAAACATAACCCCTCCAACTATAACTAGGGAGCATGTACTGGATGCAGTCAATAAAGCCAAGCACATGGCCTCAGTATGCCAGGATAACATACCAGGATGCCTCCTGAATAGTCTAAAATATGACTTATCAGGACCCCTGGAGTCATTATTTAACTATAGTCTTAAAACAGACTTTGTGCCATATGAATGAAGAACTGCAACAGTCACCCCTCTTTATAAGGGAGGACCTTCACAAGATCCTGGAAACTACTGACCCATTAGTCTGACTAGTCTTATTTGCAAAGCCATGGAAAGAATTATCATGGAAATTATCACCAAGGACATAGGAGGCCTCTAGACACTGGAGCCATCCCAGTCTGGCTTTGTCAAAGGAAGATCATCCTCACTAAATCTGGTGGTCTTCTTTAAAAAGGTCACTAAGGCAATGGATGAAGGGAAAGCAGTGCAAAATGCCTACCTAGATCTGGCTAAAGCATTTGGTATAATACCCTTTTCAGGCATTGTCAACAAACTAGCAGAACTAGGCATAAACCCCTTTATAACATGCTGGATAGATAACTGGCTCACTGATAGGACCCATGAGGTTAGAATTGGTAAGGCCACCTCCACAAAGAGAATGCTCACCAGTGGAGTCCCCTAAGGCTCTGTGCTGGGCCCATTCTTCTTTGGCAGCTACTTCTTGGATATCAAATCTCATGTCAAAGGCCACTGGCTAACCACGTTTGCAGATGACTTCAAACTGGGAGCAGTCATTGAATCTTCTCAAAATGAGAACACCCTTCAGGAAGGTGTAACAGAGATAAATGCTTGGTGCCAAAGCCATGGCTTAAAACTCAGTACCAAGAAATGCATTATAATACATTTTGGGAAATCTACTGCCCCGGGTAACTACATCATCAATAAAATGCCCCTGAAAGTTGATTCATTAGTCAGAGATCTGGGAACTCATGTAGGTAGTAACCTAGCCTTCAACCAACATGTGTCCAAGGTTGTAAGAAAATCCTTCTATGTTGCAAAACTTATAAGCAAGGGCATGGCATCTAGGTCCAGAGAGGTCATCATACTACTGTACTCAGTCCTCATCAGACCCATCATAGAGTATAATGCAACACAACCACAAGCATATCTAGATATGCTACCAATCCTTGTAACTCCATACAAATTGTAGAAGGAGTCATTACTAGTCACATTACAGGTGCTGCGAAGAGCACTTTTGGCTGACTTCAAAGAGTGAATCAATAGTAATTTCATGAACTTTAACTGTAGTTTGACTTAGGAATGGGGTCCATTCCCATCATGGTATTAGAAACCCAAAAGGTATGGAGAAATTAAAAAAGAAAGTATAATGCCTCTTTTGGTATGTACCTGATCAGACACATGCACAACTGGAATGTCCATAAAGGTTCCTTACAAAAAGAATACAGGGAGTAAACACAATGTTCTATGCTGATTGCCTCAAAGCCCTGTCTTTTTATTTGGCATCATATGGACGTCTGAGTGGTGATCTTTGGCTGGCATACAAGGTATTCCTGGCTCCTCCTTTGATGAACCGTTTGCACATCTGCAAAACAAACAGCATCAGAACTACTAGATTAAAATATCTACATTTTGCTTGTGACATAAATAGGATATGTTGGAGAGACATATGTTTCTCAGAAAACTCCCATTTCCTGGAACAGACTCCCGATCCATGTGAAGCAGATTTTAAGCACAACTTGGGCCAATGGATGGATAATCAGAAGTTCACTCCAGTCTTGATCTTATGTATTTGATGGACAGAGGCAGTCAGTAAATCACCACCTATATAAATCAAATGTGTGGGTCACATTTGGGTTGCATGTCTAGGCTTATAAGGGCCCTAGTGGGTCATTAGCCTAATATATACCTATGAACCTAAATGCACACATAGGGGAAAACATGTTATGCAGGACAAATTGGCCCCTATAT
This sequence comes from Protopterus annectens, assembly GCF_019279795.1. Lineage (NCBI taxonomy): Eukaryota > Metazoa > Chordata > Ceratodontiformes > Protopteridae > Protopterus > Protopterus annectens. The sequence continues at coordinate 891,090,881 of NC_056727.1, read as the reverse complement.
AGTGGGTTACAATACAGGATACAAGTGGGTATCTATAGTGACATATGCTGTGTCAATAGCTGGTCTCAACAGTTTACGCACTTATTTTTTTTCTTCTTCCCAAATTATCTGCCTGATAGCACTGATACCTGCACCCAGTGGGCATACCTTTTCCTCCAAGCACATTCATTCTCCAGACAAGGCAAGAGCCCTATATCCCATTCGAACCCTGGCCTAGGTGACAGCTCTAGCAGCTCATTACTTCCCCTGGAGTGCACCTGTCATGTAGTCCCTTCTTTGCCTGGCCTAACCAATATCCATGGTAGATCTGGCATTGGTTTTATACTGCTGCTTAGGAGGACTCCAAATGTGTACCTCCACATGTTCCTTGACTGCCCACATTAGCTTATATGCAGCACAACCCACTCTAACCCAGTAGCTGCTACCTGCAATGCCCCAACACTCCTGTAGGGCTCAGCAGTGCAGCAAAGCACATTGCATCTCTCCCTCCAATTGAGGCAAGCTGGTGACAGCCATTCAATTTTATTCTTTCCACCCCAGATCTTCCAGTATCTGTACCTAATCAAACTTGGGACATCTGTTTCATAGTTAAGGCTTTATCCCACTGTGCCATAGAAGCTGGCAGTTTATACACTCATGTGATGCCAGAGATACAGAAGACTGGAGGATCTAGTCCTTCAGCAAGTATTTGGTCAAATTATAGTGCTTGTACTGTAGTTCATCATGAAGAGTGCAATTATCTGCTATCATCCTTCAGAAAATATATTAATTAAATGGTCATTTAATTTGACTGTTCTGCTCATAGTCCAGTTAGACAGATGTCAGAAATCCCATGCCTTTAGTTCAGAAACAAGTAGGGAAATGTTATCAGTGTCATTTAGGATAGCTCTCAACCTCTTGGCACAAAAAAATCTGGACACAGTCAAAAATAATGGGGGACAAATCACCAAAAATAGGTACAAATTTTAAATACTGCTCTTATAAACTTAAAGAGTTGCTTGAATAATTGGGTCTTGTATTACCATGCATTTTCTGAAGGATATGAAGTCTGAAACTCAAATGCCTGTCATTATTCAATTAATTCAAATCCCACTGATTTCCCTCAAAAATCCAGAAAAACACAAATTTTATGAGAAACAGACCAAAAATATAAGTCACAAATCTGGACATTCTGCAAAAATCTGAACAGCTGAGAAGTATGATTACCAGATGTTCTCAGTTTTCTTACCATATGTACATACTTTCATAGACAAGTAAATCACATGGTACTCAGGCCAGCTATAATTTAAGACCACATATATTCCTTTGTTCAGGATACTAGTCTCTCCTAACCTTTAATTTTCCATGGATTTAATTTTAATGGTTTCATATGACAGAGCATTCAATATACCTACAAACCCTTACATTGACTCCGGATCAACTTATACTAGTCTCTAACACAAGGGTTGTAAGGTTCAAGGCATGCCCTCTTACTATGTGTGCCTCAGAATATTATATACACAGTGATGTTGTGACTAACTGGTCTGAAGTTGCCATCAGTTCATTCATTCAGTGATTTATTTATTTATTTCAGTTAGTTAACCAAGGTAGAGCTCTGATCCACGTGGACCAATTTCAAGCTCAGCCCAGGATATAGTACAAAAACATGAGGCTTCTGTTATGTATAGATCAACAAGCATAACCTACAGGTTACATTGAATACAAAGAGCAGGAATTCCAATCACTATGGGTACCATTCACCATATACAAAACCAGGTTCAATGTGAAATCCAGTATATGACAGACAGAGTGATATCAACAGAGTAATACAAGGGGTTATAATTTCTGTGAAATATTTATAATTTTCAAGAAAGAAGAGAGAGAGAAAAAAAAATGCATAAAAGATGAAATAGTACATATGCTGAAATAAAACCCAGGGGTGAGGAAGAATGGGAACTGACATTTTTTATTTATACGCTGAACAAGTCAAGTTATGGCTTTTTTAAGTATTAGCACTGAGCATACTTGAATAGGAATTTCTTTTAAGGCTGGCCCTAAATTTAAGGTAAGAGTTAGTGTGTTTTAGGTCTGCTGGAATATTTAGAGTAAGCCTTTTGTAAGCCATGGAATGTTATCCCATATGCTTCAGACATAACAACAGGTAAATATGTTCTATTATTTCAGCGTTATATTTATCCTTCTTTGACATAAATGACCAGATTATGGACACATAGCTCAAGTGTCGAATGTACAAAAGCCTTATAGAGAAGTAATATTCCAACTCTCCTTGTTATATTTAACAATATTTTGCACGTCAAACAACTAATGGTCTGTGTGACTACACTATTAGACTTTTATTATAGTTTATATTTCTTCTTACCAAGACCCAGAAAACATTCTTCTTCTACCATTTGTGAAAGATAGTTATGCAACAGATACCTGAAAACATTATTTTGCCACAGTGGATTCACATCATGCTCAGAGTTTGTAAATAAGCATAGAAACACAAATCTACCACATTATTTACCTTTTGAAGAAAAAGACCAAATAGTCAATCTAAAAGTATATACAGATAAATGCACATATGTGGCCAGATTCCCAAAGAGTTGCTCTCAGTTTAAGTCTGCCCTGATTCTAAAAGACTTGGAAACAGATTTAATAAACTCCATATAGGATGAGTGCAATTCCTACATGGAGTGTATGGTGGGCCGTGTCCACAGATCCCCCTTGGCAGTGCGCCTTCCATATTAATGAAGGAGCACTACTGAGGGAGAGCCGTGTACACAGTTACTGCTTGGGGGTGTGTTACAGTGCTCGCAGATGTATAACACACCCCCTGCACTGTGAAAGTGCTGTACAGCACTACAATATGAAATAAAGTGTCCTCTGACACTTATTTATATATGTAGTTATGTATTTCACACAGTGGGTGTGTTACAGTGTCTGTAACACAGCCCCCTGCACTGTCAAAGTGCTGTACAGCACTAAAAGATCAAAGAAAGTCTCCTCAGACACTTATGAATTTTACTTTATATATGTCACACAGGGGTGTGTTACAGTGTCCTTAACACACCTCCTGTACTGTCAGAGTACAGTACAGCATAGAAATAATGTCTGAAAGTGATTTTCCCTTTTATAGTTTTTTTTTCAAGTTTAAACATAGTTGAGCGTGTTTGTGTAGTGCATTGCTCAGCAGTACTTAAATGTAATGAAAAGCTATATAGATATGCATAGCTAAAATCTTCACATCTGCATTAGCTGAATGGTTAAAGTCACAGCTTTGTGTGCAGTAGGTGCATGTTTTGAATACCAAAACAGGCCATTCAGCTTTTACATCGGAAAGCATTTCTATTTATATGTCTATATTTTTTTGCACTACTTATTGATATTTGTCAACCAGGTTAGTGCAGCTGGTCCAGAATCCCAGTGTCAGTGGATATATGAGGTGAAAAGCCTATCACTAATGAGCAATTAATGTCAATATGTATTTATGTTATCATGTAGAACTCTAGTTTGCCCATAGCTAAACCGTGCTAAACAAAGCTGAGCTAAGCTAAGCAATGCTTAAACAGGACCTGTCTGAGCAATATTTCGCAATGCTTAGCTCCACTTAGCTGGTCTGAGCAATGTTCTGCACCCTCATTCTAAGCAGTCCTCAGCTCATCTAAGCAGATTTGTGCATCACTAATCACTGCTAAGCATTTGCCACTTTAAGCACTGCTCAACTAAGCTTAATGGGTTTGTGCAGTGCTGAGCTTTGCTTACCATTTTCAAAAATGCTCCAATGACAGGAAAGGGTGGGAAAATAGTTTTATTTAAGCTGCACAGGTGGGAATATAACCAGAACCTGTTGGAGTTTGACCTGTGCAGGAACTATGGCAGGAGTTGGAGAGGGAGCATGCTTTCAGGTGCAGCACTGGGGCATGTTGGAGTACAGGGTCATGGCTGGACTCCCAGTTAAAGGAGAAAATGCCAGATTGCTGCAGGGCCAGTACTGTGGCTCTGAATTGAAGTGTTATACTAAAGTGTAGATATGGAGCTGTAAAACAAAATACAATTCAATTTGATATATGTTCTGCACTAAGATCTGAACCTTGAATAGTAATGTGTAATGTATTATAGTGTGTTCCCCTCAGGATTGTCTTCTGTTAAACTTTGCATTTCAGCTCTACATATTCTTGAATGTAGGTACGCTGATGCAGGCAAGTATGAGACTGTAATAGGTGGAGACTGCAAATATACAATGTGCAAATGTATATTGGTCGAGTATGCAACCCAGCACTCTGCTATGGTCTGTACAGATCACAAATATTCACATCCACTAGGGGTTAAATGTGTACACCTGCATTCAGACTGTTAATACACAGTTCACCAACTATCTTTGTCATGAATGAATCTGATGCATGTATGTGCAACTGTCACTGCAGTCTTATGTGACACTCTACCTATATTACCAGTTCAGACTTTGTAACCAAGTGAGTGTTAGGCACAAATCAGTCAAGCAGTCCACAGAAGTGGCTCAGTAGCTCAGTGTGGTAAGAAATAGATATGTTGTTCATTTTTGCACACACAGACCAGGGTTTGAATCCAGGGACTGGAAATAACATATATTTATAGTTACAGACAAGTAGTCTTGCCTATTTGTAGAAACTGTCATGCACTTGTAACAGATATTTTCTCCACAGGGCTTACAGTTAAAGAAATGTTTGTAGTAGCCGTATGGAGGGTATACTAATAAGCAGTGTCCAGATGTACTAGTGTGTAAACAGCAGTGCTCAACAAGTTGATAGCACTCCATTTAATAAAATGTCATGCAGTAGAGTAGTGTTATAACTGAATTAGTTCACTGAAATGTTCTACTGTTGGTACGGCTGAATGCCAGATGCGTGTCTGAATGTGTGCCTATAGTCCAAACCCATGCCTACAAATTACAGCAGGTTAGGTATATACACCATGCACTGTGCCCAATGCATGTCTCTCAAATGTCATGCTGTCATGGCTACTGATCACTGTTGCCATTAACCTTGGACGCAGATATAATTCCAATTGAATTATGCTAGTAGCACACTCACACAACATCGGTTCAGAGTCCACCTTGTTACTCATATATGTTACCCTGACATGTACAATTCCCCTGTAGTTATGTACCTAGAGTTCTTAAAACTGGGCCCATACCATTCCATGTTGACAGCTTGACAGGTATGTACATGCTACAGAAGCTTTAGGGCACATGTAGATGTAAAGTAAGAGCAGACCTGTAGAGTATTGAGCAGTATTGTTGTAAAAAATATAGCCTATACAATTGTTAATGGAAAGTTTTTCTCTCCCCCTACCCCTTATCTGCACCACAAATTATTATTGCTATACTACGGGTATGGTTTAATTTCCATGTATATTGTTATGAAAAAATGATGTTGGGCCTTGTGTTGTATTATGGTTCATATATTTCAATGGTTGCATACTAACATACTTTGTTGAAATTACACTGTTGTTGGCCTATTGCCATAACTGTTTCTGGCATGCTGTTACAATAATGGCTGTTATCCCATTTATGCCTGTTTTCTGTATGCTATGTAATTCTATTGTTCTGGGTTAATTGGAACAACCATGCATGCTGTTATAACTAATACTGAAATGTTTTGTTTATGACTAACCGATACACTTTGACAAACCTGAACACCATAGGACATTTGGGTAGGCAGATCTCAGTGGATCCGCCTGTCCCACTTCATCTGACTGTGGCACCAGGTCCCAGCATGTCTGGGACCCAACCTGGAGCTGCTTCTTCTGCTGGTCCTGCACCACTCTCAGGTGTAATCACCTCAGGGGACGAGGCCCATCCTCCTCCTGGGCTCGGGTGCGGAGAGTACTCCGTCACCCGACAACAGTTCTAAGGTATGGAGTGCAGGGTCATCCAGTGGGACTTGGATGACCTCCTGTGCTAGAGAAAGGGCAGACTGGAGCACTTCAAGGGGCAGACTGGTCTCAGCACACAGCCCCCAGCACAGCCACCTTCTGCGTAATGAAGGGGCAGTGGTGACTGCCCATGGGTGGGGACCTTAGTCCCATTGTTTCCATGTGGGGGCACCTGGTCCTCCGATTCCAAACCACCCTCCACATCCAAGGTGTTTATCCCCTCTCATGTGTCACACAACACCCTGTCTGCTGTCTTGTCTGTCTTGTCTGTCTGCAAATGCAACCTCTGCTACCCAAATTATTTCCCCAAATTTACATACAAACCTTCCTCAACATCCCACTCTCACCTTAAAAAAAAGGGCATCTGCCCACCCCCCAAAAATTTTGTCCAGAACACAGCTCTCCATTTCACCCCTACGTACACTGACATTAATCAATTTCCTCATGAATTAATCAACAAATGTATGTCACCCACACCCCTCCCTATGAAGTGTGAGGCTCTAAATTCCAAATTGTCCACATAATGCACAGCTGTTGCTGCACAAGAAATGGAGAGCTATGGTCCTCTCCTATACCTGTCCTGGACATACCTAGCTGCCTTTCATAGTGTTTTCCCCCTGCTTGCCCCCATTTCACCACTTTCCTATCACCCATTTTTTCTTTTCTTTTTTTTTAAAAGAACACGGGTTTAAGTGGGGATGAGCAATGCTAAGTAAAGCTAAACGTCCGTAAGAGCCACTTGGCATTGCATCGTGCAAAACCGCTCATAGCCGCTTAAAACTGCATTAATCTGATTCAGTTACTGTTCTGCCCTGCAACAAAATAACCAGCCCTGGGAAGTCTCAAACCCAGGACCCCATGCTTTACAGTCACAGCAACAGATTCCTATTACAAGAACGAAAGTTCACTACTTCAAACTTGTAATAGGAAGCCTCATTTCTGCAAAAGTTCCCTTTAATGAAAGTGAACTTTTGCGTAAGTGCACTTCACCAAAAACACTGCAGCACAGTGGAAGACATAAAAACAAGCTTTGTCCTCCACTATGGTGCCATAGTCACGGACCTTAGGGTTAGGGCACGGGTTAGGGTAAGGGGATAGTTAGTAAAGCTATCCCCTTACCCTAACCCATGCCCTAACCATAAGGTTTGTGACTATCGCACCATAGTGGAGGACATTGCTATGCCCTTCACTGCACTGCAGTCATCACGGACCTTAGGGTTAGGGCACGGGTCATGGTAAGGGGATAGTCCATAGGGCTATCCCCTTACTATGACCCATGCCGTAACCCTAAGGTCCATGAGTACTGCACAGAAATTCAGTACAACACCCGTTTGTTGTATTGAACTTCGCGTAAGTGCACTTTCGATTAAGTGCGCTTTCGGTGCGGTGAGCATTCCATGCACTATTTCGAATTAGTGAAAATTCGATCTAGTGTATGGAACCCCACAGCAACACACCATTAGACCAAATCAGCAATAGGGAATTCAGACTGTTTTGGAAAATATATCATGAACTACAGTCATGTAACATTAGGGAAAAAAAGACACCACTGCTAAGTACTGAACCCAGGGGCCTGTGCACTAGAGTTAAAGCAACACACCACTAGGCCAAGCCAGCTCTGGGGAATTTGGACTGGATTTGGAAATATATCATGCAGTAGTAGGGAAAAAAGACACCACTCCCAGGTATTGAATGCAGGACCTTCCAAATGACAGTCAGAGAAACGCACCACTACACCAAGTCAGCTCTAGAGAATCAATGCATTTTTTCAACATATATCATGCAGTACAGTGACATAACATTAAGAAAAAAAGATACTGCTGCTAAGTATTGCACCCAGGACCTTGCCAGCTACAACATAGTGCATTACACCAGTAGGTCAACTGAGCTCTGGAGTCTTGTCATTTTTACAAACATATCCCGATTGCCAGTAACACACCACTCCTATATATACTGGGACAACTCAAAGTGTATGTTTTCTAGGGTTACCACCTGTCTCACTTTGCAAGGGACAGTCCCTCTTTGGGAAGTTATGTCCTGCCAAAAAGTGACAAAATGGCTAATGCCCTCAGAGATTAAGACAAACGTTATGCCTATATGTTATGTAATACTTGCATAAAACAGTTATTCTGCATCTGAAACACCTACATGTTATCAGAAACCGAATAAGCAACTAAAATGCTACAAGTTGTTGTTGTGTCTTTCGGCTCTTCCCGGTTAGGGGTTGCCACAGCGAAACTCCAGTCCGCTAATGATTGGCAGTAGATTTTTACGTGCCGAGTTGCCGGCCCTGATGCACAACCTTCAACGAAGGTACGCCCATTCACGCATGTCTCCACACAGAAGATGCTCTAGCTGGGAATCAATCAGGACAACGTCTTACTGTGAGGCAACAACGCTACCACAGCACCACCACCACAGTTATAACTAAAATACTACAAGAAGAAGCTTTTATTTAGGCAAAAAAGGAAAGTTCTGTACTTTGTACTGGCCGTGGGTATGGTTTGGCCTGCAAAATCTGACTTTTGTACCAAAAATGTCCCATTTTGAAAATTTGAAAAGGTAGCAACCCTAACTTGGTTCTCTGACACAGACAACAAACCAGTACACAGACAAATAAATGCTGTGTATGGAAGGCCTACAATATCAGGTACAGCTGACAACTGCACAGATTGTTGCTGAAGCAGCACAGTCCTGCCCCTACTTATGGCAGGGCTGTCATATAACCTATTCTGTGAGCTGACATACTGGCAATGCAGTGCACAGTGGGGTTACAAACCATGACAGACAGCTCAGTGTCACACATCATACCCACCTGAACACCCATGTTCATGCAAGTCATGTATAACACACTGTATGCATGCGCATATGCCTTACAAATATACCTTGACATAATATAATATATTAGAAATATGTCATATTATATATATTATGATAATATAATATGATAATATATGATTATGACATATATAATATATTATTATTAATATATCATATACATAGTTAATATATTAAATATAATCTATCTGTCGCATTCCTAGCATGTGTCACATTTGGATACCCACAGTCTTGGCCCACAGCACAGTCTGTGTCACAACAACTACATACATGTCAATACAACATAGGAATAACTGAGCCATGCAATGTCCAGCAAAACTGGTTGCTCCCACCGTAGTCACTGCCACCAACAGTAGCACATTAAAGGCCTGCAGGGTGGGATACAGTTCTCAGTTATGAATATGTGTTCTAAATGTCTCCTGCCACTCTCTGGATGGCAGTATTATGTAACATATGTACCAGAGGCACATGCTTCACCTGGACTGTTATGGGTACCCTCAACCAGGCCATGCTGTGATAGAACAGATGACACCTCTCCCTCACTGACAGTAACAGCTTGCTGTTCCCTATGTCCTCACAATCCCTAGTCTGCCCCCTGGCCAGAATGCAGCAGCTGCGGCCTGCTACACATGCAGCAGTATGTCCAGCTACCTTCTACAGACCTATCATATCTCTCAAACACCAAGAACAGAGCATCCACATGACACCCATACATCAAGGGTTGGGGGTGCTCATGTAAAAGGGGCATGTGTCACAGTCTCCCTCTACAGACATACACAGCTGATAGAACAGCATCAACTGTAACAGCATGCACATTCTGATAAAAAGGATGTATGACACTCACATCTGCCTGTCTCCTTACTGACCTCAACACACACATTGTTCAACAGTACACTGCTACAGAATCTGAAAATCTGTTAACAATGGCCAGACATAGCATGCAAAACTGTCAACATAACACATCAATCCAAACAGTGGACAGTATATCTACATATCCTGGTGTAAAGCTGTAGCCCCAACACCTTGATAATTTCCTCCTCACAGGCCAGGAAAAGGGGCAAGGCCTACATTAAGGCCTTAATTATAACACTGTGTATCCATGCCATTGGCTAAAGGAAAGGCAACCCAGCTGTTCTGGATGCAATTAGCAAGTGGGAGTCACAGATTGGTGCACAGGCAATCACCTGTTCATGAGCATTACCTACAAAAGGAAAGCTGCTGCCTATGGTAAACAGGTCTGAACCTTTATTCATGAAGACAGACTGTAATTCTGTAGGATACTACAACTGGATTACTTCACTCAAAGGAGTACAGCACTATACCAGGTATGTCATTGAATGAAGCATGTAATGGAATGCATATGGAGGGATGCAGTCGTGGGAAATAAGAATTTAAACTGTAGGTCTCAATAACATTGCCTGGACTGACATGTTGCTGTTAGTCTGCTGTCCAGCACCTATGGCCATCCCTTACAGCTCTGTCTGCAGTTACATAGATCACAGCTCTGGCCCCTGAATCACCCCAGTAATGGTCAGCTCACATATGACTGCTAAGTTTATTGTCTGTTGTACACTACTGATATAATATGGATACAGCCAGCATATGACATCATGTACTGTCAATGAGCCCCTCTCAGTCTGTGAATGTCATACAGGCTTATTTCAAAGATTGTACAGGTGTCCCTCACCATTAATGAGGTACTCTGGCTGGGTCACTGGGCACCCCACACCTGCATCTGATTGCCTGACAAATATGGCTAGCATACCTGGTGACCCCCTTTTGCAGGACAGCAGGTTATAGGTACTAGCATTGGGGGGACACTGGCTCTGGCTCAGGGGCAGTGCATACACATTGAGCATGCAGTGTAAGGGAATGCATATAGTACCAGATATTCATGTACCATTACTGTGTTCCCAGGGGACTGCCATGTCACAGACACATTCCCCAAACCCTGGGGAAAACCATCGCGTATTGTCCAACTGGTGTCCAGAAATACACATTTGTCTGGCAAGGGATCTACATCAATGAGGCACATGTACACATTCTGAAAACATCTGGGTACTGCATATGTCAGAAAGCTACTAGGAGGACACTCTACACCACATATGCACTGCTCTCAGTTATTGTGTAGCACAGATGTTGCTGGAATGTCCACATGCACTTGTAGTACCACTCACCTATTTTTCGGATATAGGCTGGATAACATGGTACAGTACTGCTGCCCATAGGGGACACCCAGCAGTCGATGACAGTGATGGGTGTGGACACATAACAACACAGTCTGTCACACCACTCGGGCCATATCTGCTAGTCCTGGGGCCACATAACATTACTAGGCTATGGGCCCTGAGCAACCATATGCCTAGGCTGGATGTTAGCCCAGGTGCATTAAAGGCAGCACCTGATGCCCTGTCCAACAGGGACACAGGCTGTATCTCAAGGGTGTATGCGCAGTTAACCATCCAGTTATCCAGGCTACACCTGCAAAGGTGTCAATAGCTACACTGCCTGATGTGGACAGGGTGCCCATACCACCTCAGGCTGATTGTGTACACACATCTGAGCTGTCAACAAGGCCACTTCATGTCACACACCAGGTTGAGGGTGTGTAAGTGTACGTGTGAGTGTGTGTGTGTGTGTGTGTGTGTGTGTGTGTGTGTGTGTGTGTGTGTGTGTGTGTGTGTGTGTGTGTTAACAGAGTGGAGAATGACTTGCACTTGTGCAGCAGTCCCAGCAATGTGGAATCCGTGTGTGCCTTGCATGCCACACCGAGGTCACCCATTAGGATTATGTATGTAACCGGGTAGAAGTTTGGCCTTATTGCCTATCGCTGTGTGCTACATATTTGATAGCCTGGTATTCCCTGTTGGAGAACCTCTGTGATGTCCCCAGCTGCTGCATGTGCTGTGTGATGTGAATGATGAATGGGTAATTATAGACATTAATAGTCCTCATTGAGGGGATGGAGGCATGTTTATACCCCATGCCCCGTGGTGACATACCCTTATGTATGACATGGGCCATGTAAAAGGTTTATATTACAATGGAAGCAACATTGTGTTGATATGTCATGTTGCCAAAGACTTGTGTCCACAGCACAGTCATGACTGATTGTGTGCCTAGGATGTTGTTTGTACTCTCATAATATGTGGGGATGTCAGTCTCCTCATAGGGATTCACACTGCATGTCCAGGTATGCAGCCTGAGGCCATGTGTCTGGCAATGGTCATGTATCTGTGTGAGACCCTCCTAGGCAGATGTCCACAGCACTAGGGAATCTGGTGACTGCACACAGCATGCAGTCATCCACAGACATGGTCGGACATAGGCTAATGGCTGTTACATGCACCTCAGATGTGTACATCACACATAACAGAGGCCCAAACATGGAACAACAGGTTACACACCTACTTATGTGTGAACCGCATGAGGTACGTTTCCCTATGTGGAATACGTGGGTCATGTCAGTGCACTGGAGTGCTACCCCCATGGTAACATATGGTGTGATGCATACTTGGCAGTGTTATATCCATGATGGCAACATGTGCTATACTGTCACATAGTTTGTCCAGCTCAAGTTAGGGATTTTGCAGTGGCACCCCCCCCCCATCCACGGCTTTGGTGACTGTCTCATCAAGGTCACCTGAGTGTAGCAGACATGAACCCTTCCCTGACAAAGCCTAAGTGTGTGTAACAGTGTGTGTCCAGGTTGCACATGTCCTTGTTAATGGGGTTCACTTGAAACTGTGATATGGCCTTGCAGAATAGCCTAGTTAGGTTGCTGGTTCTATCATGTAACTGAGTGGGGGATGGCCCACCTTAGTCTAAAGGGGTGACAGTGGTCGTCCATGAAAAGAATGGGACAAAGGGGTAGTCAGTCCTCCTTTGAATATGATTCCATATTGTGTTGCAAGATTATGCTTGGGGTCATGTAGGATGCATCCTGTGATATTATAGGCTCCCATGCCAGATGTATACCATGACTATTACATGGCAGTGGTGATCTGTACCTTACATATAGGACACAGGGGACATACTGCGGATATCCTGATGTACTCATGGGGAACACAGGGGGTGCAGCCTACACAGATTCTGTCAGGCATCCGGTATGCTATACCAACAGCAGTGGTATAGCTAGTGTCCCTGAGCACCACAAGCAAGCAGCTGCTTCCTGTGCGGTTGCAGACATATGTACAGTAGGGGAGATGACTGTGTGTAGTGAATGTAGACAATGTAGGCTCTGTGTTTGTTGTGCAGATTTGCAGGATGGATCCCATTCTCATATACACACTAAGGAGACATTGCTCCAAAATGGGTACCTGCCCCTACTTTGTCTCAGACAGTGGTATGGCATCCCTGTTATGGACAGTATGTATTGCACATGTCTACCAGACAGGTGTACATATCCTAGCAGAAGATGATGTAGACCTGTTGAGTATACCTGACTACATTGCATCTGTACAAAGGCACATATAACACTTGTGTGTATGTGTGGAAATTAGTGCCAGTCCTTGATGATGGCTTAGGGCCTGTGAGGGTGTGTATTCCACCCCCAGAAGGATGTATTCCACGTTGGAAGTGTATGTATGGCTGCCCTAGGTGGATGGGTATTGTGGGAGATGGTGACTGCAAACATGACTGCTTGACAGTTGTTTTGACACAGAGGGTGACACTGTAGGGATGTGGCACCGGTAACCCATGTTGTGTAATGTCAACTGCAGTACACCTTCAATTCATATGGGAGGTAGCCTCTGGCCATACCAAGGTGTTCCTACATCCACTGATAATGGCTTACTGGCCATTTGTGTGCTGGCATGGGTACGTCTTACAATGTATGTTAGGGTAGTTCAACTGACCCAGGATCAGGGTACAAATCCAACTCCAAATACAGTTGATGAGGTCCATATAGGCAGAATGGACTTCTTGGTCACATGTGGTGACTGGTAGCTAGCTGTGATTTGAATAGGTTTGTGCTGGCAATGGTGAACTGCCTCTGCAGTGTCCCCTGTGCATCTTACTGCCTGTGAGGTGTGTATGTGTCTCATATATATGGAAACCCCATGTCCCATGGCATTACCAGCTACGCTTTGGCTTCTGCATGTATAATAAGATGGTTCAATAGGATGGTTGACCATCTACGGCTGGGGTGCTCTCTGCACCTTTGAACCATGGTCTGTGTGACTGCACAGATGTCTGCAGTTCCCAGGGTTAGAAATGCTTGCAATGAGGTCAAAGTCATGTCTACACCACTAGCGTTTAGCAGAATGGCCTTCAATGTGTGCTGCACTGACACTTGTATATTGGTAGTGATAAGTTCACCAGTGTTATGAATGGAGTCACTATGGGGCTGGTGGGACCTGTGAAGACAGATGGCAGCCATCTCATGCAGAGCATTGTGGTCTGTTTACCATATCACTCCAGATTCACAGGCATTGGAACCCCTAGAATATCACAGTAGAAATGTGGACATATTAAGGGAAATCATTCCAATTGTATTGCAGCATCTGTCTGGGTGACAGCTTAATGCTGCATATAGCTATAGAGATACCTGCCTGGGACATATAACCTGTGTGTACACTCATGTCTCACTGCATATAGTCCAGGGACATACACGTCAGGTCAGGCATACTAATATGTACTGTGGCAGACCCATAACAGTACCTGTTGGTGAGAGACAGCAGTGTGCATGCAATATGGATGGAGTCCATCACCTGACACAAAAGTAACTGTGACCATCCACACACACAGCTAGGTCAGAGGCACACCAATGTGTCTCCATTGGAGTCCCCTATGTGTAACATGTTTTACATGGGCTGATGCCTGTGTGGCTGTGAGACACAGGTGTGTGGCCATGTGTGTTATGTGCTGTTTACAGCTGTGGCATTCATGTGTGTCTTTGCCTCAGAGATCCCCTTTCTTTGTGGATGTGGATGTTGAGGACCACTGCAGATGTTTGTGTGTGTTATGTAGGTGTGTGAAGTGTACTGATTGTGTTGACAACCTTTTTGGGGTCAGATATGCGGCACTGATGGGCATAGAGCATGGACTGCAGGTTCCTACAGTCATTGCAACTCTCACACTGTGTGTTCCTTGGTGATGTTTGTAGATGGCTGTCCATCCGTATAGATGAGGCAGGTGCTACATGGTGCCAAGACACCAATAGCAACCACACTGGCTGGGGAAACTGTAGGACATTGTCCAGACATGTAGTTCAGAATCTGAGAGATGAAAGGCCAGGGAGACCTGAGGTGTGGACCTACAGACCAGGTGATAACTAATACAGTAGGAGACTGACAACACAGCAGGCCATGTAGACAGCCTATGACCAAGCAGTAACAAGTGCAACAGCTACATGCAGTGCAGCACCTCATAGCACATGCAGCAAATAGCATGAAACATCAGGATCAGGGGGCAATGCATGCTGTAATGCCAATATGTTGCCAATACCCACAGACATACTGTGCTGGTATATGGCGGGGGTATGATATGGGGGTTAGTGGTGGATAGTGCTATTAATAGTGGATGTGCAGGGTCTGTACATAATGGTGAGTAATGTATACAGTCCTGTGATGTGTCCCCCTGTTCATGTCTTTCAGGTGGGATGTACAGAATATGCAACTCCCCTTCTCAGAAGCTGAGACTGCTGCAATTATCAATGCCCTAAGACTCCATCACCGTTGGGAAGGAGCCACCAAAATCTGCAACAATGTGCTGCCCTGTGGGCAGAACTGGTAGCAACAGTCATTAATGTGGGCCACCGGGAAAGGAGCTATGAACAGGTCTAACACAATGCCACTGATCTCATACACCATGCTTGGCAAAGGGCTACAGCTGTGGCCAGGGGTCATGCTAGGACAGGTGGAGGGCCTGCTACAGAACCACCACTCTCAGCCACAGAGGAGTTCTGGCAAACCTGGCATCAACCACCAACTCACAGGAAAGCATCAGTACATATGTCATGGAGGTGGGTGCCACAAAGTCCACAGCAGAGGAACATCCAGATAAGCCTCCAGGTGTCATCAAGTTAATACTGTAGCATTCATAGTGGCAGCCTCTGCATACCTGTATGCATATGTCAGGTCGATCTGCATCTGTGGTTGGTGTTTTGTAATGCACACATGTGCACACATATTGTGAATGTCAGAAATTTGGGTAGTATCACAGCTTGTACTGTACATGTTGAGAAATGCACATATTATCCTGTACCAGTGCCATATGTGTGTGTGTGCTGATGACACCTTTCCCCCACAACTCCATTGGTACTTCTGGTGTGGCTGGAGAACATCAACCTGTAGCCGGTGAGTGTGAACTATCATGCTATGGGTCACCTATACCCTAGGCATGTTAAGGGCTGCCAGTTTGCCATGCACACAACTGTTAAGTGTAACCATATTGCAATATTTTCCATGTTCACTTGCGGTGGGGTTCACTGCAGTGCATCACATTGGTAATCACAGTAGCATATTTACAGGATCTGTAACATATTCCCACATAGTTTGGTATAGGTGTAGCCACTGTGCTATACAGGGGTACATTACTATTGTATACATGGGTGCACTGTGTGTTAGGTGAAGGTCCATCACATACTCTGACCATACCCCCCAACCATACATAATTACTCATTTTTTACAGAGTTTTGTGGTCCAAATGAAGGGGTGCCATGATTCCCAAGTGACACCCCTTCATTTCTGATTTTTTTCTGTTGTTCTTTTAATTTTTCAATTTTCACACTGTTTGAGCTGATGTCATCAAATGCGCGATGACATCAGCTCTGTCAGAGCTACCAGCCAGTCAGAATTGAGCTCAAGGAGCTTATGTCATTCACATTTCCGGCTGGCCTGGGCTGCTCAAATGTGAGTGGGAATGGGGAAACAGATGGCACTCTTCTAATGGGGATTATCAGCAAAACGGCAGTGGGAAAGCAGCAGTTATGGATTAATTTATGTTAGGAATGGTCTCCAACAGCAGTTGCAAGTAAGGATTCAGCATATTTTATGTTAGGAACGGTCTCTGAGACTCAGCAACTTAGGAAGTGTGTGTGTGTGTGTGTGTGTGTGTGTGTGTGTGTGTGTGTGTGTGTGTGTGTGTGTGTGTTTATATGCCCACACACACATATACAATAACATATATATAAAACATGGTTCACCATTTCTATTGAGACCCATCTCACTGAGATATTTTCAATGTTTTTCCAAACTAAATTTTTATTCTTATCTGCAGCAACAGTAAAAAAATTCCAATAATTAATTTTGCAAACAGATAATTGGAGGGGATGCTTGAGGAAGTAGAAGTTTAGAAAATGAGATGACTGGTTCAATTTAGGAGATTAGATAATGATGAAAGCTGAAGTTGTGGAAAACTGAGATGACAGGATCAACTTAGGAGAATAGATAATAATGAAAATGGAAACCTCAATACCGAATGAAATGTAGTGAGGACCAAAAGGTTATATATCAGTGGTATGACGGCATTCCACATAATGCAGCACAACTGGTGGAAATCTTGCTTTCTGATGTAAGCATGTGTTTAAAAATGGACAAAGAATCCAGGTCTGCCTGATCTAAGTGTAGAGAATGCATGACTGGCCACAATGACAGGGTCTTCCTAAGATACAGACAGTGTCCTGTGTAAAGGAGTTTGCAGTTGATTGTTAAGAAAATAAAGGTAGGCTTCTCGAGGCCTAGGAGACAGTTGGCTTTAGAAAGGGTGAGATGCTGGTGTTCCTTTTAGAAGAATAAATTATGACAATGCATATTTATTATAGAAACTTGGAGCTTAGTTGCAGTTGAATCAGTCAAGGAAAGAAGAAAAATACAGCCTTCTATGATTGGAGTTAATACCTCTTTTCATTGCACTTTTTTTGGGGTTAGTCTGTGAGGAACTGAGTAGTTCTGAGGCATGTTTCCTGCACAGACATAGTTTTCTCTTTTATACAGTCTATATGCTTGCAGAAGATATAAGGTCAGGGATCATGCAAGGTATTTAAGCTTTTGAACTCTCTCATGATTTGCTCTGGAAACTGCAGGAACTACTCACTAGAGAAAGGCTGAGATGTTGTCTGGAAGTAAGCTATTTATTGCTAAGGCATGTAATGAGCTGGAAAGGCCTTGATAGAGCTTTCAACTGATGGAAGAGGCTGTTTGTTTAGAAATGCTAAGGAAAACCCCATCTGCATAGCATATGATTCTCCCTCAAAGATTATGGGTGACATTAAAGTTAAAAAATAGCAAAACAGCCTAAAATGTTTCAGTACAGGGTAAAAAAAGCCTAAAGTCCCAAGTCACCACCACCTGTGAGCTTTGTCCAGATTTTTGTGCTAACATTTGAGAGCTATGGTGAGAAGTGAGAACTGATTTGTATTTCCCTATTATTGACTTTGTCCAGGTTTTTTGTGCTAAGAGGTTGACAGCTATGGTAAGAAGTGAGAACTGAATTCACTAAATGATAGCCATTAAGTTTCAGTCTTCCTATTTTTCAGGAAACTGCTTATCTGGCATAGTGGTATGTTGCTCTGACTGTAGTGCATAGGGTCTTGGGTTCAAGACTTGCCAGTGAAATGCATGGTGGTAACACAACATTTTATGCTAGCATCTTTCCAAAATTATACAAGCAATGTTTAAAATGTGTCCCTGCTGGTAAGCCCCTAGCCACCACCACTTGTGAGCTTTGTCCAGATTTTTTTGTGCTAAGAGTTGAAAGCTATGGTGAGAATTTGTATTCCCACATTATTGGCTTTATCCAAGTGTGTGTGCTAAGAGGTTGAGAGCTATGGTGAGAAGTGAGAACTGAATTTGTATTCCCCCATTATTGGCTTTGTCCAGGTTTTTTGTGCTAAGAGGTTGAGAGCTATGGTGAGAAGTGAGAACTGACTTCGCTAAATAATAGCCATTAAGTTTCAGTCTTCCTACTTTTCAGGAAACTGCTGATTTGGCATGGTGGTTTGTTGCTCTGACTGTAGTGCATAGGATCCTGGGTTCAAGACTTGTCAATAAAATGGATGGTGGTAACACAGCATTTTATTCTAGCAACTTCCCAAAATTATAGAAGCAATGTTTAAAATGTGTCCCTGGTTTTTGACCTTGTTTTTGACCTTTTGTCTCCCCCCCCCCAAAAAAAAAACTGGAATTGAAAATAAGTGAGAGAAGCTAGGCAAGATGCCTATGGCTTACACTACTGTCATTCTATTTACAGTGTGGGTGTGGGAAGTAGACTTTTATGATGGGAATGTTCTGAATTGGGCAGTTTTGTCATTATTGGTTCATGCATTTTGTTTCATTGCCTACAGTACAGCCTACTGGAAAAATGTTCAAACAATAAATTTAAAATGCGCTCTGTCTATCAAATGTGCTGTATTGTACAGGGAATATAACTTAATAAACTCAGGAAGGTGTATCAAAGAAAAGAACACATGTATGTTTCTTGCTTTGTGTGCAAGGGGCCAATGATTTGAAAACAGCCCAAAAGTAATCTCTATCCACCGCTGGGGTGTATATTTTAATCTCGAATGTTTAATAGTTTGAATGCATAAACATCAGACTTTATGCATCAAACTATTAAACAATCAAAACTCAATAAATATGTTTGTAGAACAAAAAAAACTAACAAGTGTAGGCAGGGGGCAAGCCCCCCTGCACCTCCCACGTGAGGTCTGTGCCCCTAAACCCCCCGCTACTTAAATATACCAACTCCGAGATCACGCTACAGTGTAGGAAAGGGAAATCTTCCTGTTCCACACCATACTATGTTAAAGTGCGATCTCGGAGTTGGTATATTTAAGTAGTAGAGGGTGTGGGTTTCAATGCTGTTTCAATGAATGTGAGTTTCAAGGGCAGAGAAGTTTTAATACCAAGTCTATTTTCATTGTGAGACAGTATTGCTTTGTTTATCAGATGTCTGTTAGTTTTTGTGCATTGTGCTATAAAATGTAAAAATAAAATCCAAATAATCATTGTAGAAGTAAAGCAGCATGCACACATTAGTGTTTATGTTAAATGGGGCAAAATAGCCAGGTAATGGGGCATTAGAATGGCTGCAGGGGGACTCTGGTGCCATATTTTGGTTGTCTGTTCTTCGGTTTGCTTTTGAAAGTTGGTATCCCACAATTCTATTGGAGTGGGTGGGGTTACGTAATTATGTATGCAAACTAGACATTAATCAGCATACAGATTTGTACCTATTTTTCATGGGCCTTGTCCAGATTTTTGATGATTCCAGGTTGAGAGGTATGACTCTGACTTCTCATGTATCTCACATGTGTACAGTATTAGCAACATTAACTGGACTTGGCTACACTGCATGTTGTTGTGGACCTGTCCAGAGTGTGTCTGTTGGGGTCTGATTGTGTGTTGTACATGGCATCAGTCAGAAGGTGTGGTCTGTATAATGCCTTTGTGGCACCTCATCTATGTGTGTGTGTGTGTGTGTGTGTGTGTGTGTGAGTGTGTGTGTGTGTGTGTGGGTGTGTGTGTGTGTGTGTGTGCATGTGTGTGTGTGTGTGTGTGTGTGTGTGTGTGTGTGTGTGTGTGTGTGTGTGTGTGTGTGTGTGTGTGTGGATCATCAAACATATTTATAACATCACAACTGGATGTCAGTATCTCATTGGACACTGATGATGATGGTGGCCATTGTGAGGCACAGGTGAGGTTGTTGGGGGCTGACTCTGTTCCATTGGTTGACATCCCACTTCCACCTCCAATGTCCCTGCACACAGTCAATATGCCCACACATACCCAGTCCCTAGCAGCCACAGATATTGGGCAGTTGGAGAATGGTGGCATCGAACAGGGTGGTGTGCCAACTTTGGCATCTGAGACTGTGGACACTAGCCATAGTCAGAGAGCTGGTGATGTTCCAAACAGGCAGATTGACAGGGGTGCTCAAAGGAGAACTGCTGCTCATCCAGCCCCAGTCAGAAGTGTTACAAGCATCTTACAGCCCAGCACTTGCTCAGACCTAATAGCAAGCACTAATATACCCTGACACTGACTGCCCAGCAGGGCAAGACTCTTTATTCACCCCTCACCAAGCAAGCGACTAAGCAGCTCACCCTACTATTCAGGCATGACCAAAGGGCAACTTCAAGTGCACTCCTCAGTCCAGCTGGTGAATCTGGATATCCTGAGGCAATGTTACAACTGCCTTATGTACACAGGCAACCCTCTCCTCGTACCACAAAACACTAACATATGCAAGAGATGCAATTATACAGCCAAACTGGAAGCTAAGCTGTCTCCACCCAAGACTGGAACAGACAGTCAAGAGGAGAAGGTTAACACTTGCACCAGAACTCCAGCCACACACAGACCTACTAAAACAACACTGGCAAAAAATACACATAAATACACAAAATCATACTCGGAGGCTCTAAATAAAAACCTGCAAAAGCATCAGAAACCTCCAAAGCAGATACCCAAACAACATGCACTTTCAATCTCAAACCAGACAACACATAAAACACAAAATCAGTGTGCCACACAATCACAGCCCTTAAGGCGAAATAAAATATCTAACAAACTAGTAATAGGTGACTCTATAGTCAGGCACACTGAAGTCCCACTCTCTAGGCTGGACAAGCAGAAGGTTACTGTTAGCTGCCTGTCGGGAGCCAGAATGCACCACATAACACAAGCATTCAGGTCACTCCAGAACAAGTACAAATATGACTCTGCCATTGTTCATGTTGGTGTGAATGACCAGAGATGTACCTTACTGGACTACATGAAAAGAGACATTGAAGAGCTCTCTGATCATGTAGCCCAGGCTGGTATGACCCTGACCCTGAGTAGCATCCTGCCCTCACCAAGAATTATACCTTAGTATAAAGAAAAAGTGATCAATTTCAACAATTGGCTAAGCTTCTGGTGGCATTCAAAGGGGATCCAGTGACTGTCAGCCTGGGACGATATGCTCAACAATCCGCTTGCTTTACAAGAGACGGCTTGCACCTGTCACCCCTAGGCTTTTGAATACTGGCCAAGGCTCTTGCTGCCCCCATAGTGCCTTTTTTAGACAAGGATCAAAAGTCAAACCCGCATCTGTAAACAGCACAATTAACAAAAAACTGAGGGTTATGCTACTCAACTCCAGGAGTTTAAATCTCAAAATGCACGCGCTCGAAGCACTCTTCAATATGGAGGATGTCGACATCTGTGCAGTAACTGAAACCTGGTTCAAGGCTCCAGAGAGAACCCCAGCACTACAGGGGTACAACTCATACCACACATTTTGGCCACAGAACATGTACCGAAACACAAAAGGAGGGGGTGTATCCATATTCATCAAGGATACCTATACCTCCAGGTTAGTGGCTCAGCATGATACCTCTGAGATCATCCATGTGCAACTAACATCTGGCAAATCTGCAATGCAAATTGTTGCCTGCTACAGATCACCCTCCATGACCCAGGACCACCACTCCACCTTTCTGGAGACACTGGAAAACATGAAGGTCCTACCAAACACCCTGATATTGGGCGATTTCAATTAACCTACCATTCACTGGGAAAACTACTCAAGTACAAATTCCCAGGCCCAGCGTTTCCTGGAATTCATCAATTTAAATGCCCTGGATCAGCTGGTAAACTCCCCTACCAGAAGTGAAAACATATTGGACCTGGTCATCACCAACATGGGCGACAGGTGTTCCACACTGGAGGTCAACCCGCCACTGGTTAGATCAGACCATAAACTAATAACTCTGGATGTCCACACCCCACCACCACCCCCAACTAAGGAAACCGCAGTAAAACACTTTTCTAAAGCAAACTTCATCTTACTTAAGACAGAGGTGGTAAGTTTCACAGCCCTCACGCTAAAGGATAATGCTGCCCAAGATGCAGAAACCTTTACAAATGCACTCTATGAGCACCTACAAGGATGCATGGATCATGCCATCCCTAGCAAAACCAAAACTCACTCCTCTAAGAGAAGGACACCAGTTTGGTGGACCCCTGCAATAAACAGGCTATACAATAGAAGAAGCAAACTAGTTCAGAAAAAAAGCAAATCCCAAGAAGGAAAGACATCCCTGATCAGTATCAGTAAGAAACTGAGGTCCCTCATGAAATCATTCATGGCTAACTTTGAAGAAAAATAGTCAAGGATTCAAAAGATAACCACAAAGCCTTCTTCTTATGTTAAGAATCTAAGTGGCAACTCACAGATATGCACTGAACTAGTCCAAAATAGCACAAAATATACTGAACCTACTGATATTGCCAACATCCTGGCAGATAGATTCACTGCAAACTTCAACCCACCTCTCACCTCCAAAAGGGCCCATAACAATACTGGAAAAGTGTAGTTTCCCAAAAATCACAGATGCACAGGTGAAAATAGCCCTTTCAAAAGCCAAAAACACAGCGTCAATGGGACCAGATCGTGTCCCAGGCTGCGTCTTGCATGAACTATAGAACGAACTAACCCCCCACCTAAACACGCTGTTCATCCTCAGCCTCTCTACAGGCTATGTGCCCATAGAATGGCTCACAGCAATAGTTATTCCTCTCCACAAAGGAGGGGCCACAACTGACCCTGGTAACTATCGCCCCATAAGCCTGACTAGCCTGGTCTGCAAGGCTATGGAGCGCATCATCATGGAACTCATTAACAAAGACATTGGGAACCTCCAAACACTTGACCCGACCAAGTTTCACTTTGTTAAGGGCAGATCATGCCTACTAAACCTGGATGACTTCTTCGAGACAGTCACCAAGGTCATAGATGAGGGAAAGGTGGTTGACACCGCCTACCTTGACCTCGCCAAGTCTTTCGACACCAATCCCCACTCAGGTATTACAGAAAAACTCACCAGCCTGAACATAAACATCTATGTCATGAGATGGGTTGCCAACTGGCTTACAGACAGAACTCACACGTTAAGAATAGCGGGCTCCAGGTCCAACTCTAAACCAGTCACAAGTGGTGTCCCGCAAGGCTCGGTCCTGGGACCCCTTCTGTTTGGCATATACTTCTCAGAAGTACAGGCAAACACAGGAGGACTATGGCTAACCAGGTCCATCGATGACTGCAAACTGGGAGCCATAATTGACTCTTCGGCTGACACGGACATCCTCCAAAAGGGCCTTACTGAGACGGACACCTGGTGTCAAAGTCATGGCCTCAAGCTAAATGCCAAAAAATGCATAGTCATCTTGTTTGGGAAAAACAAAACACCCACGAATTACCACATAGGTGGCAGCCCCCTTAATACAGAAGAGGTAATAAGAGATCTGGGGACCTAGGTAGATAGTAATCTCTCCTTTGACGATCATATTGTCAAAGTAGTTAGGAAATCCTTCTATGTGGCCCATCTAATTATTAAAGGGTTTGCATCTAGAAATAAAGAGGTTATAGTGCCCCTCTACTCGTCACTCATTAGTCCCATCTTAGAGTACAATGCCCCATTTGGGATGTACCTCACAAGACACTTTCAACAGCTGGAAAGACCACAAAAGTACCCCACCAAGAGGATTACTAGTCTCAAACATATGTCCTATGCAGCCCGACTGAAAAAACTCCGGCTGTACTCAGTGGCATATCGCTTACTCAGAGGTGATTTCTGCCTTACTTACAAAGCCATGTCCAACTCAGAACTGATGGACATGCTCCACCTAAAGAAATCCAAGGCACTGCGAGCCACGCGCTCTAGTGAGCTAAACCTTGCCACAACAATAAATAGAACATGCTGGAGGGATAGATTCCTGTCACAGAGACTCCCCATGCTTTGGAACAAAATTCCAAATTACATCACGTAGAGCCCCTCACTAACACTCTTCAAGAAAAACCTTGATGAGTGGATGGGTATCAGAAAATACACCCCTGGGATCACTTCAATGGCTCTGCTTGACAGAGGATCAGTTAATTAATCAATGAGATGTCAAAAGCCGGCAGATAGCCTAGTACCTACCTATGAACATATGAACCTATATCACCCGACACATGTTTTGGTCCATCATAGAGGCACAGGCACATTGTGAACAGTACACCCGATGGATGCTCAGGATCATGGATGCAACACTGCCTGGCACGCATGACTCACTCCATGGCATTGGTGATGCCTTATGTCATTTTGCTGATGTAGTGGATAGACATTGGGGATGAGACATTGTCAGTCCTTAACCATGCAGTGTCTATGCTTGAACATGTGGTGGGAGTAGGGCGTTGGACACTTGGGTCAGCAACAACATCAGCTGAGACCCCACATGGCCATGCACACTCACACTACCATAGTGGCAGTACCACTAGCATTAATGAAGGGAGGGTGCTGTCCACACCAGAATGTGGCAGGCCATGGGCACATGGTCCTGGGTGGTCCCATGAGGGACACAGAGCCAGCAGACACTGGTCACTGCCAGGAAGTAGTACTACATCTGGCCTTTGGCATGGTGATGCCAATGCTACTCCTGCCTGGCAGATCCAGTTCCCATGTTTATAGCTGGAGACAGTGAACTGTGCATTCTGCTATGTACGTTCCATGGCCGTCCAACATACCCTCGTGTAGGGCTAGCACATGGCTTGAGTGTGTGCATGCACACACTCACACATCACTGTCACATGCAGGCCACTGACAGATGCACGCAGCTCCTCTCCATGGCCCAGCTGACCAGCACTCCTCCAGACACATACACATGATGTCTGCTATATGTCACAGCCTAGGCCTTTGCCAACCCCACATCACACCATGTGCATGTGATGATACCTGTACCACATTTCTCTTATCCATACCATCAATGCAATGACATACTAATATGTGTCTGATGCACAGGGTGAATGTAGTACAGGTAATGGCATTTTGTAGTGTAGTAGTGTTATGCCCTGTAAGGTGCTGTTTGCTGCCAATTGTCATGTGTACACATCAAAGTGTGTGTACCTTTGTGCCATGATGCTTTGTTGCTGTTAGTAATGCTGACTGACTGTTTTCTCATAGACCTTGTTCTATTTCTGTTCCAGGTGTCTGCATGTGTAAGTCGTGGTGATCTGCTGCCATTACAGAAGCTCAAGATGGCAGGGTGGCAACATGGACACCTGTTAATCACTCAGGTATGCATGGAACAGTGTGTGAGGGACAATGGGGCATACAGTGTAACACTGCATGCATACCCCTTGACACAGCAAGCTAGTTCTGATACATGTCACCTGGGTGTTCCTTAGGATCACAGGTTCATAGTTACAGAGGAGGTTACTAGACTACTGGACCTGGGTCCCTTACTTACTGTTGGCCATGGCATTGATGGACATAGTTTGGACCCCTGTGACAGATGTTTGTTTTTTTCCCCATCCACTCAACCTTGAAGCAGTTGATGAGGGTCTGCATGGTACTGTGTTTGGCATGTTTGTGGAGTGCATTCATGAGACAGGACAGCCTCTGGTTGACAAACCTGTCTCTCCATTAGCTTTTTGTGCTGTGTCATATGTGATTCAGGCCTGTCATGCTGGTAATGTGCATAGAGTTATACTCTCATATATGGGGCAGCTGTTGAAGGGCTAATCACAACATTGCCATATAGGCATGCCATAGACACCTGTGGACAACCTGACTGATAACCACTGGGGCAGTACTGATTAGAGACTGTCTGCATGGAAAAGGTGTTGAGGGCCATGGATGACCTTTGTGGGTGTTAACATAGCTTTTGCAGTTTCTGCAGATGTCTGCATAGGTGCATAGCTGACTAGCCATGCTGCTAATGTATTGTTGTACTGACTGAGGACTATTCAGAGGTAATGTCCACTTTTTGTCTGGATGCAGTCCCTTTACCTATGTGGTGAATCACATATATGCCTTTTCTGATCACTGCCACTACTTGTTGCCTGAATGCAACATTGTTAGCATGCTGAGTACCCAGGTCTGTCATCGCAGTGTGTGTGTGTGTTTATGGGGTTGCTGCTGATGTGGGAAATAGTGGGGCCATGTCCTTGCCATATGGTATGCTGACACTGTTGTCTGCATTCAGCTTGAGACCAGGACCTTGGCACCATTCCATACCCACTGTATGGCTCATTGCAGTATGTTAACAGCAGTTTGTGGCTCAATGACAGACTGCACGCTACTTACAGTTGACACAGCCTTAGGCAGTGCCTACTTATGTGTGTGGTGACAGTTATCATTCATGCCTAGATTCATGTGGATCATTGAGGGCAGCAGGTAGTCACAGGGCCTTCACATGTCTACATATTGCATGCACATAGGCGACACAGATTGTGGTTGCCATCTTATCAAATGTTGACTCTGGAACACGTCTTGTAGTAATGTGACAGTTGGCAGGACATACCATACCACAGCAAGTGCAACACACAGGATGTCAATTGGTTTGCTAATATGACAGTTTCTTTGTGTGTCATTACCTTAGCTTATGCTATTTGTCATGACATTAAGCTGCTTCTGATGTGCACGAACTGCTCTATGCAATTAATAGACAACTTTATGAAATGTTTGTTGTCCTACACTCTGGGGACCTCTGTATTGTTTGAGCTGTTGTCACAAGTCACACCTTAACAAACATGGGCTGCAACCTGCAGGGTGGTACAGATGGTGGCAATACCTCTCACCACTACATATTTCTGCAGAATGTCCTGATGTTTGCAACATGTTTTATTTCTGTTTGTCATAAAATTGTGGTTTTCTGGCAAATTGGTGGAAAATCATGAAAGACTAACATTAGAGATTAATGACAGATATTGTCATGTCACAACTCATACCCTTTGGAAAATGCATTCAAATGCAAAACCTGTTCTGGTATCTACTTTCCATGTATGTCACAGCAATATGTGAAGGTTGTGCTCAATATTTGGACTTTGCCCCACTTTGCTTTATGGCTTTAACCAGATGTCTTTCTGTGAGGGTTTGAGAGGTATGCTGGTAGCCGCAACACAGTTAGACTCCTGCAAGGGGATATACATACATACACACACACACACACACACACACACACACACACACACACACACACACACACACACACACACACACACACACACACACACCACACTCATGACCTGCCCTTGTTGAGAGTAGAACTTCTCCTTGTCTAGTTTTACATATGATAGTGCTATACACATAACACATGCACCACAGAGCTACTATAGGTTTGCAGTGTCTGTCAGTACTATTCAGGTGGGTGACATTTGCAGGTGCTGGTAGGATTGCCAGTGGGAGGTTAACAGCCGCATAATATGGTAGAGACATCTCAAACCCACACACACACACACACACACACACTGCTGTATGGGGACATGCATTGAAACACACATGCACACTGAGTTGCCACTTTTCAGATTAGAACACCTACCTATCTTATGTACAATACAGACCAACATGACTATTGGATGTGCCACAGTGCCGTTGTTTTAGAAAATGTGTAACTGTGCTTCTAAGGTGGATGACATCTGTAGGGGCCCTGAGTAGGCTGGCAATAGGTGAGTTAACAGGGTGGAACAGGTACATAAAATGGTATAACCATAGCATACACACAGGCATGACAGCCACTGTGGACATGCACACAGACACACATACGCTCACACAGTTGACAATAGTCAGATTAGGACACCTTCCTATCTACTTCCATGTAGTATAGTGCTACATATGTATTGCATACGCCACACGGATTATATGCCAGGGACATAACTCACAACCTTTTACAGCAATTAATCTTGAGAATACCTTTAGGAATGGTGGGATAAATCCCCCAAAATAGGGACACTTCTCACATGTTGCTCTTACAAACCTAGATAAGTGATAGGGTAACAGGTTTTTCATCAGCATGAAGTTTTAGGAGGGTGAGATGTCTGAATCTGACATGTCTGTCTCTATTTGTGACATCAGCTCTCATGGATTTGCCAATGATTTGACAGAAAACCCCATTGTTATGAGACACGGACCACATATATGTTGCAAACATCTGGACAATCTGCATACATCTGTACAGATGAGTGGTATGGCCTGTTGAGTTTCAAATGGTGCATCTAAGGTGGATGACATCAACACGCCCTGTAAAGTAATGCAATGGGGGGGTCACCAGGGTGGAACAGGCCTCAAAATGGTATAAGCAACACACTTGGGGATATGCGTTTCACCCACACACTGTATCCAGTATTGAGATTAGAACCCCTACCTATCTAGTTGTCTATACTATAGTGCTACATCCTTATCATATGTGGCATGAAGATTATATACCTATATAATGTCCAACAGTGCATTTAAGGTGAATGACATCAGCAGACCTTGAAAAGTAGGGCCATGGGGGTTTACTGTGTGGAAAAGGCCTCAAAATGCTTTAACCTACAAACACAGACATACACACACTTGCCAGGGTTGAGATTAGAACCCTTACCTATACAGTTGCATGTACTATAGTGCTACATACTTATTGTATGCATCACAGAGCTTATATGTCTGACAGGTGTCCAAAGGTACTTCTAAGGTGAATGAGATTGGCAGGCCTTGTAAAGTAGGGCAATGGGAGGTTTACTGCATAGAAAAGGCCTTGAAATGCTTTAACATAGAAACACACACAAATACAGATACCAGTGCTAAGATTAGAGCCCCTATCTAGCTAGTTTCGTGCACTATAGTGCTATGTACTTATTGCATGCACCACAGAGCTTATATGGCTGAAAGGGAGCCAAATGTTCTTCTAAGGTGAATTACATCAGCAGGCCTTGTAAAGTAGGGCAATGGAAGGTTTAATGGGTGGAAAAGACCTCAAAATGCTTTAACATAGAAACACACACACAGTTGCCAGTGCTGAGATTAGAACCCCTATCTATGTAGTTGCATGTACTATAGTACAACACATTTATTGCATACACCACAGAGATTATACAGCTGAGGGGTGTCCAAAGGTGTTTCTAAGGTGAATGACATCAGCAGGACTTGTAAAGTAGGGCAACAAGAGGTTTACTGAGTGGAAAACGTCTCAAAATGCTTTAACCTAGAAACATACACAAACACACACACACACACACACACACACACACACACACACACACACACACACACACACACACGGCAGATGATGTGAGATTACAACCCCTACCTCACTACTATTACACAATGGAGCTCACCTTCATACTGGCACATGCCACTGGTTACAATTGGTGTACAAATAGCTGCAGCAAGACATCACTCTTTGTCTTTCTGGGTGTCTCTCTCTCTCTCTCTCTCTATATATATATATATATATATATATGCCTCTCTCTCTCTCTCTCTCTCTCTCTCTCTCATTCTGTTTCTGTTTGCCTCTCTCCTCCTGTCTCTGTCTGTCTATAATTGATATATTTGCATATGTTACATATATATATATATATATATATATATATATATATATATATATATATGTATGTCTATCACACTCAACAGATGCAGATATATCACATATGTGCCACCTTCAGATAGATGAGGGTAATCTTGTCTGATGGGGGTGGGGAGAGACAGTTAAGGTGTACATAGCTATCTGTATGCAAAGACATATATGGACAACACAGTTGTATAGTCAGATGTGGGTTTAGACATGGGCTGTAATTCTCTAAGTGTAGGAGCATGCCCAGTATGACCTTCAATAGAAAGAGTGGGACTCCATTCCAGAGCTAGCTGCACTCCGGTCTAGGATTTTATGCGCTATAGCCGATTGGCTGATGAACCTGTGAAAACAGTCCAGCACCTCAGTGTTATACTGGCAGGGGATCTCCTGGCTGTGTGCTATCCTTATTAATTGAGTTGTATCCTGGTGTGGGTACAGAGTGCATTGGACTAAGCAGAGTGTTCCATAATAAGTGTGGTATATTCTACATAGCACTGTGACTTCCTGGTATGTCAGTGTCAGACCAGTATAGAGTAATGTGATGAACCACGGTGCTGAAAGACATTGTTTACTGACTCTATACACTGCAGGGAACCTATGGCACTGCATAAATTGTTCTGGCGTGTACATTCTCCATTTGTCAAGCCAGTGGTCCTCCTTCCCCTTATATGTGTCTCTTTGTCCTTCTATAGTCCAGTCACAGGCTTTGTCCACAGTTGCTGCGGTTATGTATTTGTAGTTATGGTGTGAGTGGGGTAGAAGTCATAACATCACACACAGTTTTATGGACTTCACACCTCTGACTGTACCTCTTTAGCAGGTTGTCCATCATCGCACCCCTACATCTGCTGTGGTCCTCAGATGGTTTGTGTTGCAATGTTATTATAAGGCTACATGTTGGCCATAGCTGTCAAACTCTTACAGACTGACATCTGGACAAGCCCATATATAACAGTCAGACACAGGCCCAGACATGGGGACAGGGTGTTAATATTGCTCTTCCAAACTTAGACAGTTGGTAGAAGAGTTTTGTATTAGCTTGCATTTTCTTATGGGTATGACATCTGCTTATCATCTGTCTGTCATTGATGTTTTTGCATCAACCTTTATTGTTTTGCAAATAGTTTGGCAGGCAAATGCAATGTTATGACAAACAGAACAGATATATGAGGCATATGTGTGGACATTCTGTGACACCCTGTAATTCCAGGGGTATGGATGGTGCCCACTGACTTGTTATCAGAACTGACACAGTGAAGTGGCAGCCATTTATAACCTGGCACTACACTGACTTGTCACAACCTGCTGTTCTACTAGGCACTGTGTAGGTTACTCCAAGCTGTGTACTGTCCATATGTGTGGCCCCTTGTCCCTCCATTGTCCAGCTTTCATGCAGTAACAAATATTGACTTCTGGACAGTGTGTACAACTCCTACCATAGGTGTAGTTGACATGCAAAATGGTTGGCATGGCCACTCTCAAACCATGGACCCTGTCAACGACAGTCTGTACTTAGACCACTAAGCCACAACAGCCAGCAGTAAGGGCTGTCTACTTCCTGACAGTATTACCCATGCACATACATAGCACAGTGACACCTGCATATTGTGGATATGCAACAAGTTAGCAAGTTGATTGGGACATCCGTGGGAATGTGTGGTCTGCTGCTATTACCACACAAACATAAATGTTACTGCATTTCTATGGGAACACTGATGTGTTGGGGGGGCATACCTCTCAACTTTAGACATGTCCACAGACTATTCAGATGTTTGCCTCATATTTTGGGTCCATTTATCAGAGTATTGTGGTTGTCTTGAAAAGTACTGGCATATCATTAAAGACCAAAGTTAGAAAGTAATGACAGACATTTGAGCTTCAGACTTCTGACCCTTCAGAGACTTAATACAACTGTGAGACCTGTTCTAATATCACTGTGTGTAAGTTTGTAAGAGTAATATTTCATAACTGTCCCTATCTGTGGGCCTTTGCCACACATTTATTTATGGATTTGTACAGATGACCTGCTGTGAGAGGCTGAGAGGTGTGTATGAGACTCCAACATTGACATCCATGGATGTGACCTATGACCCCGGAGTTTCTTAGTCCCACACATATACTGCAGTGAGTTTTGCCACCTTGGGGACTACTGCATATTTTTGGGAAGCCAGTATTTATCGGACATTTCTTGTTGTCCCACATAGCTGTCAGTTGTCTGCTGCTATCCTGGTAGCCCACTCCATTCCCTTGCATACATACAGCAATACCATAGATATGCCACCAGTCTGCTACGCCATTTATTTGTTGTTAATAAGAGTGACTTACCTTATGCCTGCAGCAGTTGGGAGGACAGTGCTTCAGGGATGACTCTGTTGGATGCACGAAGTACACAGCCTATACATGGTAAGGTACAGGTAGTGTGATGTGTGTGACATCCTTTTTACTATGTGTGTCAGAGTGAGGTGTCAGTCCCTGGGTCCCTAGTGTGTCAGTGTATGTGCTATGCATTGCCTCTTTGCCAAGGCCAGGGTGTACTGGGCAGACCTATTTCTGCCTACAGGGACAAGCTCAGGGGGGTTCCTCCTCCGAGTCCCCCTGTGCCTGTGGAGACCTTGGCAATGGTGGGGGACTGTGTGTCCCATCCCTGTGATGGTCCTGCTACAGCTGTTTCTGCAGGATCATATTGTGTAGCATGGCAGATACTATGAACATGTGTGCATATGTGGCTGGAGAGTACTAAAGGGCTCCACCAGATATATCAAGGCAGCGGAACCGTGAGTTGAGCAGCCCAAACACATGCTCTATGATGTTCCTAGCTTGTGAGTGTGTGTCATTATGGCATTCTTCAGTGTTTGTGTGTGCATTTTTGATGGGTGTCATCATCCATGGTTCCAGTGCATAGCCAGCATCCCCCACTAGATAGCCGTATGGGATGTCCCCCCTGGCAAATGCCCGGTACAGCTGTGATGTGTGCCAGATGTGGGAGTCGTGATAACTGCCAGGGTTGCCAGCACACACATTGATGATAATTCCCTGGGCATTGCACATAACCTTTCAGTTGATGGAGTGATACCCCTTGTGGTTGATGTAGACTCTATCCTCCTCACCAGGTGGTGCTTTGATGTGCACATGAGTGCAGTCCATGGCACCCAGTACCTCTGGCTAGTGTGCTACATGGCGGAAGAGATGCATATTGGTGGTCCTCTCCTCAGGGGTGTTGGGGAAATAAATGTGCTCACTGGCATGTGTTAGCTTGACATCCAGGAACTTGTGGAGTATCTTGGATGCGGATGCCTGTGAGATCCCCATGATGTCCCCAGTAGGTCTTTGGAAAGTACCCATAGCTAGTATTCTTAAGGCTACACATACCTTTGTTTCCACTGGGATGGGTTACCCTCTGTTGGCTCTGGGTCTGAGGTGAGGGCGGCAGAGCTCCGTGAGTTGTTGTAGTATGTCCCTGTTCACCCTGTAGCGGTCTACTATCTCCAGCTCATGCAGCCCCTGAAAGGTTACCCTGGATCTGAACACTCTTCTCCTCCTCAGTCTGGGCTGATTGTCAGCATCATCCTCATCACTGACCTCAGCCTGTAGTACATAGAGATGTAGCAAAGCAGCAGCAGTCCCTATCATTTTGTCAGTTAAAATTCCCAAATGTGTACTCCAATGGTGCAGAGCATTAGGAAAAATCAGACTGAAGCGTGTCTGCATAGTTTATACTGGTGTGCTGCAGATGCAGCCTGTGTGATTGGCTGACTTATCATATATTCCACCTGCCAGCTATATTATTGGGGGGTTTGAATGGGCCAGTGAGAGTGGCAGAGGGCTTATTAGTCACTTATAGTTGATTGGCTTTTCTAAGCTATTTCCTTTTATTTGTTTATTTCTTTTTTCAATTTCCTCCACTTCTAAGCCCTGTGGCATGCTGCACAAACCCACGGCTCTACTGTAAACATTGCTCAGCAGACTTGACCCTCCCCATACACGAGTGCACTTAGTTTTTCTTTAACTAGCTAAGCACAGCTTAGCAGGCTCAGACACCCCCCACTTAACTGTGCTTAGCTGAGTGCAAACATGAGCCGCTGAGCTCCAATCTGCTTACACAAATCATGACACACCCCCTTTTCATGTCAGCTGTTGGTTTACTATTAGAATTTCGAAGCAAACTCCGTCGACTGTACTGTTGTTGGACACGGAAGTTCGAAAACGGTAATATCAAAGGCCAAAAATCACCCTAGGAACAGGTTTTAACATGGGTCGAGATAGGGGAGAGGTTTGTAGTTCAGAATAACACTGAACACCTATCTTGACCCATGTTAAAACCATTCCTAGGTTGGTTTTTGGTCTTCGATATTACCATTTTTGAACTTCCATGTTCGACAACAGTACAGTCAACGGAGTTCGCTTTGAAATTCTAATACTAAACCCAGCTGTCTCTTCTGCCTACACTAACCTGGTTCTAGCCCTTACACAGACAGTACCTGCAGACACTATGGCCCATTTTGCTATTCAATAAACAGCTCATTTACATACACCTAATTGCATATACCCTAGATACTGCACTACACCCGAGCCTATGTCCTTAGCAACCACTATAACTTGCCATTGTATAGCCCTGCATGCTGGCCAGTATAATGGGAAAATTCAATATAGCTTTAAATGTCATATTTTAAATTTAATTTTTTTTTGCAAACTAGCATATTTGCTCATCGCTGTGCGATGCTTAAACATGACATATGTGATAAAAAAAGTTAAATTTTTCATTAACCGCATCACTTTTAAATGTTATTGGCCATAGTTTTGGCCATTTACATGCCTGCTGCACCTAATACATGCTTTTATTTGGCCTGTTAACACCCCTGTTTTATTTTTACATTCTGGTACATGGTTACTAACTGCATATATTTTTCCTGGAGACACGGCACCTACACGGATGTCTTTCTGCTTACTGGGTCGCAAAATCACCTCATTTGCATGGTTTTCACTATCAGATGAGGTGATTTGCATTCTGCGATTGCTTTCTTGTCCGCACCATGTTGGCACACTCGTGCATGCCCCCCACCCTGTTTCCTGGATCGGTCAGTGGCCATATTTCGTGTTTGGGCGGCAACATTATTCCTACATGGAGAATCGCTCTGTGTAGGGTTTATTGAATTACCCTTTTGTTCTCAATGTAAGTGACTTACTAAGGCCTGTCTATAAACAGACTTGCACTGGTGGCTAGAGTCCAAAAGAACTGCTCGCAGTGTAAGTGGTCACTTACATTGAGAGTTAGTCTCTGGGAATTGGCCCCACTGTTTATCTCAATTTGACCAGAAATTATTTAGATAGAAAATAAAAATTCAGTCTGCTAAACTCTGGGAGAGTCTACTGACAAAAAAACAAAGAAGCTGGCTGACAGATATGCCAGCAAGACAGTGTAGTGGTCATTGTGTCTAATGTCTGTATTTTCTGTATTTCAGCTGCCACACTACACTGGCAATCAAAATGCTAAACTTTGAAAAGATTGGTCTTTGCCATG
Organism: Protopterus annectens; assembly: GCF_019279795.1. Classification (NCBI taxonomy): domain Eukaryota; kingdom Metazoa; phylum Chordata; order Ceratodontiformes; family Protopteridae; genus Protopterus; species Protopterus annectens. The sequence continues at coordinate 891,055,334 of NC_056727.1, read as the reverse complement.
CACTGTCTCAGAATAACTAAATAAATTATATGTATGTGCGTGTGTGTGTGAAAATGGACATTTAAGTTTAGCGAATGAGTCAGCATGTTTTTGGGAGAAAACTGGCATACCCACCAAAAAGATACACATACATGTGAAAAATCTGGACATTTCACACTGACAGTCACCAAAAGTATAAAATTAACCCCTGGCTCTGAGACAGTGAAGCAGAAATGTTACTTCTGAGCTCTGCACTTCCATATTTACTTAAATGTCAGCTCATTTCATTACTGATTATAAGGCAAAATATTTTTCTACAGTACCTTTCATGCTGAAATCTACTTTATACTTCTTGGTAAATAATTATTCAAGTGAAGAAAAAGATAAGCAACATGACAAATATCATCTGTATGCACAGCAGCTGGTATTCATAGATAGGGTGTAGTACTATGCAAAGTAGTACAGAAAGCTGCAACATGAAGAGATAAGGCAATTTAGAGACAAAGAAAACACAATTGCATTAGGTTAAAAATAGCACAGTATGCAGCATGTGCACAATGGTCACATGATATGGAAATCGGGTTCTCTGTATAAATTAGGGATATCAATTATGAAAATGGTTCACTCAAATATGGCAAAGCAATTCAAAAATGTAAAATGCAAGCATGCTGTGCCAGTGTTCACCTGTTGTAAATGACAGGAATTTCTGGTGTAAAAGATGCTAGAATATTTGTGATAGCAACAGATACAGCAGGGAGATGTGCCTTAATGGCCACTCACAGTGGAGTTCCCACAGTGGTGTATGCTGCTGCCCTGCACCAACATAGATGGTATCATCATCACCTAAGGTACCACCTTGTATTTCTTCTGTTTGGATATTGGTACCATATGGAAGCTTGTTGAATTCTGTTGCATTTTAACCATATTACTATAGGGATCTTCCAGTAACTTAAAGGGGGAATGCTAGAAATTTTGCAGGTGTCAGCCTTATGTGTCCTATACCAATTCCTCAAGACTATACTGCAGTATGTGGAGGGGCTTATATGGTTCCCAAGGACTGCAAAGGGAAAAACTGCCACTATGATGACATTTTACTTTATTGCCCATTTCACTAAGGTCCTGAGTGCAATTGGTTGCACACATATTACCACCAAGGCCCCACCTGATCTACAGGATGTTAGATGCATCAACAGGAAGGGCTTCCACTCCACTCAACTACCAAGATAGTTGCATTACCCAAGGTAACATTTATTATGTTTCTGTGCATCAATAAGGCATTTTCCATGATTCTCAGTCTGATACGTATCTGTCTTATATCGATGTTTCATGCATGGTTTCTCTCCACAAGGTCATCTACTTGGCAGGTGCACATGTTGGCAGGTAGAGAGACCAGTATGTACAGTTACCATGCAGTCATATAGCAGGCCACATGTAATGATGCCACTTCTATCTGTTGCAGAGGATTCTTGATGCAATTGAAGCAGTAGCTGATGATCACAATTCATAGTTGTCAGGGCATGGAAGTGTTTTATATAGCCCAATGTGTGCAGAGAGAAGAACTGTGGTGGAACATATTTTTGGCAGACTTAATGGATGCTTCTGTTATCCTAATGTATCTGGTGGGGTATTGCAGTATTCTCCTGAGCCCTACAGTTAAATATTTGTAGTGCATACTATGCTGCATAATATAGTTATGCAGGAAAAAGCTACAACAACAGGGAAACATCTCAGTAGGTCATGACATACCTATTATAGCAGTGTACAAAGAGCAGAGCAGCCACTCAGAATATAAACAGGCTGAAGCAGGACCCGATGCACGTCAAAAACACTGGCGAAGAGGAGGTGTCTGGTCCACAACAATGGGTCATCATATAGACAACATCAAATAAAATTATACAAACATCTTACCCAGGCTATGCAAGACAGTTCATGGACTGGCCACTCTGTGCATCTGATATTACCTTATTTACACAGATTTATAGGATCATAGGATTGTAGGAGGTTACTAGGCTATTGACCCAAAGGTCACTTCAAGTCTAACCACTTCATCCCAAGTAATGCCATAGATACACTAGTCAATACCCAGGATTGTATTTATTAATGACTGCCCATGTCCAGGAGGGTTGAGGGTGCTATCCCTGGTAAGAATTTATGGTGTCCCATGCACTCATCCAGGTTCCTTTTGAACAGTGTCAAAGAGGTGCTCTGCTTCACATGAATTGACAGCCCATTCCAAAGATGCAGCAGTCACTGGGAGACAAAACTGTCCCTCCAATATGTCCTATTCAAGTTGCAGGCCATATTTGGGTCCATGGAACAAGTAGCTCTAGTTCTGTTTGATTTACAGATGTGCAGCAAATTCATTAGGTTTGGGTCAGATATTGCCCTGTAAGCCAGGCATAAGTCTTCCCTAAGAAGTTTATATGATATTGAGTATAGTGACAGGGACTTCAGTCGGCCTGTGTAAGGCACATGCTGGAGTCTCTTGATCTTCTTAGAAACTTCTGAGGTCTCTCTAGTTGCTGCAGGTGCTTTGCTTTGTATGGTACATGCTGAAAGGGGCATTATACTTAATTTATGGGCCTGATTAGTGACGAGTATTGAGGGGTTATAACCAACTTTGCTCTAGGGGCAATGTCTTCGCTAATCAAGTGTGTTATGTAGAAAGTCTTACTTACTGCAGCAGACACATTGTGTTCAAAGTTAAGTTTGCATTCTATTTGTGATCCCAGGTGTCTTACCACTTCATAAATACATAGGGTCTAAAAAGTCTTTCAGCTTCTCCCATTAGGGGAAATCACAGTGGATCAGTGGTCCACAGATTGATTGGCAGTGGAGCTTTTACAGTGTCAAGTTGCCAGACCAGCGCCCAACCTTTACAGAAGGCGCACACACACACACACACACACACACACACACACACACACACACACACACACACACACACACACACACACACACACACACACACACACACACACACACCTACTGTGCATCTTTAAAATTCATTTTGACCACAGGGAGGACACAAAAGGTGCTCCAGGTGAGAGTCAGACTGGATAACCTCTTGGTGTGAGGTGACAACACTAACCGTTGCACCACATAGGGTATTGTTGTTACTTTGATAGTGGGAAGGGACATTGTTTTTACTGAAGGGAATGATGATGCATTTCTTTGCATTCAGTTTAAGACCATGACTAAGACATGGGTTGTTAGTCTGCGTAAAACCCTCCTGAAGTATACTGACATAATTTGGGGATTCAGTAATTGTACCCACTTTGCAGTCATCTGCAAACTTGGTCAGCCACAGACCCTTAGTTTTGGCCTGAACTTTTGAAAAGTATATATCAAACAATAGGCAGCACGGCTCCTTGTGACACTCTACTGGTGACACGTCTGCAGGTTAGGAAGTGAGCAATGCATGTAAACATCATTTACACAGATGGGGTGGGACACAATTACAGGTGATAGCAACACTATCATATGGACCAAGGTCATGGGAGGTGGATGTGATAGCCACAGTCTGGTAGCAAGTTGTGGGGTGTCATAGCCCACATCCACCAGTGGAAGGGTGTTGTTGCCATGATATAGACACTGTCAATGTGTATGTGGTCTCACAGCTTGATGCAGTCCATGACAGGAATGATACAGAACTATAGGAGCATATTCATGTATGATGTCCTCAACCAAGATGATATCCACAAGAAAGTGTGGTGCTCCAGCTTGCTATAAAAAATATTGATGGTGTAGAACCCCAGGAGTGATACTATGCAACCTGATGAGGTGTCTCAGGGTGAAGCCTAAGGAGCATAATTTGGCATGCACATGAGACCAGCCATCTTCATGTATTGTGGCCCTCATGGCCAAAGCTGACAGTAATGCTGTTTCAGGAATCATCTGTGACATTGCAGTATGCCAAACCTATGACCAGCCAGTTCACATCTGAATCCTTCCTCAACCAAGGACAACAGGGCCTACACAGACAGTTACTATCTGCCTAATGGATGCATAAAAGTATGCAATGTAAGCCACTAGAGACCTGAGCAGAACTGTCTGTTACCTATACCTATTGTCATGTCATTGTGCAGGTGCTGCAAGTTATCATGTTGGTGCTGAACATCATCCCATGGGACATGCAGCACACTCACCATCTCCATAATGGTGTGGATAGCAACTGTTTGTGCTTGGTTCACTGATCTGAATGTCTGCTAATTAATACCAAAGATAGTGAACGTTTCTAAGTATTGTGTCTCCTATGAGCCCATGGTAAGACATGCACACCTATGAGTTATACATGCTGGTCAGTGAGTGTGTGTGTGTGTGTGTGTGTGTGTGTGTGTGTGTGTGTGTGTGTGTGTGTGTGTGTGTGTGTGTGTGTGTGTCTGTGTGTGTGTGTGTGTATGTTTGTGTGTGTGTGTGTGTGTGTGTGTGTGTGTGTGTGTGTGTGTGTGTGTGTGTGTGTGTGTGTGTGTGTGTGTGTGTGTGTGCAGGGCTGTCATTGGATGTCCCATATAGGTTCACAATTCATAGGTAGATACTAGGCTATGTGCCCGAAGGCATTTATAAGCCTAGTCAGAATGTGTTGGCTTTTGCCACCCCCTTAAATTAGTTCCCTGTGCCTTTGTCCAGCAGAGCCACTGAAGTGATCCCTGGAGTAAACTTTCTGTTTCCCATCCACTCATCAAGGTTTCTTTTGAAGAGTGTTAGCGAGGATCTCTGCCTAATGTAGATTGGAATCTTGTTCCAAAGTATGGGAAGTCTCTGGGACAGGAATCTATCCCTCCAGCACATCCTATTTATTGTTGTTGTGAGGTTTAGATCCCTAGAGTGTGTGGCTTGAGGGGATAAGTTTTCTTTAGGTGCAGCATGTCCATCAAATCTGGGTTGGACATAACCTTGTATGTCAGGCAGAGATCACCTCTGAGTAGGCGGTATGCAACTGAGTACAGCTGGAATTTCTTCAGTCGAGCTGCATAGGGCATCTGTTTGAGGCCAGTGATCCTCTTGGTGAGGTACTTCTGTGGTCTTCCCAGCTGTTGCAGGTGTCTTGTAAGGTACATCCCAAATGGGGCATTGTACTCTATGATGGGTCTGATGAGTGATGAGTAGAGGGGCACAATAACCTCTTTTGATCTGGATGCGAACACTTTTGTGATTAGGTTGGCCACGTAGAAGGATTTTCTAACAACTTTGGCAATGTGATTATCAAAGGTGAGATTACTATCTACTTGGGTCCCCAGATCCTTTATTAAATCTTCCATATTTAGGGGACTACCAACTATGTGGTAGTTTGTGGGTACTTTGTTTTTTCCAAAGGGGACGACTATGCACTATTTGGCATTTAGCTTGAGGCCATGATTTTGACACCAGGTATTCATCTCAGTGAGACCCTTTTGGAGGATGTCTGTGTCAGCTGGAGAGTCGGTTATAGCCCCTAGTTTGCAGTCGTCTTCAAACTTGGTCAGCCATAGTCCTCCTGTGCTTGCCTGTACCCCTGAGAAGTATATGCCGAACAGGAGGGATCCTAGGACTGAGCCCTGGGGAATGCCACTTGTAACCGGTTTAGAGTCGGACCTAGCTCCCACAACCCTCACCATGTGTGTTCTGTCCATGAGCCAGTTGGCAACCCATCTTGTGATGTAGGGGTTTATGTTCAGGCTGGTGAGCTTGTCTATAATACCAGAATGGGGAATGGTGTCAAAGGCCTTTGCAAAGTCTAGGTAGGCTGTGTGTACCACCTTTCCCTCGTTTATAGCCTTGGTAACTGTCTCAAAGAAGAAGATATGACTGCATGCTGTCCCCAGTCCCATATTATGTTTATCTGCCTGCCCTCTGTTGAGCTGTGGCAAGTTTCCCATACACTTGTATTTATATATATATGTATATATATATATATATATATATATATATATATATATATATATATATATATATATGTATCTATATATCTAATCTTATCTCTCTCTTTCTCTCTCTCTCTCTCTCTCTATATATATATATATATATATATATGTATACAATAAATATTTCTCTCATGTTTGTAGTGCTTTATGTTTTCCTATAGTAACCCCCTTAACTCTCTTTTGAAAAATGCACAATGCAAGAGGTGTCTACTGTAGAACGTCAGCACATTGACATTCATTGCAGTTCTATCTGTTACGAAAACCTTATTGTGTCATAGTATGTATATTACTACCCCCCACTCCTGTTCAGTTTTTGAAAAGGGAGATGAGAGTAAGGGGGGCGTATTCACCCTTACTGATGATATACATACTGCATTGCATTATGGGTTTTTTTTACAGAAACACAGAAGCCATACTAGAGCATCACCTTATTCTCTGTATACTGCAGGAGATAAGAGTGAGGAATAGGACTGACAAAATCAAGACTGACAACAAAGTATTTTTAAATCCATCTGTACACAGATGAACAATCAAACTGAGGACAAAAGTGCAATTACTTTGGCTGGGGGCGCAAAATGATGGGACCACAGTTGGGTAAGGTATCTACTGCATATTGGTTAATTTAAGCGATTGTGGAAAATGTGATTCAGAAACAGCTTTAGCTGCAGTAAGGAAGGCTTCATTAATCGGTAATCTATATACCTCTGAATCACTCCTAAGAATATTTCAATTCCTGATAACCACATCCTTAATCAAGCCCGTATAAGGGCTGTATTCTAAAACCAATGCCCTATTAAATGCACTATCCTTGGTAGTATCTACTACTGGTTCTAATCTTAGACCCAAAAGTGGTTTGTGAAAAGTACCCCAATGGGTCAAAACATAGTCAACTGTTTCCTTTGCCAACGTTGATGGATAGCCTCTTTCAAGAAACCTATCCCCCACTATATCCAACTCTTTAACCACGTCAGTATAAGTACATGTCATCCTAGCAGCTCTAATGCATTGACCTTTTAGAATACTTTTTTTCTGAAAAAAGGGATGACAGTTGCTAAATACTAAATATGAATTACTAAATGTAGGCTTACGGAAAATATTTGATTTAAACACTTTATGGGTGTGGGAAATGTAAGTATCTAGGTATGATATACCAACAAGATCAAGTATGTGTAAATTTGAAGAAAGTACAAACATTGTTTAAGTAGTCGACAAACTTATCAATCTCCTGAGTGGCCCCTTTCCGTAAAATAAAGACATTCTCCTGGATTTACTAATCTTCCATGTAGGACTAGATTAGTCCTGCTCGGAAGCGACCATTTGGGAGCAGGATGGCAGCGTGCCATGCATATTAATGAGGTGCACTGATCAAGCTCCTAGGCTTACACAGAGTGTGTAAGAGTGCAGGGAGCATGTCTGAGAGCAGAGCTCTCAGAATAAACAAGCCCTTGCAATGTAGAACAGCAGAAAGGGGTATGCGATGAGCGAGACTGCTCACAGGTGACCGCATATCCCCCCCAACAGTCCCCCATGTGTACAATAGCAACAGCATATATAAATAAAATGAAGAAACCCTTGTATTTTTTTTTAAATCCATTTAAAGCTAACCATAGGTGCGTGGGTGTGCCCATCGCTTAGCTATGGTTAATGCAGCTTAAATGGCTGAAGAGGATAACAAGGAAGATATATGCAAATGAAGCAGCATAGCAGTAGTGTAGTGGGCAGAGCAGGCAGTCCTGGTTTGAGTCCCACTGCAGCAGATTCCATTTACCATGGCAAAGCACGTTAGGAGTAATATTTATGTTGCATAACTCACTAAATAACATATTTTTATGAACTGGAGTACTGCAGTAAATGCACATGTGAGGTGTCAGTGTCATAATGAATAAGGCACAAGTAAGCAGGAGTAAGCACAAATAAGCAGTAGTAAGCATATTTAAGCACTAGTAAGCGGGCTTAAGCACGTTTGTGTGGTGGTAAGCAATGCCCACACTGGCTAAGCAATTCTAAAGCTAACACTGTGTAAGCAGATGAACGGCAGGTTAGCAGTGCTTACCATTGCGCAGACCCGCTTACAACTGCTTAAAAGTGCCTTAATCACTTTGTATCCAACTGCCCTTGTTCTGCCCAGCAACAAAATAAACAGCCTCTGCAAGGCTCGAAACCAGGATCCTGCATACTATAGCCAAAGTGATTTACCACTAAGCCATGTCATATATACATAACCCTGATGTTTATACAAACATATCATCCAGCCCAGTCATTCAACAGTACAGGGAATGTATTCCAACATGTAGATGTATGTGTGTGTGTGTGTGTGTGTGTGTGTGTGTATATATCAATATCTAAACAGAGAAAACATATCTATATATATGTAGATATATATATATATATATATATATATATAAATATATACACATATATATATATATATATATATATATATATATATATATATATACATATATATAAACATATATACATACAAATCCATACATTTATAGATATATATGCCTCCATCTATATGTCTATCAATACATATATATATATATATATATATATATATATATATATATATATATATATATATATATATACAGCAAGTTATACATATGTAAGTAGATATATATCTATATAGGTATATATGGACATACATCTGTAGATAATGGGAACATAACAAAAACATATATGTCCACATGCACCGTTAATGGGGTTGAGAGGCCCCAATCAACATACATCTTGTACGAATAGGTATTCCCCCCCATAGCCAAACACGTCTGCCCTGCAATACACTACCAACTGTTGCAGATCCCATAACCAGGCTCTGACACGACATGGGCACAAGATGTTTACAGTACTCCATCCCACCTGTATGATGCCAGGCTGGTATCAGTAACATATCATGCAGTACAGTCTGGCTCCAATAGGGAATGTACAATGTGGAAGCCATCAACATCCTTAGCATACATATATACAGACACATATATGCAGATACAGATATACATATATAGAGATATATATGTAACTGCACATACAGATGCAGAGATATGTATAGTAAGATACATATGTAGAAGGTGCACACAATATGGATCAGCCACTATGCCTGCAGTTACCTCCTTAACAACTGGACACTGTATGAGCCACCCATACAAATGACAATCATTGCCTGCAACATATACCCACAGAGAGGTCAAAGGATATAACACCAGACACAGGTTTGCATAAATGGGGATGCTTTATTTGTGTACTATTAAAGTTGTATATGCCATGTCACATAACTGTTTAGACATTGACATCCATATAAACAGAGTAATGCAACTGTGAAACAGTTATACTAATACAGTAGTCCGGAAAGGTTTACAAATGTTGCTGTCCAGGCCGAGGCCTTCAAGTCATACAATAGTGAAGACAGACTGGGCCACAGGATACCAAACAGTCAACAGTAAGTAATGTGGATGTATAGTTCAGCAGCCTCTAGCTACACTCTTTACACAGTCCCTAGGGGGTAAAGAACTCAGTTGACACAATGGGATATAACTGTTACATAACAAGGCATAACTGGTACCATCACAAGCACACTCACAGACAGAACAGTCTGTATTGCAGGAAGCAGTAGTCCTGCATTTACCCAAGATGGATTGTGTGGTAATGTACATCCAGATACCTTAAGGCAGTGTAGACATGGTGTGTGTGGGTGGTCACATCTGCTTTTATCATGTGCGTCATTGGCTACTGACAGACATCCTAAGGACTTCATAGGATAGTACCACTGCTAGCACATAATGCTCCTGTGGACTACAGCAGAGATATTGGCTAATATATGTGGACAGTCTGACACACTCTGGACAGTCCAGAGGTATTCATAGAACCCTTAGTGCAAGACATATGGACCAAGCCTGACAATGTGGATGTTAACAGCCATGTAGATGGGTATAACACGCAACTACTGGTACACATTTGCCCCCATAGGTTATGCATTCACACACCCATGTCTGTCCAGACAGATAATAACTGCTGGTACAGAGGTGCCATGGCCACATACTAGCCACTAGATATTGACAGACATCTGTACAGGATCCCACTGCTCTGTCTGACATACATGACTGTTATGGTGGCCTGGCAGCAGTATATCTGGCAAGTATCTGGACATGACATCTCACTGAGTAAGTACACTAAGCTGCTAGGCATGTAACAATGCACTGTACAGGCTACCGGCAGAATGGCTCAACACTGGCTGTCACTTCCTATGGGGGAATGCGCATGTACCAGCATGTATAGCAGGCTCTACAGGCATGTCACAGCACAGAGTATGATACACCTGTGTGAAAGTGTATAACTACAACCAATGTGAACACAGCCACAGAAACATATGGTAAGCTACTGTCATATTACAGTATATGGACTATCTGTGCAACATCATCCTCATATGTGCCACTCACACACTAACCCTTCATGTACTGGGCCACTCCACAGTGTTATCCAAAGCCTATCTGTAGTATGGGATATGTGTGTGTATGGCCCTACAAACGTGTAAGCTGATAGGGTAACATACAGTGGAGCAGCATGTAACATCAGATAGAACAGAAACATGAACAATGACATTTACCACAGTCTGTACAGAGGCCAAAGTACATATGAATAAAACACACAGTGTCAACAATCACCATGAGTGCAAAAACCTCAATATTGTACACACAACCACAGAATGTCCAGGTTATGTTATAAATTGTAATCTCTACTACACATAACATGTGTAGCAGTCTGATATATCACTGTTTTTTATCAGATATGATGACACTAATTATGGTATACAGCACATATGCACCTCTTACTGCATGACATATATACAAAGGTTGACAAAGTTGTGGCTGGCGGCACATACACAGGGCCACTATTGACATGTTGCCGTGATACCCTCATACATTTACTGTTGTAACAGGGTTTGTTGCAACATATGTCCTTTGAGGGATATGAAGTCAGTAATTCTCATGGCTGTCACCATCTACAGACTGCAATCCTCACACTACCTTTTGCAGTTCAAAGACAGGTGCTTTGTGGGTAACACATAAAACAAAAGGCACCACACACACTGCCCAGTCTGCAGAAGACCCTACAGATTGGGGATTCCTCATAAACATAGCACTGACATGGCAGCTATTAAAACATGTAGGAGAGCCATATCCACACACACCCTGTTAAGTCAACATTACCCCAAATGCAGTATAGCAGCACTTACAGTCTGTAGTCAGGTCAGGCACATCACCCTCCTGTGTGTTGTCCTGTTTCCGCAGTGTATGTTGTTAGAGGTAGATCCCCAATCCATCGGAGATGCTGTTTGCCAAAGAACGGATCAAGTTCCTGCTCACAGTGAATGTAAAGGCCCAACACAACATGATGTTCCTAGATATTGGAGTGTGTTTCCATGCAATTGGCTATGGGAATGTTACCACAGCTGTTCCACATGCAATCAGCTAGAGGAGGGCTGCAATTCGTGCAGAGGCCATCAGCTGATCATGAGCAACACTTAAAATACACATGCTGCTGCCTAAGCACAGCAGGTGTAAGTCTCCACATCCACCAGAGAGGGAGTGAGAGAGGCAGACAGAGGCAAAGAATAGTCAGGGAGGGGTGGGAGAGTAAAAAATAAGCATGTTTGTGTCACTCACTTACCAGTATAGTGTATCAAATTCCTAATGACTATGTAGTGCTATCACATGTCCATGCAGTTATTGGATGCGCCACATAGGTTACATGTTGAACAGCCCTAAAAACATACATGTGATGGTGAGTGACATTTGCAACAGGGATATGGTAGCTATATGATAGGTGTAGTACATGTGCCTGTCCACATGAACAGGTGCCAGCATCAACACAGCCACACTCTCACAGGGATGCACATACATTGACACACTTGGCAGGGCCAGGAATACAAATCATCAGTAGTGAGATTGCCACAACACATTACAATCCATGTATCACATGCACCACAGGGGTCATACAGAGGTTATAGGGGCAAAGGATATGTGGAGGTGTCTGACATCAAACAGCATGCATCAGTATATCAGTGGGGGTTGTAGTGAGTGTGAAAGTGGTCATACACATCATACAACACACACACAGACACATTGTGCCAGTACTGACATGCATGGGTGAATTGCTGCACTGGTATGCCATGGTCAACTGTGCCAGATGGCTATACAACGCTAGGTGATGTGTATACCTTGGCATCGGGCCACATGACAATGGTCTTCATTGTGGCTCACGGGTGTAGTGTCTGGATCTGACCACGCAAGTAGGTATTGTATTCATCATCCAGTCACCAGATTGACTATTGCATGTGCCCAATGCTGTGCATGGCTTGCCATGTATGTGTTCCTTATTCCATGGCATGGATAGTATCTGGGATGTGCACACCTCCCACATGCATGTACAGTGACATGTGGAACTGTACCTGGGGTGTCTGGCCCATTTTGTGTACACAGATTGTTATCATCAGATTTGCCAGTCCTGGCCTCATGTGGCGGGAACTGTTAATGGATGGCAGGTTGACCCAGCACCTACATTGATGGCATGATACCTGCATTCCCTGGTGTCAGTGGCATCTGTCCATACAGGGCATGTTTTCAGGCATGGTATGTCCTTTGTGGATCACATATGAAGGCACCACAGGTGTTGCAGGTGTCCAGTGGGGAACATGGGGAAGATGCACTGTCACATGTAAATGCCTATTAGACTGACGGTTGGGGTGCCATGCCCACTGTAGCTCACTGCAATCACACCATGGTTACTATCAGTGGGCAATATGCAAGGTACTACCGACATAGCAGCTATTGCCTAGGCAAGTGTGTGTGTGTGTGTGTGTGTGTGTGTGTGTGTGTGTGTGTGTGTGTGTGTGTGCGTATGTGTGTATGAGACATGGGTTGAGAGTGTTATCTGGGTAATACTAGGGTCGCTCACTTTGTTCATCTGGTCTTGATGTCAAATGTAGGGGTATGGCTATGCACCCCAGCCTCTCGGCTATTTCACATCTGTTATCCCTGTATGGTGGACATTGTGATATATACTAGGGCCACCATATATGAAATTTGGAAAACCCACTCCCCATTGACTCCAGTTGTTACACACTCTCAACCACCTTCACACAGGATACAAATTACAAAGAGACGCACACACCTGTCATGTCTGGGATTAGAACTCCTATCTAACTAGTTTGTTACACTATAGCACTACGAAGTTATAGTATTCGCCACAGAGATTACTGGAGTACTCCTTCCCCAAAGGTGTATTTCACAATGAATGACATCAGCAGGATTGCCAAAGTAGGGCATTTAAAGTGTAATGAGCGTGACTAGCCTAAAATGCATTGCTCCCTACACAGACATAGAAACACACATAAAATATCCACAACTGCCATGTGTGGGGATAAACCCCTACCAGAGTTCTATATCACACTACAGCATGAAGCAGTTATAGGATGCACCACGGGGATAACTGCAGTGCTCTTTCCACAAAGGTGTATTTCACAGTGAATGACATCGGCAGGGTTGCCAAAGTAGGGCATTTGAAGTGTAGTGAGTGTGACTAGCCTAAAATGCATTGCTCCCTACACAGAGATTGAAACACACACAGAACATCCACAACTGCCATGTGTGAGGATAGAATCCCTACCAGAGTTCTATATCACACTACAGCATGAAGCAGTTATAGGATGCATCATGGAGATAACTGGAGAACTCCTTCCTCAAAGGTGTATTTCACAGTGGATGACATCAGCAGGATTGCCAAAGTAGGGCGTTTGAAGTGTAGTGAGTGTGACTAGCCTAAAAAGCATTGCTCTCTACACAGACAGAGACAGACACACACATACAGTTGCCAAGTCTGGGATTAAAACTCCTACCTAATTATTTTACCTCACTACAGCAGTACACAGTTATAGGATGTGCCACAAAGATTACTGGGCTACAACCTTCCCAAAGGTGTATTTCAAGGTGGATGACATCAGCAGCCTTGCTAAAGTAGGGCATTTGAATTGTAGGGAATGTGACTAGCCTATAAAGCATTGCTCTCTACAAACACACACACACACACACACACACACACACACACACACACACACACACACACACACACACACACACACACACACACACACACACACATGCGCGCGCACACACACACACACTCACACACACACACACACACACACACACATACATACATATACACACATACACACACACACACACACACACACACACACACACACACACACACACACACACACACACACACACACACACACACACACACCACACAGTTGCCAAGTATGGGATTAGAACTCCTACCTAACTATTTTATCACACTACAGCAGTTCACAGTTATAGGATGTGTCACAGAGATTACTGGGTTACAACCTTCCCAAAGGTGTATTTCAAGGTGGATGACATCAGCAGCCTTGCCAAAGTAGGGCATTTGAATTGTAAGAAGTGTGACTAGCCTAAAAAGCATTGCTCTCTATACACACACACACACACACACACACACACACACACACACACACACACACACACACACACACACACACACACACACACACACACAGTTGCCAAGTCTGAGATTAGAACTCCTACCTAACTATTTTATCACAGTACAGCAGTTCGCAGTTATAGGATGTGTCATGGAGATTACTGGGCTACAATCTTCCCAAAGCTGTATTTCACAGAGGATGACCTCAGCAGGCTTGTCATAATAGGGTTATGAGGAGGCCAGTGTGTGTGTGCATGGGCCATAACCCATTCATCTAGGGGTTGACACACCACATGTGGGCACACGCAGGGCCATATTCCACAGGTACGTGTATACAGCTGCTAGATGACTACTTCCTTGTACAGTCATGTTGCACAGCTAGCATTTGCACTACATAGTCGGTACTGCTGACAGATATCATTGGCTAGTGTCTGCAGTGAGTGACATCTGAACCTCATGTGATTGTAGCCATTTGGCTGTGTGCTGGGTGGGACAGGCCTAGATGGCTCCTCATCACAGTCACTCTCTTCCACACATCTATGTATGTCTACTTTTGGCTTTTTATAGTGTGTTGTCCTTGGATATATGTCTGTATTCCTATCCACTGTGTGTGCAAAGCATGTGTGGTGCATACTGAGGAGTGTCTACACTAACATCTGCAACTGCCAGATATGTCTGGTCCACTGTTGTTTGCAGACATGGGCTTTATGTGTGTAAGTGTGTGAGCATGCCAATATGCCCTTCTGTATTGCATGTATGGATCAATTCCAGGTAGTTTGTACTCCAGTGCAGACCTTTGTGTTGTACACCTACAGGTAGCAAACTGTTTCTGCAGGGTATCCGTTGATCATTTGGCAATATGGGGACAAAGTGTGCAGGGATAGTGTGTACTGTAGGTGATTGTGTGTATGCTGCTTCAGCTACATGGTACTTATGTTAGCAGAGATATTCAGACATGTGTACTGTTATACACTGTGATGTTTTCTGTCCTCATGTACTGTAAGGTGGGCATTCCTGCTCACAGTGATGTCTTGGGGGACAAGAGTGACTGCAGCTGTGTGTGGTATTGTGGGCAGACACCTACATATTCATGGTAGGTTATGCCATCCTGAAGGGGGTGCTGCAGACCCTTACTGCTGGGTCTGTGTATCCAGTTCAGTACCTTGGTACAGTGCTGGCAGGGGATCCCATACATGTGGATCCATCAACATGACAGTATAGCCTTATATTGCTATGGCAATACCTCACAGATGTACAGATTCGCACAGGTTACCCAGAGGCAGGGGCCATGAGTCAGGACATTACCCCTATTGTGGTGTACGGGCAGGTATGTAGGCACCCATTTATGTATTTACAGCCAGGGATAGTGTGTGCACACAGCTTTGTGTTAGACCTTGCACATTCTATACTGCCCACGCTCCCACTCCCCATCAGTTATTCTCTACTCTTCCTTACATTATGCATGCATTCTCTGATACTTTCCCTATGATTATCACCCCATCACGGCTGTGTGTCAGTGTTGGTTGACAGTTCATGTAGTGGGACATGGTGGACATGTTACTGTGGTTTGCCCACATGGCCTTGCATATGACGTATGTGGAGTGTGTTGTATTGTTAATTGGGTGTCCATGACATAACATGCATTGGCAGTACATGTGAGACACAGGCCCTTGGCAGAGGCCTGTGGGCCATTAGCTGTTGATGTGGGCTAGATGTGGCAGGCCATTGCATTCTGTCTGTCCTACAGTTTCAGACTGCCATACAATATATTCCCCTGGGGTGACAGGGTAGGTGTGCTATGTGTTCATGCCACTACCTTCTTTCAGCCTTGATCGGTGGTGTGGATGCTGGTAGATTGCTACCTACAGCTGGTGACACACCTGCATGGGACACCTGCACTGCATGTTGCATTCTTTCACTATTGCCATATACAGCTGGGGTCATATGGTACCCATTCCACACAGGAGGGGTACAACCAGAGAGGTACCTGTAGGTGGTGTTTGCGTGAGCTGGGTGCATGTGTACTATGGACACTACTTGCATCTGACACACAGATATGCATTGGGCATTCCAGTTATGCTTGCATGTACAGGTACATCAGCTGTTTCCCAATACATCAGTCCTACATCCTTTGTGATCTGCTAGTGTTTGGGCAGGCAACACCGGTATCCCCTACTACAGGACCAGATAATGTAATGCATACCTGTTTGTACTATTCCAAGGGTGTGTCCATTTCACAGTGACACAATATATACTGTATGTCTGGGGTACTTTCCGCTGTGTACTGCTTGTATATCTAGCCCAACAGCCATGCCATGTCAGTCACACCAGACCATTACTACATACATATGTAGGGTTGGGGGGTGCAGACCTGACTGTTTCTACATTCCCACACAGGATTGGGGGGGCACACCTGACTATTTCTACGTTTCTACACAGGATTGTGGGGGGGCACACCTGACTATTTCTACATTTCTACACAGGATTGGGGGGGCACACCTGACTGTTATTACATTTCCACATAGGATTGGGGGGCACACCTGACACTTGTACACATTTGCTATGACTGTACTGGTATGTCAGGTACTCCATTTCATTCTGTATTCTAACCTATCATGCTGACTAGAGGCATATCAGTGTACTACAGGTCTTAGCTTTGATTGACCTACATATTAGTTTCTGACTTCCTACCCTTCAGAACTAAGATCCCACTGCCTGACCTGCTGTAGTCTGTCTGTGTAGGCCTGGGGGGGAGGTTACCCATAGGCATCATTCAGAGGCCATAGCACAGCCTTTGTTTGTGTTTGTCTACACCTGTCCTGCTGACTGTGACTGTTGTTGGGCATGTGAACCCCCCTGACTGGCATGTGTGAGTTACTTACCTTGCGGGTGTTCCAGTATTGAGGGTGGTGATGCAGGGCTGCCTATGTCGGATGCACATAGTACACTCCCTACACATGGGTGAGCACAGGTAGTGTCATGTTTGGTATCCCTTTTACTGTATGTGAGAGTCAGAGAGAGGTGTTTTTCCGTGGGTCCCTCCTGTGTCAGTGTATGTGCTATGTGTTGCCTCTTTGCCAAGGCTAGGGCATACTGGGCATGCCTCCTGCCTACTGGGGTAGGCTCAGGTTGCTCCTCCTCAGATTCACTCTGTGCCTGTGCAGGCCTTGGCAATGGTGGGGGGCTGTGTGGCCCTGCCCCATGCTGTTCCTGCTGCAGCTGTTTCCGCAGGATCATATTGTGTAGCATGGCACATACAATGACAATTTGGGTACATGCAGCTGGTGAGTACTGCAAGGCTCCACCAGATGTGTCCAGACACTAGAACCATGACTTAAGCATCCCAAACACACGCTCTATTATAATTCTTGTCTGTGCGTGTGCCTCATTATGGAGTTCTTGTTTGGGTGTGTGTGCATTTCTGATGGGTGTCATCAGCCACGGTACCAGTGCATATCCAGCATCCCCCACTAGGTGACAGTGAGGGATGTCCCCATTAGCAAATCTCTGATACATCTGCATCAGATGCTAAATGTGGGAATCGTGATAGCTTCCAGGGCAGCCAGCACACACATTCATTATTATACCCTGGGCATCTCATATGACATGACAGTTGATGGAGGGAAAGCCCTTGTGGTTGATATAGACCCTATACCCCTCACAGGGTGGTGCTTTGATGCATATGTGCATGCAGTCTATTGCACCCACTACCTCAGGGTATTCTGCTATTTGGTGGAACAGTTGCATATTGCTGGCCAACACCTCACGGGTGTTGGGGAAATATATGTGCTCACCAGCATGTACTGACATGGCATCCAGGACCTGGTGGAATACCCTGGATGCTGATGCCTGTGAGGTCCCCATCATATCCCCAGTTGGCCTTTGGAAGGTACCTGTAGCTAGTTTTCTTAAGCCTACACATACCTTGGTATCCACTGGGATGGGTTCGCCTCTGTTATTTCTGTGTGTTAGGTGTGGCCAGCACAGCTCAACAATTTGCTGTAGGAGGTCCCTGTCCACCTTATAGCACTCCACTATCTCCAGCTCATGTAGCCCCTGGTAGGTTACCCTGGGTTTGTACACTCTTCTCCGTCTCCTCACTGTGGGTTGGTCGACAGCATTCTCATCCTCACCACCCTCAGCCTCTTCCACAAGCTGTTGCATGATAGCTATTGCAGCCCCTATCATTTTGTTGTTTTGTCTGTTAAAACTTCCCCGGTTGTATACACCGGTTTTATAGAGTATAGGAAAAAACAGAGTGGAAGGTGTTTGCATAGTTTATAGTAGTGTTCTGGGCTGGGCTGGTCTGCTGCCTGTGGAATTGGCTGATTCTGATACATTTCACCTGCTAGCTATGCCAGTTTTCCTTGATTACCTTCCTACTACTGTTTTCCCTTCCTATTAACTTCCTGTTTAAGCCCAGGGACGTGCCGCGCAAACACAGTGCTCAAATGTGCACAGAGCTGCTATTTCCTGGTTTACCTTTTTTTTTTCTTTCAAACCCGGTGTGCGGTGCGCACACCCACTTAGGCAATGAAAAGAGTGCTAGGCAGACTCAAACACACTCCCTTGCCTAGCTGTGCTTAACTAGGAGCAAACCTGAGCCACAGGGCTCCAATCCACTTACAGTATGCCTTAAATGTATTACCTTACTTCGCCCTAACTGTTAACCTAACCCAGAAAACCCTCACACAGTACAGAATATGCACACACATACATGCACTGCCTTATCTAGCCTCTAACCAGCAAAATGCCACTTACCCTCATGCATGCATGCATATCACACACACAAAGAATTGACAAGTTTGATGGTTTGATGTATTCTACCATTCACTAAGCACACATTCAGTTTTAAGTGACAGCAATATACTGTGTTGACAAAACATATAACCAATTGACAGAATAAACTGTATCCACATATGTGTGTGTGTGTGTGTGTGTGTGTGTGTTTATGTAAACAAGTTAAAACTAGGAGAAAGGTCACCAAGACCAGGTACCAAAACATGTAGAAGAAGTAAAGCAAAACATGTACCAAGGCCACCACAGCATATAACATAAAATAAGCTTTTAATCATAAAAATAAAAGAGATAAGCACTTTCAGGCAACGTTCATGACCTTCATCATATCGTGTGTGTGCAGTGAGTGTGTGTGTGTGTGTGTGTGTGTGTGTGTGTGTGTGTGTGTGTGTGTGTGTGTGTGTGTGTGTGTGTGTGTGTGTGTGTGTGTGTGTGTGTGTGTGTTTGTTTATATATGGGCTTTTGTCAAATGATCAATTTTGGAAACCTGAACTTCATATGGTCGAGACCATATGTTCAATTTTCCAAAACCCCAAACCAAACAAAACAACTCTGCACCCCCCTACTAATTGTATATACTAACTCTGAGATTGCACTACAATTAGGAAGAGTATAAATTCCACGGTCCCCACTGTACTGTGATCTCCATATAAATACTTTGAGTTTTCAGAACATCGAACATATGATCTCAACCATATGAAATTCAAATTTTTGAAAATTCAATCATCAGTTCTCTGGGTTGGAGAATATGCCTTTAACCTGGGTTTGTGTGATCTCAGCGTTAGAATATATAATTGGCAGGGGGTGTAGGGGCTTGCCTCCCTGCAAAAAAAATATTTTTTTGAGTTTTAAATAAAGAAAAATTTGCATGCGCTGAGGCTGCTTCTTGGTGCGTGCATACTGATACGTCTGTTTTACCAACATTTTTATAGGTTCACAAGTTCATAAAAGGTTACTAGGCTAATGGCTGTAGAGTCTTTACAAGCCTAGGCATATTTATCCCAAGTTGCCCCAATTGTCGGTGGCTAGGTGAGTGAAGTTAATAGAGGTAAGGGTCTATGCTAGTTAATATCCATTTCCTCTATCCATGAGGGTTATGGGTGCCACCCAAGGAGTGAATTGCAGTCAGCCATCCATTGATCTAAGTTGAGTTTGAAGAGGATCAGGGAGGGGCTCTGTTTTACACAAACTGGAAACTTGCTCCAGAGAGATGTCAGTCTCTGGGAGATTTATGTATTTCTCCAGCATGATTTGTTTTTCATGTCAGAGGCTAGGTTAAGATTCCTGGAGCAAGTAACCCTCATGCAGTTTGATTTATGAATGTGTAGCATTTCCATCAGGGTCGAGTCAGAGACTGCCCTGTAAGTCAGGCACAGGTCACTAGTTAGCAGCCTGTAGGAGACAGAATACAGTGAAATGACTTTCAGTCTTTCGACATAGGACTTGTTTTTTGTACCCTATATTTTCTTGTAGAGAAACCTCTGTGGTCTTTCCTGGAGAGGTAAATGCAAGAGGGAGAACTGCATTGAATTACTGGTTTGATGAGGGCCGATAGAATTATGACATCCTTATATCTAGATGCGATGCCTTTAATTATGAGAAGTGCCACATTCATGGATTTCCTTATCACTGTAGATACATGGGGTTTGAAGTTACCTGAGCACCCAGATCATGTACCACTGGCTATACACTTAGGGGGTGCTGTCTATAATGTAATTAGCAGGTATGTCAGTTTTGCATTTTGTAGCATTTAGCTTTAATCTGTGGCTTTTGCACCAGTCATTTGTCTGTGTTAATCATTGGGGGACTCAGCAATTGTTCCCAATTTGCAATTGTCAGCAATCATGGTCAGGCACAGGCCATTGTCTGGACTTCTGAGAAATACATTCTGAACAGTAAAGGGCCCAGCAAATAACCTTGTAGTATACCACTGTTGACTGGTCTTTTGCTAGAGGTGAAATCACCCACTTTGACAATATGTTTCCTGTTGGTGAGACAATTGGCTACCCATCTAGTGACGCTGGGGATAATTCACAGTTGGGTGAGTTTCTCTATAATACCTTTGTGGGGATTGTGTCAAATGCCTTGGCTAAGTCAAAGTACATGGTATGCACTGCCTTTCCCTTGTCCAGGGCCTTGGTGTCTTTCTCAAAGAAGTCAACCAGGTTTAATAGACATAATCTACACTTAACCAATCCACACTGGGTTGGGTCCAGAGATTGGAGATTACCTATGTCCTTGTTGATAAGTTCCATAATGATTTTTTACATGGCCCTACAGATGAGGCTAGTCAACTTTCTGGGTCTATAATTCCCAGGGTTGATTGATGTCAACATTTTGCCAGTTGAAGATGGGTATACTATAGTGACACACACACACACACACACACACACACACACACACACACACATATATATATATATATATATATATATATATATATATATATTTCCTGTTATTTATCTATCTATCTATATATATATATATATATATATATATATATATATATATATATATATATATTTCCTGTTCCTATTCAGACTCCTCATGTATGACTTTTAAGCTTCCGCCAGCTCCCCTGCTCTTTCTTCACTATCATCAGACATCATGTTTGGTCTTTTCATTTTACTCCTCACTAGGTCAGTTGTTATCTGATGCTTCTAGGACTGTAGTCTTTACTGCTAAGTTTATGACCACTATTATGTGCCCTTCCCTATGGTGCCTAGGGCAGTTCTCCATTCCCCTTCACCATTACTTTTGTAAATGTCTCTCTTTGAACCCCCCTGTTTCAGTAAGTATTTCTTGTGTAAATGTTATGCAGTCTATCAGGCAAAGAGGTAACTTCCTTGCCTTTTTTCCTTAATGTGTTCCTTCACTAGCCAGCCTTTGAGGGTTTTTTTTCTCTTCTTGGTTGCCAGATATATGACTGAATGATATACACGCTAACTATCACTCTGATTGGCTGAAAAATGGTTGGTTCCCAGTCCATCAGTAGTTTTGTTCATTGTACTGATAGGCTAGTGGGTACTTAGTAAAATAAGTTGATTTGGTTATAAACATAGCTTTCAACCTATTAGCAGAAAAAAATCTGGACAAACCCAAAAATAATGGTGAGGCAAAGCCCCAAAGTAGGGACAATTTTTAAATATTGCTGTTATAAACTTAAAAAGTTGCTAGAACAAAAGGCATATTGTGTTACCACACATTTTCTGAAGGATATGAAGTCTGAAACTCAAATGGCTGTCATTATTTAGTGAACTCAAGTCCTTGCTGATTTGTCACAAAACTCCAGAAAGCCACAAATTTTATAAGGAAAATACCAAAAATATGAGGCATAAATCTGGAAATTCTGTGAAAATCTGAACAGTTGAGAGGTATGGTTATAAATGTTTTATTGATCCTTCTTATTTGTTTCTAAACTGTAATAAAATTCTATGACTGGATCAGTGTGAAAAAGTTCAGTTCCTGGGCAGAAGTGGTCACTGTAGCATAAAATAAAAAGTGGTTTAACTGTCTTGTTAACATTTTTGTTCATGTTTTTATTATGCCTAGTAATGTTTAAGTTGTATGTATAATCAGACATCATATATATTTACAAATTACATAGGTTCATAGGTGTTTACTAGGCTAACGACCACAAGGGCCTTTTTAAGCCTTGCCATGCATCACAAATCTCTGACGAGTTCTGATACCCTTGATAAGTGTAAGCATGGGCCTGGGAGGTGAACCATTCACAGGTTACCTGTTTGCATCACACATCATATTTAAGCTGTGTTACAATTCACAATGTTCAAGGAAGGATTCATCTTGATTCACGTTTGTCTCTGGTCTGTTAGAAGTGCTCATTTTAGTTGCTTGTCTTTTATTGCAATGTAAAGGTTGCAGGGAGCAAATATGGTCACTTATTGCAACAGCTAAGGTGATGTTTGCTCTAGTATTTTACCTCCTGTCTTTCCAGTTTGAGGAAATGAATGATGGAGAGTTTTATTATTTTCTGTTTTGTTGATGTTGGCCTTTGTAGTTCAGTTAGATACCATAAAGTAAGTTCAAGGGAACATTAGAGACAGGACTTCTATAAAAACAAATACTTATTCAGTAATCCAAAATAGTTAAATAAAAATATCAGCCCACTTGGCTTCCAGACAAAAAAGAATAGCGCTGAAAACAAAATAAACTACCTAAAGTTATTTCTCTTTAGCAACAATTGGGCTACATAGTCCTTCCAAGATGCAAGTTGTGGCATGGGAAAAGGAAGCTCATGGCTACAGGCTTTTCCCAGGCCCAGCCTCCAGTACCATAAACAAACAAATACTTCCACATGGACATCCATAGATTAGCCCCGACTGGGATTACACTCCACACTTCCAGAGTCTTCATTCAGATGATCCTCTAGGTGAGGACCTAACTTCCCTGTTTGCTGCTTTCAGGCAACTTTCTCGTATGCAGCCCTTATTTTCAATTAGACAATTAGAACCTTGTTATCTAGCTAAATGCTACGAGAATGTAGCCACTCTCCATAATGCAGTGCACTGAATGGTACCTTACACATTTTTAAAGGATCAGTACACATTTTCCAGGTAACCTGTTGTAATATGTATAGGTATATAACATATCTCAGTGGTAGTGCAGGTATACTTGTCACTCAGTGCACTGACCTCTATATTACCATCAATATAATATTTGTATGACCAGTTTAAAAAAAAATAATTAAAATAAATACTTTTTCCTGGTTTAAGTTAGCAAGTCAGAGCATGCTCTACTGGTTTGGCCATGTGAAGGCCTTATCACTGTGTGGAAAGGGAATGACTTATGTTTCCGTCTTTTTAAAGTCCTCAGCTGTCTTGTCCTCTACCACCAGTTCTGGCAATTAATGGCACCTGCCTACTGTTCCCCCAGTGAAAAAGTGCTTTCTTATAGCTACAATCCAAAGGCAATAGTCCACTGCACACCAAGGTTGAATTCAAAAGCAGTTTAATGACAACACACAGGTTAAACGCTTTCTTACCCAAAGAGGGACTTCCTCAGCAACAGTCCAGTGCACACCAAGGTTGAATTCAAAAGCAGTTTAATGACAACACACAGGTTAAACGCTTTCTTACCCAAAGAGGGACTTCCTCACTGACCATCCACTGACTTGCTTTATGGTATCATTAGAACATTTATTGTGGGTCTTTCTGACAGGACAGGCTATCATTTGTCTAGTTATGTAATGCTTTCTTTGTCTCAAGAAAACTGCCCAAAGCATGTCCAATTCTGGATTTTGTTTTGTAGGTTAATAGGATTGTAATAGATTCATAAATCATTCTAAGATGCCATAGTACTATGTGGCAGACACCTTGTATTTAATCAGAAGTTGGCACAATTTATTTATTTATTTATTTTATTTATTTATTTATTTTCAAAAATTGTATTTTGGAAGAAAGAACACATATTTAGGCTACTGGAGGCCCAGAAAATTAAATTCTATAATTTATTGCAAACTATTAAGTATGTTTAAAAGAAAAACAACAGACAGATACTCCAGTGACTTTGTTGTGCTTGTTATGATCTGTTCAAGGTCATAAGATTTGTTAGGATACATGTTTCAGCTTAGAGAAGGGATTCCAGTTGTTGTGTCTTTCAGCTTTTCCCGGTTAGGGGTCGCCACAGTGGAACTCCGGTCCGCTAATGATTGGCAGTAGATTTTTACGTGCCGAGTTGCCAGCCTTGATGCACAACCTTCAACTAAGGTACTCCCATTCACGCATGTCTCCACACAGAAGACGCTCTAGCTGAGAATCAAACAGGACAATGTCTTACTGTAAGGCGACAACGCTACCGCGGCACCCTTTAAATGAAAAGTGTAGGCACTTTCAGGCAATTGAAAATTTGTTACTCAGTGCTGCATGGACACAACTTGGAAGTCTTGAGTTTTCATTTTAATTTATTACTTTGGCTGTCTATTTCACTTTCTGAAAGTACTTAGCTGGTACAGATTTAGTGCCAATGATACTGTTAACACAGTGTTTTAAAGTATCATGAAGACTTCTTATGGTATATTTCAAAGGCATAAAAATATCATTATTATATTGCATTATATTACATAAGTAATTCAGAAGAAGGGAACTTTACTTTGTCTAACCTACCCTCTGTTGAGTTATCTTAAAATGGCTGATCTCTTTATTCCATTGTACTCCACAGAAATTTAAGATTTTTTTTAAAAGGCCTCGACTGTCTTAGCCTGTGTCACACATTCTAGCAGTTATTTCCACTTGTCTTTCTTTGTCTGAAAATTTGTATGAAGGTCAGCAAGGACAGATGGTTGAGCTATGTAGGCATCCTATTCCTCAATAGTCAGGACTGTGTCACTGTTGCCACAAGGACTCATTTGCCAAATAAATCAAATCAATCAAACCAATCAATCACTCAATCAGTAACTATTTGGCAGTAAAGATCCTGGTTTCTAAAGTGCTTCTTGTATGTATTTTACTATCACTCAGTGTTTTGACACATTTTTCTTCTCATGGCAGTACTTGCTTACTAAACCTTGCCCCTGTCTTTGATTACCTGGTGGTTAATTGTCTTAGAGAATTTTGTCATCTAATTTCTCTGATTCTCAGTACATCTAGAGCCATTTCCCCAGGTCATTCCTATGTTATGCAATACTACTTACTTTAAACACACACACACACACACACACACACACACACACACACACACACACACACACACACACACACACACACACACACACTACTTACTTTAAACACACACATACTACTTACTTTAAACACGCACACATACTACTTACTTTAAACACACACACACATACTACTTACTTTACACACACACACATACTACTTACTTTAAACGCACACACATACTTACTTTAAACACACACACATACTACTTACTTTAAACACACACACACACATACTACTTACTTTAAACACACACACATACTACTTACTTTAAACGCACACACATACTACTTACTTTAAACACACACATACTACTTACTTTAAACACACACACATACTACTTACTTTAAATGCACACACATACTACTTACTTTAAACGCACACACATACTACTTACTTTAAACACACACATACTACTTACTTTAAACACACACACATACTACTTACTTTAAACACACACATACTACTTACTTTAAACACACACATACTACTTACTTTAAACACACACACACACACACACACACACACACACACACACACACACACACACACACACACACACACATACTATTTACTTTAAACGCACACACATGCTACTTACTTTAAACACACACACACATACTACTTACTTTAAACACACACACACATACTACTTACTTTAAACGCACACACATACTACTTACTTTAAACGCACACACATACTACTTACTTTAAACACACACATACTACTTACTTTAAACACACATACTACTTACTTTAAACACACACATACTACTTACTTTAAACACACACACATACTACTTACTTTAAACACACACACACATACTACTTACTTTAAACGCACACACATACTACTTACTTTAAACACACATACATACTACTTACTTTAAACACACACACACACATACTACTTACTTTAAACACACACACACACACACACACACACACACACACACACACACACACACACACACACACACACACACACACACACACACACACCACTTACTTTAAACGCACACACATACTACTTTAAACGCACACACATACTACTTAATTTAAACACACACACACACACATAATACTTAGTTTAAACACACACACATACTACTTACTTTTAACGCACACACATACTACTTACTTTAAACACACACACATACTACTTACTTTAAACACACATATACTACTTACTTTAAACGCACACACATGCTACTTACTTTAAACACACACATACTACTTACTTTAAACACACACATGCTACTCACTTTAAACACATACACACATACTTATTTTTGTTAACCAGAAATATCCAGCTGAGAATTTTTTTTTCAATGGAATAACAGAGAGACAACTCCAAAATACAACAAATGAATAATGAAAAATATAGTTAACAATGTTATCAAAACTAAACATTGCAGCAATTTGTACCTGAGATTGTATAGAAGATTATACATAACAATATGTGGTGATACAATATTGCAGCCAGTTTAGAAACAATTATCATAAAGTGACCACATCACATGTGATGATGCAGTAAATGCTGTGGTAAGCACATATCAAGGATGCAAATGAAAAGAGAGAAGGCAGTTTATTAGAACAACTCAGCTTGAGAGTTATAACAGTTTTACCTGAGATTCATAACAAATTACTGATTGGTTATAATTAGGATTGCAATTACTATAATGCATATACAATTTTCGTGGGTGGTCAGAACAGCTGTGAATGCATGCCTGTCTTGAATGTTTGTTATTTGAGGAGAGAATGTGTTCCAGAGTTTTCCAGTGAAAATTCAAAAGCATTTCAACTTCATGCCCATTGACGGCTATTGGAATATAGACTTGGCAATGAGACTTGGCTATGCTGTATGTACTGTGTAGCCACTATCCATGCCTTGGTGACAATTTCAAAGAAATTAATGAGGTTAAAGAGGGAGGACTTTCTTTTGATAAAGGCCTAATTGATGAGCATCCAGTCAAGTAGCGGTTCAAATAGGCACTGATAATCAAGCAATTTGATATGTTATCTGGGCTAGTGGATGAGGTGTGCTTAGCTTTTTAGATGGCTAACAATACTTGCTCCATAGTAATCAAAGGGATGGCAGTGACTGTGAAGTCTGTGGTATAGCAATAACTGTGGATAGAGTAAAATTTCAGTATAATTGTCAGCTATGATACTAGCTATTTCCTTTGGGTCATAGTGAGAGGTATGACTGTACATTAGCTCTGACCATTGCTGGGGGCTCAGTCTTAACTACCTGATATAGTTAAAGAAATATTTGTAGCTATTTTTGATTTTTAGTAACTATTTTAAGTTCATATTCAACTTTGAGCTTCCTAATGATTCCCCTAAGTTCTTTACTAGTTTGCTTAAGTGTACTCTTAAGATAAGTAGAATAAGACCTTTTATAAGCATTAAGTAATTTCTTTCTCTTGTTATATAATTTATTTATATGGGTATTCTCCTACAGATTTTGTTTTAAAATTCTCATATTTGGGCTGGATAGGGTCTGCATTATCAATACAACTATTTAAGTGGGAGTAGAAGTCAGAGGCATAGATAGTAGCTTTAGCAATGGAATCCATTGGAGAAGGATTAAAGTGAAATTTATTAAGGACATTAAGTGACTGAAGAAGGTTTGCTTTTGATATGTCCTTAAACACAAAGGTATTAGAAAGGAAAGGGCCAGCAGTTTTAAAGGAAAAGATCACTGATTTATGGTCTGATTTTAGCAAAGGAAGATGATATGTAGGTGTGTAAGACCTGGCCATATTTGTGAGGATAAGATCAAGGGTATTTGGAGTCCTAGTAAAATAGTTAAATAATTGTACAAGGGAGTTAGGATTTGTAATGTCAAAGAAGTGTTAGCCATACTGATGGCTGGCAATGTAGATCAGCTAGTTTTTTGATAGATAGTTGAAGCCCCCTATTAGGGTGTTGGGTTCAATGGGGATTTCAGCTAAGGTGCTAGGACAAGTATCTTGTCAGAATGGAACATATATGGTGTTCTGTAGCTAGCTCTGAAGTGGTAATTAACCTTATTGAGGGTGATTTGGGTATTTAGCATTTCAACTTTGGTGTCCCACATAAGCTGTCGTGAAGTGATGATATCCATAACAAATACTGATACTCCCCACAATTGCCAGTAGGTCTGAAAACATGATAGACACTAAACTCAAGAGCACAGGGATTGTCTTGTCTTATCTGTGTGCATCTGTGTGTGTGTGTGTGTGTGTGTGTGTGTGTGTGTGTGTGTGTGTGTGTGTGTGTCTCGTGCTTAAAAAATGTATTCTGAGGTGGGATGGTAGCCTCTGAGTTCATTAAATACTTACATCTCACATGTATTGAATCACTGTGAGACAGCAGTAACGTTGTCAGTAAGCATGAAACAGTATTATCAGGCTGGCTACAGAAAGAAAAGAACTGACTGAGTTTCCATAATGTCTAGTGCAGATAAAGGGGTATGAAGAAACACTATTGAAAATAACGAATGGCAAGCAATAAGAATAATCCGGTTATTGTATATAGAACTAAAGCGCTTTTCGTACGTAGCATGTACGAACTTCATCAGAAAAGGGAACAGAGAATTAAAGTGCTATATAAATGCTGAAAGCTCAATATCAGCTGATGCATCAATTAGAATACTAAGCTCATTAAAGACATATTACAGAGTCAAAGAATCCTACTAAATAATAAAATTATAAAATTAAAGCACTATAATAAGATATTAAATGCAGCACAAATATATTGAAACATATTAGTATAATCCACTTATAAAAACAATTTATAATAAAAATAACTACATAACTATATTCCAAGTATGAAATGCAAATAAAAAACGGCAACAGAATTTATAAGTCATAAATTACTTATAAATAATATAAACTAAGATCTAAATATGTATAAATAAATAAATGAGTAAATAATTTAGTAGATTAATAAATTAATAATAATACTACCATATAACATTGATCCTATAGAATTCCTATCTACTAAGGCTTTTGAGTTTTAGTAAGGCCATAATAGAAAACATGTCATTTAAACCTGGCCAATTATATGAATACAGTCTAATCTGCCAAAGTAATTCTAACTTCTCTAATTCAATTTCTATAGGGCCACCCCTAATACTGGGTATTAGTTGATCTAACACCCAAAATTTAAAGGTATGTGTGGGATATTCTGAAACATGTTTAGCCAATGCATTATCTAATTTAGATTTTTTTATGTTATAGATGTGTTCGTAGATTCTGTCTCTTAATCTACGAACAGTTTTACCCACATAATAACATGGGCAAAACTGGCATATGGCTAAGTAAATGACCATTTTGGAATTACAATTATTTCTATACTTACTTTTCATATCAAAATTGTTAATGGTAATAGAATTACTCACTAAAATAAATTTATAATAAGGACAGGAACCACAGCTGTGCATTCCTTTATTAGTAACCTTATGCTTGGTGTTATTAATGCCCTCCAGTAGTCGTTTGAAATTTCTGTCTCTTCTTAATGTAAATCTTGGTACTTTACCTACTTTATCTACTAACTCCTTGTTTTCTCTTATAAATATCCCAATTCTTGGATACAATTCCCTTTATAAAATAAAAATCAAAGTTAAAAGTTAAAATCAAGCTATATTCAAAAGGAGACGTTATTCCCTTCTCCTTACCATTAATTATTAAATTTGCTGTATCACAAAGGGAATTCTGTAAGCCATTAAATGATGTCTCCGAAGTTTGAATTTCACTAAGTCCTTTAACAATTGGTTTATAAATACCTCTATGTCTCTTATCATAGATTTCATCTAGTATATTATCTAGGAATCCCGTTGGATATGCTCTTCTAAGGAACATGTCCTTTAAGTTCCTACATTCCTCATAAAAGTCATCATCTCTTGTGATCATCCATGCAGCCCTTACTAACTGTCCTCTCACCACGGACTTTTTTTGAAACATAGGGTGAGCACTGGAAAAATGTAGGAAGGTATTAGAATAGGATAGTTTTCTATATATCTTAGTTTCATATTTTTTATCATGATTGTTTTTAATTAGGAGCACATCCAAGTAGGCAATCTGTTTTTCCTCAAAATTAAATGTAAAATGAAGGAAATCAGTACTAGTGTTAAAATATTTAACAAGATCTTCTGCCATATTAAGGTCTCCTTTCAATAGAATAAGTATGTCATCTAGATATCGGGTATAATAGGTAATTTGGGAATTGATGTGCTCATTACCAAACACAAAATTCTTTTCCCAACAGCTCATAACCAAATTATTGAAGCTTGACCCACAGGGTGAGCTCATAGCCACTCCGCTCTTTTGGTGAAAGAAATCATTGTTAAAGGTGATATAATTGTGTGTTAGAACTATATTCAATAGTTCTTCAACTAGAAATAGTTCTGATAGAGATGCACCTTTATCTTTTAGAGTCAAAATTACCCATTCAATACCCAGATCTTGTGGTATAGAGGTATAGAGGTCTTTCACATCAACTGTGAGTAGATTAAGCTGTTCATTAAAATCAATGTCATTGATTTTCTGTAAAAAGGACCAGGAATCTTTACATATACATGATTCAAGATGCACATATTTTTTAAGTATTCTATCAACTACTTTCGCACAAGCATATGTTGCACTATTCCTACCATTAACTATGGGCCTGAAAGGTGGATTAATCAGGTCCTTGTGAATTTTTGGCACACTGAAAATGATTGGAGCTATAGGGGAAGGCATAATTAAATAATTATATAAATCCATATCTATCCTCTGTTCAATAAATAGGTCATTTATATGAATTTTAATTCTATTAATAGCCTGATTATATTCATTCAAAGAGGCTTGTGCATAAGACTCAGATGACAACATTAGTTCAATTTTATTTTCATAGTCTATCTGGTCCATGAAGACCAGACCACCACCCTTATCTGGCTTCATAATACGTACTCTAGCCTCTTTCAAATATTGTATCCATTTAAGTTAGTCATCTGTAAGATTATTACTACCACCATTATTTCTTCTTATATGCTGCATATATCTAAAATCAAGCTCACATATCTTTTCAAATGTGTGCAATGAATTATGTAATGGTGGATTATAAGTGCTGGTACTTTTATACTGGTTCTCATTCATTCTATCAGCATCCCCTAATAGGAATGCCAGATTAAGTTTCCGCACATACATTTTCAAATCTACAATACAGTTTGTAATATTCAAATTCTTCGTAGGTATAAAGGTGAGGCCCTTCACCAGAAGGTTAGCCAAATCCACAGGAACAAAAACAGAGGAATAATTATAAATGGAAAAGTCACCCTCAGAGTTCTTAATAATCAGAGGAAGTGATTCTGGAACCCCAAATTCTATTTCCATTTGTTGTATTTCTTCTTCTGGTTCCACTTGCCATATGTTCTCCGCCTCAGAAAACCCTGTTGTTTAGATCCACCTTGACTGTTATTAGTTTGGGGATTAGCTTTAAATTGATTTTGTAAGCGTTCACTTCTCCGAGGACCCTCTTCATTAATAATAACAGTATCACTGCCGTTACTAGAGTTATTAGTGAGGGGTACTTCCTGTAGATTATCCATAATCTGCCCATCAGAATTGGTACAGCTTTGTATATTAGGTGATTGGGAAGGAGCTACGACTTCCCCTTCCCTACTATACTTAAACATGTTCCATTGTTGTGCAGGAGATGGACATGGATAAGCTATACCTTGTTCATACTGTTGACGATCTCTTTGTAGTTTTTTACACTTAATTGATCTTGCTTTATTAATAAATGAATCAATAGTTTGGAAGATATGTGAATACTCAAATTAATATCTGAAAAAATCAGGGTGTGTCCTAATTTGAGTATCCAATAAATTGATATTGTCTTTTAGATCATTAATCATTAAAGTGTAATTCACTTTCATAATTTCTAATAGTTCTAGACCTTGTTTATTAAATAATTTAATCAGGTCTAAATGGAATTGAGAATTAGGAAATGGTCCAGTTGGATATTGCCGTATCCTAAGACCCTTCAGCACTAGTTGTAATCTTAGGCATTCATTAAAATAGTCTATTTCCAAAGATAGTTTTTTATATTTTAACATAATGTGATCAAAGGAATTCAGCAGCATAGCTATATTTGACTCTTCCCTAGCCGGACTCACCAAACCTGCTATAGGATTCAGTTGATTCCAACCTGTAGTCGTATTCAGCCATTCATTCAGGTTGGGTAGTCCAATAAGCCCTGGGTTAGAGCTCCCATTGTTGCCTGTAGTTATAGATTGACCAGTTGTTCCATTAGACATGGCATTAGAAGTGTTAGTGCCATATGGTTGTTCTTGCCTATGTAATCCACTTACATTCCCCAAAGCCACTTCAGAAAACAAATGTTGTCCTTGGCCACATGGAATAGAGTCAGAGGGAGTGGATGGAATACTGGAATCAAAAACAGTTAGTGGAACACCATTGGAATTATTGGTGCCAAAATTTGAATTTGCCGGTGTTTCACTGTTACCGGCCATGCCAGAATGCTGCCGCTGCCGCTGTTGTTGTTGTAAGTGCGGACCGAGAGCTGATCCACTTTCTCGGTCAGCTTCTCTACTTGTTGTGCCAAGGTTTGCACCAAACATAAAAGATTATTGTTGCTGCACATATCTCCTACTGTTCCTCCAGCTTGAGACCTCGTAGGTAACAGAGATAAATCCACGGAATTATCTGAAGCATTGCTTGCCATTTAACCAAACTAGAGACGTAAAATCACTGAAAAACTATTGAAAATAACGAATGGCAAGCAATAAGAATAATCCGTTTATTGTATATAGAACTAAAGCGCTTTTCGTACGTAGCATGTACGAACTTCATCAGAAAAGGGAACAGAGAATTAAAGTGCTATATAAATACTGAAAGCTCAATATCAGCTGATGCATCAATTAGAATACTAAGCTCATTAAAGACATATTACAGAGTCAAAGAATCCTACTAAATAATAAAATTATAAAATTAAAGCAAGAAAGATAAGATAAGAAAAGATATTTGAGCTTGATTTTAGATACATGCAGCATATAAGAAGAAATAATGGTGGTAGTAATAATCTTACAGATGACGAACTTAAATGGATACAATATCTGAAAGAGGCTAGAGTACGTATTATGAAGCCAGATAAGGGTGGTGGTCTGGTCTTCATGGACCAGATAGACTATGAACATAAAATTGAACTAATGTTGTCATCTGAGTCTTATGCACAAGCCTCTTTGAATGAACATAATCAAGCTATTAATAGAATTAAAATTTATATAAATGACCTATTTATTGAACAGAGGATAGATATGGATTTATATAATTATTTAATTATGCCTTCCCCTATAGCTCCAATCATTTTCGGTGTGCCAAAAATTCACAAGGACCTGATTAATCCACCTTTCAGGCCCATAATTAATGGTAGGAATAGTGCAACATATGCTTGTGCGAAAGTAGTTGATAGAATACTTAAAAAATATGTACATCTTGAATCATGTATATGTAAAGATTCCTGGTCCTTTTTACAGAAAATCAATGACATTGATTTTAATGAACAGCTTAATCTACTCACAGTTGATGTGAAAGACCCCTATACCTCTATACCACAAGATCTGGGTATTGAATGGGTAATTTTGACTCTAAAAGATAAAGGTGCATCTCTATCGGAACTATTTCTAGTTGAAGAACTATTGAATATAGTTCTAACACACAATTATATCATCTTTAACAATAATTTCTTTCACCAAAAGAGCGGAGTGGCTATGAGCTCACCCTGTGGGTCAAGCTTCAATAATTTGGTTATGAGCTATTGGGAAAAGAATTTTGTGTTTGGTAATGAGCACATCAATTCCCAAATTACCTATTATACCCGATATCTAGATGACATACTTATTCTATTGAAAGGAGACCTTAATATGGCAGAAGATCTTGTTAAATATTTTAACACTAGTACTGATTTCCTTCATTTTACATTTAATTTTGAGGAAAAACAGGTTGCCTACTTGGATGTGCTCCTAATTAAAAACAATCATGATAAAAAATATGAAACTAAGATATATAGAAAACCATCCTATTCTAATACCTTCCTACATTTTTCCAGTGCTCACCCTATGTTTCAAAAAAAGTCCGTGGTGAGAGGACAGTTAGTAAGGGCTGCACGGATGATCACAAGAGATGATGACTTTTATGAGGAATGTAGGAACTTAAAGGACATGTTCCTTAGAAGAGCATATCCAACGGGATTCCTAGATAATATACTAGATGAAATCTATGATAAGAGACATAGAGGTATTTATAAACCAATTGTTAAAGGACTTAGTGAAATTCAAACTTCGGAGACATCATTTAATGGCTTACAGAATTCCCTTTGTGATACAGCAAATTTAATAATTAATGGTAAGGAGAAGGGAATAACGTCTCCTTTTGAATATAGCTTGATTTTAACTTTTAACTTTGATTTTTATTTTATAAACGGAATTGTATCCAAGAATTGGGATATTATAAGAGAGAACAAGGAGTTAGTAGATAAAGTAGGTAAAGTACCAAGATTTACATTAAGAAGAGACAGAAATTTCAAACGACTACTGGAGGGCATTAATAACACCAAGCATAAGGTTACTAATAAAGGAATGCACAGCTGTGGTTCCTGTCCTTATTATAAATTTATTTTAGTGAGTAATTCTATTACCATTAACAATTTTGATATGAAAAGTAAGTATAGAAATAATTGTAATTCCAAAATGGTCATTTACTTAGCCATATGCCAGTTTTGCCCATGTTATTATGTGGGTAAAACTGTTCATAGATTAAGAGACAGAATCTACGAACACATCTATAACATAAAAAAATCTAAATTAGATAATGCATTGGCTAAACATGTTTCAGAATATCCCGCACATACCTTTAAATTTTGGGTGTTAGATCAACTAATACCCAATATTAGGGGTGGCCCTATAGAAATTGAATTAGAGAAGTTAGAATTACTTTGGCAGATTAGACTGTATTCATATAATTGGCCAGGTTTAAATGACATGTGTTCTATTATGGCCTTACTAAAACTCAAAAGCCTTAGTAGTCTGGAAACAGTCAGGAAAAGCCATACCAGAAAAGGGACATTAGGGTAAAATTACCAGCCTTAGTAAATAAGTGTACACTAAGGAAGCGTTCCGTGGGCAGGAACTAGTCAGTACCTAAGCAAAATCTGGCAAAATTAAAGTACTTCAGGTGGTGTTATTTCAGTAAAGTAGCTAACCTTATAACAAGCTGATACACCGAACTATTGCTACCTCTGAGACCCTGCAGACTCCTGGCGGTGTTACCCTGACGTCAGCGAGGTTTTGTAAACCCTATCACTTTTCCGCCATTTTTTTTCTTCCTATACCTAAATTCTAGCAGGTACTGCCCTATCCTCCTGCCCGGACGCATCTCCTTACTTGAAGGTATGTTACAGGCATTGTACAACATTTAAAGTGCCTAAATCCTCAAAAGTTACCTCTGCACTTGTAGATTTAATGTCGCTATGTGCTTTTCAAGCAGCGTAACTGAATAGTCTTGATTTATGAAGTAAATGAGCACAGTTTGCCTTATCGGCGTGTTGTTCATAAAGCATTGTGTTAGCGTATGCTACTGAAGTGCATTGTCCTGACTTACAGTGTTGAACAGTGCAGTTTTGCCTTATTCTGAACTGAATTGTCTTGTTTTAAAGTGTAAACAGTGCAGTTTTTGCCTCATTGGCGTGTTATTGTGAGGCATTGTGTTGGCGTTTGCTTAGAGTGTAAGGACTGAAGTGTTTTACTGGCGTTTGTACCTCTAATCACCTAGCGATGTTTTTGCTGGTGTGCATACAGTATATCTAACGGAGTTTGTGCATTTATAACAACTAGTGAAGCTTGGGTTAGCATAGTTTATGCCCCAACTTGCAAACATTGTGCAAGAGTGCTTACAGTTCTGAGTTAACACTAGTTTGAATGCTATGCTATGTTTTCTATATTGTGACTGTACCCTTATTCACCCTACCATAAAGTAATACTTTGTTAGGAGTCCTAGTTTGTAATTAACTCACTAAAACTCCTGTCTTTTTTCCCTATTTATTACAGGAAGCCCCCTCGCTATCCCTCACCGCGTGGCTCCCAGGGCACTCTCAACTAAGGAACTTTACCTCAGTGCGGCTCCAGTTTAACCAACTAAAATTAAACAGAAAAGCCATACCAGAAAAGGGACATTAGGGTAAAATTACCAGCCTTAGTAAATAAGTGTACACTAAGGAAGCATTCCGTGGGCAGGAACTAGTCAGTACCTAAGCAAAATCTGGCAAAATTAAAGTAATTCAGGTGGTGTTATTTCTGTAAAGTAGCTAACCTTATA
Organism: Protopterus annectens; assembly: GCF_019279795.1. Taxonomy (NCBI): domain Eukaryota; kingdom Metazoa; phylum Chordata; order Ceratodontiformes; family Protopteridae; genus Protopterus; species Protopterus annectens. Next base: position 891,018,089 of record NC_056727.1, on the reverse strand, counting down.
ACAAGCTGATACACCGAACTATTGCTACCTCTGAGACCCTGCAGACTCCTGGCGGTGTATTCCCCGCTCCGCTCGGGCTCGCTCCGCGCCCCACCCTGCCCCCATATCCCACCCGCCCCCACTACCTCTACATTTATAGGGTCATTAGCCCATCCCCCTTTTCCTCTTATCCAACCCTGTTCACCAGTCAATTTACCAATTCTCCTCCCACACTCCAGGCTTTCCTTAACTACCAAGTAAAAGACTTCCACCTCATCCTACCCATTGGCCTTTCTCTCTCATATCATGGGTAAGACCTCATATTCCAACATCCTTTCTACAGTTGCACTCCTCCTTATTCCCTATTACTTAACCAGATATGAAAACCAGACACTCTCAGGGACACCTTTCCCCAAGAGCTCCACTAGGACACATTCAAACATCCCCTATCACACTAACACACATTCCCTCTACCCAGCCAATACACACTGCTCCAATACAGTGTATCTTACTCTCCGATACCCCAAGCCATCTGCAGCTAAATCTAATCTTAAGCTGCTACTCAAACTGCAAAGATTGTTAGATCACTTGAAAACTTGCATTGCCACAGCTGGTGACATTCACCCCAATCCAGGTCCTACCACTGCCATAGACTCTAGTTCCCTAAAGTCTACCCAATTCTCTACCAACTCCCTCCTTATACTACACCTTAACCTAAGAAGTATAAATAATAAGGTTCATAATCTGCATGCCATGTTAGCTACCCATTCCCCAGACATCATGTGCCTATCAGAAACATGGCTTAAACCAACCACCAAGGACGAGGAAATCCTACCCCCTGGTTATAACACCCTTAGGGCTGATCGGATTAACAAAAAGGGAGGGGGGTTAGCTGTGATGGTCAAGAATTCCCTTAACATCATCACTAATCCTTTACTACCCCCCAAAATCTCTAATATAGAACTTATCTCACTAAAGATTTGCCTAAATACCCAAAAATACATTAATCTCATTGTAACTTACATACCACCAGGAAACAATTCAGAAAACCTTGAACAATTGCTCAGCTGGCTAGCCTCCAATTCCCCTCAAGAAACCATAGTACTAGGTGATTTCAACCTCGACTGGTCCCTCTACACCGCACCCACAGACCCCCTTGCTATTAACTTACATGGTTTCTCCCAAAATATTTCTTCTCCTACCAGAATTGGCAACTCTAAACAAAAAGAGAGCATCATTGACTGGATCCTTACCAATAAAGACACACATAACTATACCTTGGGGACCCTCCCAAATGACTTCAGTGACCACCTTATTACCTATATTCTAAAACACAAGTGCCCATCCAATAACCCTCCCTCATATAGATTTGCCAGAAACAAAAAGAAATTTGTCCCAAGACTTTTCCTTGCTGAACTCAAGTCCTGCAATTGGTCCACCCTGAAAACTCTACCCCTTGAAGAGAGCGTGGCTCACTTTAATAGTACTTTCCTGAAGATACTTGACTCTCATGCCCCAAACCGACTAATCAGAATCAAGGAACGAATAGCACCTTGGCTGACTAGCGAAACCAAAACTAAAATTAAACTTTGAAACCAGGCCTGGGATAATTGGAGAGCGACCAAAACCCCACTAGATCGCATCAAGTTTCAACAGCTTAGAAATACTACTAAAGCAGCCACTACCCAAGACTAAAAACAATATTTTTGTCACCTCCAGGATAAACACCAGAATAACCCAAAGAAATTCTGGGCTGGATTTAATAAGCTCCTCCACCCAGGTAAATCTTCTACCCCCACTCCTGAAAACCTCATTGGGAAAGAACCAGAGATAATAGCCAACGCTTTTAACTCTTTTTTCATCAAGACCATCCAGTCCCTAGCCAGTCAACTTACCACTACCGACTCTTCTGATACCCATACTAAAGACTCAGACCACCCCACCTTTAACTTACATCCGGTACCTACCTCCTATATATGTACCCTCCTGAAAAAACTCAAACCAACTACCTTAGCTGCCGACCAGCTCCCTACAGAATTCCTTCAAATAGCGTCAGACGCCATTGCCTATCCCATCTCAATCTTGATTAATAGAATCATAACTGAAACTACCATTCCCTCTATTTGGAAAATCTCATATATCATCCCTCTCCATAAAGGAGGGTCCTCCACGGCAACATCCAACTACCGTCCCATAGCAATATTGTCTCCAATAGCCAAAGTCATGGAACGGTGTGTTCACAAACAGCTCTTACAATACCTCAACCTTAATAGTCTTCTGTCCCCAACCCAGCATGGCTTTCGCCCCCATCACAGTACAACCACCGCCCTGCTCTCCTTTGTTGACTCAGTCAATAACAACCGTAACAAGAAATTAATTTCCTCTGCTCTCTTCCTTGATCTCTCAAAGGCCTTTGATATGGTCAATCATCAGCAACTGCTTCACACCCTGGAAACTCTATATCTTGACATCCCAACCATAAACTGGTTTAAAGCCTACCTCTCTTGCAGGCAACAAGCCGTCCAATGGCAAAATAAGCTATCTGACCTACTTCCCAACACCATAGACGTCCCTCAGGGCTCTATATTAGGTCCTCTTCTTTTCTCAGTTTTCATAAATGACCTCCACTCGATTATCCCCAAATCTACATGCATCCAATATGCAGACGACTCCACCTTGATCTGTTCTGACGTCTCCCTCCCAAAACTTCAAACAATTACCCAAAACTGTTTTCCATTAGTAGAAGAATGGTTCTCTAAACGGCAACTCATCCTTAATCCTACTAAAACCAAATTATTGCTTTTTTACCCCTCTACAACTACTCCTCTAGGTAAAGAACCTCTGAATACGGACAACACGTTCTATGTGGAATCTACAAATGGTACCATCATAACCCCTGTATCTCATACCAAACTATTAGGTGTGTCTATAGATAACAAGCTTAAATTTGATATACACATTAACCAAACTATTAAAACCGTACACAAGAAACTTGGATCTATGTATAGAATAAAAAATTTCCTAACCCCTCATACCAAGCTAACCATTGCTCGCACCCATCTCCTCTCCACCCTCCTCTATGCCTCCCCAATACTGTCATTCCTCAATAAGCGGGAACTCAATAAACTATCTGTTGCCTACAATCACATAGCCAGATTTATAACAGGAACACCGTATCGTACTCACCAATGCCTCAACCTAAATACCCTCGGCTGGCTAGAACTCCCCAACCTACTAAAACTCAACCAACTTACTGAAGCTTTTAAAATAATCAACCATCCGGACAGAACCCCCTCTCTGAGCAATATCCTGACCTCCTACTCAAACTTAAAATCACTCAGGTCAGCTAATAGTGTTCAGGTACAAACCATTAAAGCTAATAACTCTGGAGGTGATGCTCTCTATGCCAATTCCATTGGCAAGCTATGGAATTCCCTACCCAACAGCCTAAGACTAATGACCTCGATCAATCAATTCAAAAATCACCTCAAAATATTTCTTAAGTCTCATTGGTCATGCCCATGTACTAAACCAGACTAGCCGCTGCAGTTTACACCCTATCCCAGAGATCTCAACCTGCCCCCACGGCTTCAACTTATCGCCAACCTTAGTCTTATCTATATAATATTCTGATTGTTATTTTCCAAATATGTTATACCAATGTCTTTTCCTGTGATATGTATGTTATACTACTCTATACAACTTGTAAATGTATCCTGTATTCTCTTATCTGTGGAGCTTTTCTCCCTGGGCCTCTACTGAAAATGGACATGTATCCAGCTAGACTAGCCCGGTCAACAAATGTAAAATAAAATAAAATAAAATAATTAGTAGATAGGAATTCTATAGGATCAATGTTATATGGTAGTATTATTATTAATTTATTAATCTACTAAATTATTTACTCATTTATTTATTTATACATATTTAGATCTTAGTTTATATTATTTATAAGTAATTTATGACTTATAAATTCTGTTGCCGTTTTTTATTTGCATTTCATACTTGGAATATAGTTATGTAGTTATTTTTATTATAAATTGTTTTTATAAGTGGATTATACTAATATGTTTCAGTATATTTGTGCTGCATTTAATATCTTATTATAGTGCTTTAATTTTATAATTTTATTATTTAGTAGGATTCTTTGACTCTGTAATATGTCTTTAATGAGCTTAGTATTCTAATTGATGCATCAGCTGATTTTGAGCTTTCAGTATTTATATAGCACTTTAATTCTCTGTTCCCTTTTCTGATGAAGTTCGTACATGCTACGTACGAAAAGCGCTTTAGTTCTATATACAATAACCGGATTATTCTTATTGCTAGCCATTCGTTATTTTCAATAGTTTTTCAGTGATTTTACGTCTCTGGTATGAAGAAACAGTCAGGATAGCTTAATAACTTAACTCTTGGTATAAGAAAGAAGATGCAATATCCACATAAAAAAGAGACCAGGTACTGAATATGAGACCACTCCATATTTACAATAAAAGGAGATCTGTTATTTATTAGGACTTACGTTCTTATATTTGGGCTGTTTTATATTGATGGTTGTTTTAAATGGGGGTGGGGTGGTTTCCATTGGTTTTGATTGGTCTTTTGCAATAATGTGATATTAATAGAATATTAAATAACATTTTTAAATTGAATTATCCAATAAAGTTTTAACATTGTTTAAAATGAAAGCACTTATCTTTTACTGCTTTTCTTGCATGTTATATTACATGGTGTAGTCTCATATTCGTTACCTGGTCTCATTTTTTTATGTAGATATTGCAGTTTGTCTTGTCTAGTATCTGTTTTCTGGTTTGGTCATAAGGAAGAAGGTGATAATATGGGAAGTAGCTACAAGATACAAGAAAGTTAGAGAAGCAAGACGCAATCAGTTACAAGTGGAAATCTAAATCCAACAGCTTTATCCAGTAGGTACAATGGGTTGTACCTAATTAATAGCAACAGCCAGCAACATATAACCTAACATAATAGATCTTGTGTGCAATAACTGTAGATGAGTAGCTACAGTTAGCCAAATTGAATAGTTCCCGAGTACAATAACTGTAAAGCAACTAATTTCAATTCAGTAGCAGTAACAGGGTCAGCCAAGTAATAAATGTATATCAAACAGGTAATCCGGTGCTGTCTAATGCAGTGCCTGTAGAACAGTTGCTTTAGATTCAGCAATAGTGCAGAAATACAACTCCAGTGACAAAAAAGTGCAATGTTTAACTGAGTTAATAACTTCGCTTGATTTCTCTTTACATAATATAAGCAACTGGCAATACTGCAGTGTTATCTAGATATTGTCAGTAACTAATAAAAATACAATAGTAACAAGGAGCAACAGTGCAATATTGTCTATAGTTAATTCTACAATCCGAAGAACAATGCTAATTTCAGCAAGGTGTCCAGAAGAAGTGCAATCAATAAGTTAATTAGTTAAAAAGAGAGATGATTTCACTCTACGTAATAAGGCTGTAGCAAAATCAAGTCAATTTAACTAATTTAAGACAGAGCATATAGTCACATTTATATTTCCTATAACAAGGATGAATAGATTACTTTACCTTTTGGAGACTAGGCTCTTGTGTTGGCATCTTAATAAGGAAAAAAAAAATTGTTGCCAAACTGAGCAAACCTCCTGGTATTTAAAGCCTGTATAATTCAGGCAGTTACAATTCAACCAACACTCCTATGTCCTAGGAATCAGTATCAACCCAGATGGAAAAGCACTCTGTCTCTGTAGACTTCTCTCTTTTTTTGTAGTCTTTTTATATTTTGAGCAGCTCAGCACGGAAGTACCTATGTGACCTCTCACCTGGGATTTGAACGCAAAACCTCTGATACCTTTTGCACCCAAAATAAAAATCATGCCCCTATACCAACAAGCCACAATGATCTTTAACTTGTAGCAAGGTAGTAATGGTACTTTTTTACTATGACTCTTATATGAAACATAATGGAAAGTTTGGAAACTTTATGCATTGAGCAAATGGACACTAAAAGAACATAAAAGATTCAGATTACAAAAATAGAGGGAGAAAAGGAATAGATTACAAAAGCAGGTTTAAAAGAGTAAAACTTTATTCACTGCCATATAGAATGGTAAAGGGGTTTTTACCAGTGAAATTCAAAACTGTGAATACTCAATATACAAGTATTTAGCTAAAGGAATGATAAATTTTTATATATTATGTTTTGTTAATTAGATTGTTCATTGAACTTACCTGTTTTTAGCGTAGTCCCTGAGACAGGAGCTCCAAGACCAGTTAGGTTTACACAGGTACTAAATAAAAAATGTTAAAGGTCCAATAGCACTGAGTTATTACATATTAAGCAAACTGATAACCACAAATAATATCTCCAGTAATTTACACAGAAGACAATTATACAGTTTATTACAAATTCAGAAATTATAACATTTGAATACATATATAGATATGTATAATGACTACAAAAGCTACAAAAATGTGATAAGTACAAGCTAGAAAGAAGAAAAATAGCACTATGCAAAATACTTGGGACACATATCTTACAATTTATTTATTTACTTATTTATTTATTTTACATTTGTTGACCGGGTTAGTCCGTCTGAGCTTGTGGCTCATTTTCAGCAGAGACCCGGGGAGAAAAGCTCCACAGTAAACATACAATGAAATGTTAGCATACAATTGTTAGGAAGTACATTAAGTAAACATACATTTTAAATAATTTTACATACTCAAGCATACAAGCAATTCAGGGCTTGAAATTACAAGATATTTGTACATACTTGTGAAGGTAAAGAGGTGATTGAAGTGAGGCAGGAGGAATTATAGGGAGGGATAGAACTTAAGGCCTCTAGGGAGAAGACAGGTCATGGCGGATGTGTGCAGTGGCAAGTCCAGTTTTTCTTTAAATATTCACAAGTGGCAGTTTTGAATTGTTTAGGGTGATTTAGTGACCTGATTTTGAGGGGAAGTTTATTCCAGTAAGTTGCAGGGTTATAACTGTAAAGCAAGTGGCCCATTTTATTTTTAGGTTTAGAAATCTGGAGCAAGTCTTGGTCAGAGCTACGAAGAGATCTAGCAGGAGAGTATTTGGTTAAGAGGGATGTTAGGCTAGGACAAAAGGATGGCAGATATAGGATGGAGTGGACCAGTTGAAGTTGATGTAGTTTGAGAAGATGGGGGAATTCTAACCATTCTAGTTGCTTAAGAGATGAGCAGTGGTGAGACTTATAGGTTTGGTTTGCAGAAAATCTGGCAACCTTGTTATAGGTAGTTTCTAGTTTGGTGAGGAGTGTAGAGTTTAGATTTGTGAATACATGGCAGTTGTATAGTAGGGTGGGAAAAAGAAAAGCATGAGAGAGTTATTTTGGCCCTATTAGTAAGGAATGTCTTGTTTCGGTACAGATGTCCGAGTTTCTGATGCATTTTTGTTATGCAATTAGTGATGTGAATATCAAATTTAAGCTGATCATCTATGGTGACACCTAGTAGCTTTGAGCTGGGTTCTACTGATATGATTGTCTTGTTGCATGAGTGGATGGTAAAAGAAGATTTGAGGTTAGAGAGGTTTTTGGGGAGAAAGTGGAGAAGCTTACTTTTCTTTGGACTGAGAATTAATTTATCCCTGAGCCATGCCTCTATAGAGTTGAATGTAGCTTGAGTTAAAGAGTGAAGGTCAGATGGGTTGTCTGTAGTTGTGATGGCAGTAGAGTCATCAGCATATTGCACTAATAATGAATGGAGGCAGGAGGAGTGCAATTGGTTGGTAAATATATTAGAGTAGAGGCCCAAGGATGGATCCTTGGGGGACACCCATTTCCACTGAGAGAAGGGGGGATTGTGCAGAGAGCCATTTAACTGATTGTTGGCGGTTAGTGAGGTAGCTTTTGAACCAAGATAAGGTATGAGAAGAGAAATTAAGGCTTGTTTGTTTGTAGAGGAGAAGTGGATGGGAGACAGTATCATAAGCTTTGGAGAGGCCCAGGAACAGGGTAGAGACAAGTTTATTATTTTCTCGGGCGAGTGATGCAGTATTTATAAAGGATGTTAGTGCAGTTGTGGTGCTGTGTATTGGACGGAAACCATGTTGAGTATGAGTTAGTAAGTTTTCCTGAAGTAAGTAGTATATAACCTGGTTATGGATACATTTTTCTAATATTTTGGAGAGAGGATATAGTATGGCAATTGGTCTAAAGTTTGGTATATTGGAGGAGTTTCCACCTTTGTGAATAGGTAAGGTATAGAAATGTTTCCATAAGGAGGGGACGTAGATTCGGTGATAGAACGGTTAACTAGAATAGATACTGGGTAGGCTAGTGGTTCTGCTGCAATTTGTAGAAAGTAGGAGGGAAGCTTATCTATTGAAGGGGAGCAGGGTATAAGCTTAGAGAGAAGGGATTTAATGTAAGAAGTTGGCACTGTTTTGAGGGAGAAAGTCTCTTGGGTGTTAGGAAAAGAGGAGGTATGAGAGGGTTTGCAGGAATTGTTGCATATTGGGAGTGAATTTACTAGAGAGGCTATCAATTCGATGAAGTGATGATTAAAGATGGTAGCTGTTTCCTCAGGTGTTTTGTTTGTGCAAGGGTTAGGAGAGGATGGGTTTCCAGGGTGTAGTATGTGGTTGACTGAGTTCCAAAACTTTTTTGGGTTGGGTTTAAGAGTATTAGGAGGGTTAGTGTAGAAGTTCTTTTTGTCATTGTTGATGAGTTTTTTGGCTTGGTTTCTAAGTTGTTCGTAAGTCTGTAGTAGAGAGGGAGTCTGGGATATGTTCCAGAGTTTCCATATTCTATCCCTATTTTTCATGAGGGCACGAGTAGTTTTAGTAAGCCAGGGAGCAATTTTGGGTTTAATTCTGACTACACAGAGAGGTGCTTGGGAGTCAAGGATGTTACGAAAGGTAGAATTGAATGCATGGACAGCATCATCTAAGGGGAGAGTAGTAAGGAGAGACCAGTTAATTCCTGAGAGTTGGTCAATGAAGGAATCTGGGCAGAAGGCTAATAGTTTGTGGGTGGTAATATACTTGTGGGGCTTAGAGGAGTGAGGGGTATGTCTAATTACTGTTATAGGACAGTGGTCACTTAGATCATTAGGAAGGGTCTGGGGGTTATGGCAGTTTTGGGGGGTGGGAAACCAGAATCCAGTCAAGGAGGGAGCTTGGGAGGTGTGATTTGTTGATATGAGTGGGGGGGGGGGTGATTAGTTGCTCAAATCCATGTAAGTTAATAAAGGAGGTTGAGTTGGGAGCTTGGAGTGTGAGCCAATCAATATTTACATCTTGCATCATGATGATTTCATTTTGGATATTGTGTGCGAGGTGGGATAGGATGTTTTCTAGTTTGGTTATATTGTCACCTCGGGGGATATAGATTGCTACAATGGTAATGGTAGTGAAATTATTGAGCTTAAGGTTGGCTAGTTTGCAGTTCAGCAGAGGAGAAGGAGGGAGTAGGATTTTCTGGACTCACTAGACTAAGGTGGTTGGAGAAACGAATAGCTACTCCACCACCTTGTTTCTTTTGCCTATCAAGCCTGAGTATATTGTATCCAGGAGGGATGAGATCCCTGTCTAGGTTATGAGGTTTGAGCCAGGTTTCAGTTAATGTAACAATGTCTGGTGAGTAGTTAGTCAGCCAGGCATAGAATTGATGGACTTTGTTGACTATGCTTCTTAAGTTTATGTAGTAAAAGGTTATTTGTCTTCTAGAGGTTGGGAGATGGGTAGGATTTATTGGGTGTGAGTCACTTATCAGGGTGGGGGACTGGGGGCCAGGGATGAGTTGGATACCTCCTGACAGGGGTAGTCATTGAGAGAGAAATGGTAGTTTGATTTGAGGGGCCTTTCTTATATATTTAGAGTGGGTTTTTAGTAAGGGTGGTAGCCTTATTTTAGGAAGATGGGTGGTAAGAGGGAGGAAGTAAGGGCAGATAGTGAGATGTTGTAGGGATTTAGTATTGATGTTAGTTTTATCATTTGTGTGAAGGAAGTGAGGGGAGGGTAGTTGTGAATGACAGGAGGTGAGAGAGTAAAGGATCAGTAATAACGATAGTAGGAGTATGAATTGTAATTTGATATACATTCTCTGCAGTGGAGTAGACAGAGTGGGAGAGAGGGAGTAAAAGAGGGTAGGCTGTAATGTGAGGTAAGTGCAGGAAGAGAAGGATGTGATTACTGGTGTTGGATGAGTGGGGTGGGACTTTAGGAAGGGGAGTCAGCTACAGGAAGTTGGAGGTGTGGTTGAAGGGGGAAGTGTATAGGGTGTAGTTTAAATGGATAGCTATAAAGGAAATGATATGGGGGTGGGTGGAAATGGGGGTGAGAGGGGAGCGAAGTGAGCCAGAGGGTAGTGAGGGCAAGTGGAGCGGGGTTAGATAGGGTAAGGTAAGAAAAAAACAATCACTTTGGATAACTTTACTATTTTGTTTTAACTATATTTTATCAGGAATGTTTAGCTGGAATTTAGCTTTAAGAAGGGATAGTAGCTGCAATTAAAGCAGAAAACGTAGACTATCTTCTGGGGTAAATTCAGAAGTCTATGGGGGTGGATAGGTAGAGAGATGTTCTAAGGTAGCATGCTCCCAGGAGTTTAAGATTAACTTATGATTTCCGTTAGCTGACTGAAAAATGAGAAAGAAACAAATACAGTATAGCTGAGTACTTTACTACGTACAAATTGACTTTCTTTGCTTTTTGTTGGGACCAATGGTGAAGATTTTGTGTGTGGGCTGCCACAGGACATCACAAAGTAAAATTATTTATTTATTTATTGACATTTGATTACTGTGAAAGCCTGAGTGGGTTGGTGCCCATTTTCACCAGAGGCCCAGGAGAGAAATGCTCCACAATATTAGAAAATAAGTTTAAGAACAATTATTTTACAATCTTCAATAATAATGCAACAAATAAAAAAATAAAAAAATGAAAACAATAACTAACCTGCAGTTTAAACAATTATAGAAAATTAGACATAATGTGAAAACATTGGTTAAGAATAGATACAACTTATATGACAATGATTTAATATTTAGAGAATTTTTAGCCAATTTAGATAAATTAAATGTAAGTTAGTATAACACAAACATGAATTTCAATATGAAGTGGGAAAAAAAACAGGGTTATGGTATATTTAGATAGAAAGTCAGGGAAGAGAAATCTGTAGATTGAAGTATGGAACTAAGTGAAAAGGGGACAATGAGGAGGTATAAGGTTTGAATAGGTACTTGTTTATATTTAGGGATATACTTTATCCTGAGGATGAGCAAGAACAGAGACAGATTTTGGTTAGGAAGTCTTTCATTGGATCATAGAATCATAGGATCATAAGAAGTTACTAGGCTATTGGCCCTGTGGCCCTTACAAGCCTAGCCAAGAATTTAGCCTGTGTTCCAACAAGTCAGCACCCTATCCCACTGTCTAGCCTTGACACAGGTGGAATCCCGGTGTTTACTTTCTTTTCCTCATCCAGTTGCCCAGGTTGCACTAAAAATGGTTAATGAGGTACTCTGCTTGATGTGGAGAGGGAGTCTATTTCACAAAAGGGGGAGTCTCTGGGACACAAATCTGTCCTGCCAAAAAGTCCTTTTCATGTCACAGACCAGGTTGAGGTCACACGTGCTGGTTACTCGAGTGGAGCTTGACTTGCAGATATGCAACAGTCCCATCAAGGTGTGGTCTGAGATTGCTTTGTATGCCAGACAGAGGTCACCTCTGAGGAGTCTGCAGGAGACTGAGTAGAGGAACAGGGCCTTTAGCCTACCTGTGTAGGGCAGATGTTTGAGGCCCTGGATTCTCCTTGTGAGGAACCTCTGTGGTCTCTCCAGCTGCTGCATGTTCCTTGTAAGGTAAATGCCAAAAGGGGCATTGTACTCAATAAAGGGTCTTATAAGAGTAGAATACAGGGATGTTATGACCACCTTGTCATTGGATGAGATACCCTTACTAATGAAGTGGGCAATGTGGAAAGCTTTCTGTACAACGGAGGCAATATGGTGGTCAAATGTCAATTTGCTATCAACTTGGAAACTCAAGTACCCAACCAAACTGATTGCGTGCTTAAGACCTTATTATTAATGTGATAATTTATGGGGACATCACTCTCCTGAAAGAGGATGATTATGCATTTTTTGGCATTCAGTTTGAAGCTATGTTTCTGGCACCAGTCATTTGTTTGGTAGAGACCCTCTTGGAGGATGTCCACATTACTAGGTTGACAGCGTCCAGCTTGCAGTCATTTGCAAACTTGGTCAGTCATAGGCCACTGATTTTGGCCTGCACCTCAGAAAAGTATATCCCAAACAACAGAGGCCCCAAGATCAATCCTTGGGGTATACCACTCATTATGGGTCTACTGCTTGAGGTGGCTTCCCCTATTTTGACTAGGTGGGTTCTATCAGTGAGCCAGTTTGCTACCCATCTTTTAACATATGGATTGATGCCTCGTTGAGAGAGTTTATCTATTATACTTGAGTGGGGAATAGTATTGAAGACTTTGGCCAGGTCAGGGTATGTAGTGTGCACCATCTAGCCCTCGTCCATGCCTTTGTTGACTGTCTCAAAGAAGTCAACCAAATTTAACAGGCATGACCTCCCCTTCTGGATGCACAAGCTACTGGTCTGCCCTATTGAAGAATGACTGCACCAAGACCAAACTTCAAGGCATCACAAGAAAGAGTGACAGGTTTGTGAACATCAAAATATCTTAAAGGGGGTGGACTGGCAATTTTCTGTTTCAGGGCATCAAACGCCCTTTGGTGTTGTTTCAACCAGGACTAGGTTATGTGTCAGCTCTCTTAGCAGTGCTGAAAGTTCACTCAAATTTGAAATGAACTTGCCTAAATAGTTGACCATGCTAATAAAATGTTGAAGGGAAGTGACATTGTCTGGAGCTGGCATCTCAAGAACTGCTGCTTGCTTGGAAGGATCTGGTCGCAAGCCGGAACTAGTAAACAAATGACCCACATAAGTAATTTCTTGTAGCCTGAAATTACATTTCTAAGGATTCAGCTTAAAACTGACTTCACAAACGTGTCCCAGAACTTTCCTGAGGTTTCTATCATGTTCAGCTTCTGCATTGCCTCCTACAAGAATATTATCTAGTATCACAGCATATGGATAGCCAGAAAAGATTTGTTCCATTGCATGTTGAAAGACTTCCCTGGCAGAATTTATCCCAAATGGCATTCTCAAAAATGTGTACCTTCTGAATGGTGTATCGAATTTTCAGTCAAGCAAAATTTGCCAAAATGAACTTTTTGCATCCAAGACAGAAAACAAAAGTGGCATTTGGCATAAGAGCAGCAACTTCTTTATCTGTAGGCACTGGATGATGAGGTTGTTTTAGTGCTTTGTTCAAATCTCTTTTATCAATACATATCCTAATATCATCTGAGCTTTTCTTATGAGCTACCACCATGGAAGATACCCATTCAGCTGGACTGGACAAATTACTCCTAGACGCACCATTCTGTCTAGCTCAGCTTTGACTCTACCTTGCATGGCTACTGGAACTTTCTGTGCTGATCCAATGACTGGGCTTACCTCATGGTCTAATTTCATGGAGTACACAACTGGGAGTTTGCCTAATTTGTCTTCAAAAAGATCAGCATAGTCAGAGAAAATAGTTTGTGAAAAATGTTTCTGGTTACACATGCTTACATAGTGGACTTCTGCATTAAATGAAAACAGTCCCATTTTCAAACTGTCTTTGAGGCCTAACAATGACTGCATGTGCCTCTTGACTACATAAAATTGCAAGTCATAGCTGTTCCCAGCAAAATAACATGAAAGCACATTTCTCTAAGTTTACATTTTAAGCACACAGAGTCTTCCTGCATTTCAGCCAGTACCACAATATGGCGGTCTTCCCCCTTCCCGCACACACAGCTGGGGCATACACAAATGAACAGTCCCTTTCAGTGGTTTCTGAACCAGATAAATTAAGCAGAACAAATGCCTTTTTTGTGCGTCTTTATCAGAAAAAGCAGCCTGTATGAAAATATAATCCTCTTGCTCAAATACTCTCCAGTTTTCAGCAACATTATTATCAAATACAAATGAAACAAATCTGCGAAATCCTTCTGCCGTGCCAACAAATGCCCTTGTAATTATGTTCAAACACACACCAGGTTCTTACAAAATATTCAGCTGCGCAGCAGTTGCTTTGAGGTGACTGTATTCTGCGAAATAACTATACTGTAATACTGCACACATTTGTGAACACTTTGCACACCTTGAATATTGCGAATAGCTTTAGTGAATACGAACAAGAAGCCCATACTACAAAAATATTGTCGTTTTCCTTTTTTTATACATTTTATGTGATTTGGAAGTTATTTCAAGCATTTTTGTAAGCATTTTGAGTACGTTATCAATAAATCGTAATTTTGAACATTTCATTTAATTTGAAAATCATTTTGAATGTTTTGAATGCTTCGTTTTATATTTATTGAGTAAAAACTCATTTAAATGAGTTTTGGTACCTGGATTTATCATTCTGACCTGTTTGCAAGTCATTTGAGCTTTGGATGATTCACTTCTGTATATTTCTCTAATTGTGGCTGTGTGTCTCATGGTTTTGAAGAAGTTTTACTTTGGATCCCATTCTGACACCATGTCACTCTTCTTGTGTATTCAAATAAGACAACAAAGCTTGAGTGTTCATTTAAGTAGTTTATTACATACAAACACATCAGGATGGATGATAGAAACATTAAACTTAAATGAACTAACTGACTGACTGCTACAGACATACATGCTTTCACTCAGATTGTTCACTCAAAATGGCACTTTAGCTTGCACATGCTCAATACTTATATGCACACGTGCCCATGGACTGGAATGACTCTTAAAGGTAAAACACACACTCTGATCTACATGTGGTGTGGGTATGACGTGCAATGTATATGGTAGCCTGTTCAGGTATGTGCATCACTAACTGCCATGAACATCACCAGCAAGGGGCAATGAATGCAGGCATTGGTTTGATGACTTGAGACACAAGAATCCTGAAAATCTCCATGCATGGGAAGTAGGAGTTAGGTAATATCACCTCAAACTGTATATTTTGTGGCTAGCATTGTATCTTTTTTTCTGTCCTATGTTTCTGACTGTTTTTGTTTTTGGCAGATATTTGTGAAGGTTGACTTAATTAATGTGTGGATCTTCAGTGAAAGATGCTGCAGTAGCAGCACTTTCTGTAACATCTTAACTACTTTTATATTATTTTCTGTGGGGACTTGTAAAAGGGTGGGGTTGCATTGCACAATCTGAGAGGGCTCCCCAGTGCAACTATACCATATTCTGTTTCAGTGTGTTGAGTATGCACAAGGGGCACCCACACCTATCTGCTGCCTGTCACTCAACTAAGGGGGCCATATGCATAGGACTGTGACTTGTATTTGTTGTTCTTCCATGTAGTGCAGGACATTGGAGATGGTATAAGCCAGCCACTGTTAGTTCCAGTCATTAATGCACATGTATATTTTTAATAACTTTGTCCAACTGTCAGTTATGACAAATTTCCCATTGTTTCTCCCCACTGCAGGTCTGGGTGACAGATTTGTCTTCAGAATTCTGTCCCTACCAAGGCTGCTGCTGAGGAGCATAAGAGCAATGAGGCTGGGAGTGCCTTGCTCAAAAGGGGTCACGGACCCCTGCATGCAACTACTACTGCTATTGCATGGACATTGCAGGGGAAACAGTAGTGAACAAGTACGTGGCTTAAATGGAGTTATTTCTGGAGAGACTATCAGCTTTGATCATAAAGCCATCCTCTTGCACTAGACCATGAAGGGAGGATGTATTCCATACCATTGGCCAGCCTGATCCAACATGTGGTAATGGATCCCAGTAATGTTCCTATGGGCCAGAGTAGCACATGTCACACCACTGTTCATCTCCAGCCATGTGTGCTTCATTCCTCATGTCTCACAGCTCCTACCCTGTGCATTTTCAACCTCCCCATTGCAATTTGCATGCCTCCTATTTTTTCTCATTACATCCAGTGTCTTTCAATCCTACTAGGTATGCATTCATCCCCTTTTTTGTCTGAACTGTTCAATGTGTGTCTCTGCCCCTGTAGACTATTCTACACCCCCCTTTATTACCATGATTTGCCTTTTATTGTTCACTCTCTTCCATTTTTTCTCTTTCTATCTCTACAAAGCAATAAAATGGGGCCATAACCCCATAAAAAGCTATATTTCATGCTGTCTGTCCTGCACACTCCTATATGTTGTCCTTGTCTATAACCCTCTACTTGTTCCTTTCCTTTCTTCACACTTTTATACACACCCCTTTGCCCCCCTTTTAAACACTTATCACAGCACTGCAGCTAAAACTACCTATGCTTATACAGCTTGCTGTTGTACTTTGTGGCATCCTGCCAAGGAGTGTCCTAACATGTACAATGTAGAAAATATACATACTGCTTTATATTGCTTTACTTTTAAGACAGATCAGTCTAGAAGATCATGTTTTCTATTCTTGCAAGGTCATGCACTGTGACACTGGGATGTTACCACTCTGTGGATTGTGTCTTGTTCTTTTGGGTTTGAGTTTCACTTCGTGGATACACCTACTTGCGTATTTTTGATTTGCTCATTTATGTTACCTGAAGCATAACAAACTACACATAAACACAATTTATCTGCCTTTAAATGTTTAATATCTCCCTGCCTGCCTACACAGTGCCACTTAGCTGTGTCACACTTGCACAGATTTCCAAGTGCATTTCTATGAAGCACATCCATACCTTGCATTGCTCTTATAGTGGTTATGAGGGGATGCTCCTGTCAAGTCCTAACATACAGCGTCTTAGGAGGAGGAGCACCATGTTTTAGCAGAGATCATAATTTCTTCTCTCATTGATTTAATAAAAAAAAAAAAAAAAAAAAAAAAAAAAAAAGGGCAGCCACGGTGGTGCAACGGATAGTGTTGTCACCTCACAGCAAGAGGTTCTCTGGTTCAATCCCCAGCTAGGGTGCCTTCTGTGCAGAGTTTGCATGTCCTCCCTGTGGTTGCGTGGGTTTCCTCCGGGTGCTCCGGTTTTCTCCCACATCCCAAAGACATGCTGTAGGTGGATTGGACACTCTAAATTGGCCCTAGGTATGAGTGTGTGCCTTCTGTGGAAGGTTGGGCTCCGGGCTGGCAACTCGACACCGTAAAACTCTACTGCCAATCATGAGCGGACAGGTGATCTGCTGTGGCAACCCCTAACCAGGAAAAGCCTAAAAAAGAAGAAGATTGATTTTAAAAAAGGTTCCTCGATACCATCTTTGTGGGAAACATTTGCCAGCCTTTAGAAAGCAGCTTTACACAATAAGATAATACAACTTTTAGAGTTCCTTAATCAGTTTTACACCTTAGGAATTGTAATATCTGTTATTTTACTGACTATAGAATATGAAAGATTTTATAATGACTTTTCATTACTTGGTGCTGTTAATGCTTATAGGAAATAATTAGAGATTGTTGATGTCATCTAATTTATCTTTCTTAATGACAGATCAGTGTATCATTTAACAAAAAAAAAAAAAAAATATATATATATATATATATATATATATATATATACATATATATATATATATATATATATATATATATATATATATATATATATATATATACATATCTATATATAGATTCACTTCATAACACTGAAAGGTCAAAACACTAAAATTCAAAACACTGAAACCAAAACAAAAACTCAAAACACTGAAACTCAAAACACTGAAAACACATATCATACATATACTGAGTTTAAACAACATAAATCATAGCACTTTCCACCAAGTGTAAGCAGGGGGACATCCCAAAGACATGCTGTAGGTGGATTGGACACTCTAAATTGGCCCTAGGTATGAGTGTGTGCCTTCTGTGGAAGGTTGGGCTCCGGGCTGGCAACTCGACACCGTAAAACTCTACTGCCAATCATGAGCGGACAGGTGATCTGCTGTGGCAACCCCTAACCAGGAAAAGCCTAAAAAAGAAGAAGATTGATTTTAAAAAAGGTTCCTCGATACCATCTTTGTGGGAAACATTTGCCAGCCTTTAGAAAGCAGCTTTACACAATAAGATAATACAACTTTTAGAGTTCCTTAATCAGTTTTACACTTTAGGAATTGTAATATCTGTTATTTCACTGACTATAGAATATGAAAGATTTTATAATGACTTTTCATTACTTGGTGCTGTTAATGCTTATAGGAAATAATTAGAGATTGTTGATGTCATCTAATTTATCTTTCTTAATGACAGATCAGTGTATCATTTAACAAAAAAAAAAAAAAAAATATATATATATATATATATATATATATATATATATATATATATACACATATCTATATATAGATTCACTTCATAACACTGAAAGGTCAAAACACTAAAATTCAAAACACTGAAACCAAAACAAAAACTCAAAACACTGAAACTCAAAACACTGAAAACACATATCATACATATACTGAGTTTAAACAACATAAATCATAGCACTTTCCACCAAGTGTAAGCAGGGGACAAGCCCCCCTGCACCCCCCCACACCCCCTGCTACTTATATATATCAACTCCAAGATTGCACTTCACTACACTAAGTGCAATCTTGAAGTTGATATATTTAAGTAGCAGGGGGTGTGGGGAGAGCAGCCCCCCACATGGGGGATGCACGGGGGCTTGCCCTCCTGCTTACACTTAGTGGAAAGTGCTATGATTTATGTTGTTTAAACTCAGTATATGTATGATATGTGTTTTCAGTGTTTTGAGTTTCAGTGTTTTGAAATGAATCTATATATATATATATATATATATATATATATATATATATATATATATATATATATATATATATATATATATATATATATATATATATATATATGGGTCCACTTCTAAATCTCGAAAGCTCAAAATCTCGAATCTCAAAATACTGAACCCAAAATCTCAAAAGTTTAAAATATTGAAGACACATAATAATGAATCTTATAATATCGAAAAACATACAGGACACCAACACTTACTATACTGCAGCACAACTACATACAGAAACAAATAAAAGACAAACATATTAGTCTACTCCAACTATAAGCAAGCCCCTCCAGCACCCCCCATGTGGGGGGCTGCACAACCCACATCCCCCCTGCTACTTAAATATATCAACTCTGAGATCGTACTTCACCACACTAAGATGAGTTATGTTGTAGTATAGTAAATTAAAAGGGAACATGACTAAGGTTACAATAGGCAGTCATGAGGAATGTAATGCTATGTTTGCCATTTTCTTCTGGGAAGTGAGATCTCGGAGTTGATATATGTAAGTAGCAGGGGGGGTGGAGGGTACAGCCCCCCACATGGGGGTGCAAGGGGGCTTGTCCCTCTGCTTATAGTTGTAGAAGAGTAATCTGTTTCTGTATGTAGCTATGCTGCAATATAGTAAGAATTGGTGTCCTGTATGTTTTTCGATATTATGAGATTCAGTATTATGAGTTTTCAGTATTTTGAACTTTTGAGATTTTGGGTTCAGTATTTTGAGATTCGAGATTTTGAGCTTTCAAGATTTAGAAGTGGATATATATATATATATATATATATATATATATATATATATATATATATATATATATATATAGATCTACTTAAGTAGATTGAACTTTTCCAAGTTTGAACCATATATGGCCGAGACCATATGTTCCAACTCGTAAAAGTTCGAACACTGAAGTAAAAAAAAAAAAAAATAACTAAACACAAAACTAAATGTCTATAGCCCCCCACACTCCCCTTACTTAAATATACCAACTCCAAGATCGCACTACATTGCGGAAATGCAAAATCTTCCCTTTCCGCACTGTATGGAGATCTCCATTCAGTCCGATCGAACTTTTACAAGTTTGAACATATGGTCTCGGCCATATGTGGTTCAAACTTGTAAACGTTTGATCTACTGAAGGGGACCCATATATTACTGATTTAAGTATTATTACCCTTTTCTGGCTAGCTTAGTGAAAATACACATATGTCTCTTTTCTGATTTATGCAGATATTAAGCCGCCATTTATGGCAGTTATAGCATTATCTCATACATTAGACTTTGTTTTTGTTTGAGGCACTAAGTCCATTCAGGACATCCCTTATTTCTCTATTTATGCCATTGTTATTGTAGCCATTTTATCATCCTTATTGCCTCCTGTACAGGAGGCGATAAATCCAAGTAACATGACGTATTGGGATGAGGATGCCACAGTTGTCCCAAAATGATGAAGTTTTATTATTTGACCTTACTCCTGGTCTTCCCCTACATAAAATAAGCCCTAACAGTCTTATGCACAGGTCACTATATGTGCTAGCCTAAGGCATTGTCAACGTCCATACAGGGTGCATATGTATGTATAGGGGTTTAGAGTGGCACAGCTCCTTGGCCACCCCCAGGAGCAGCACTGGAAGTCCCATGCTGTCCTATAGTGAGAGAGTAGGCTACTTGCTGTTGCATTGCATGCCCTTCAGCTGGCACTCTCACATATGGTGCACTAGTCAAAGCTAGTCAGTGTTGGTATTTTCAGCAGTAGAACTCCTATGTCAGTGGCTGGCTTCAATTGCAGTATTCTCTAATATAGTTTATATGTTTTTAGCAAAGTGATAAAATGTACTATTATGAAGTAATCTTTTTCTGTTCAGTAATATCCTATGCCAGCAGCATTCAAGACCTTTACAGAGTTCTTTCTCCATTTGATCAGGTGTTGCTATTTCTTTTAAGTATTTGTTTGGATACTATTGTTTTATGTTCCGATCTTTCACATTTTTAGTGACATAACTGATACCTCATTATTTTGAAGTTCTTAACTGTTACAGTTACTGGTCTCTGGACATTTTCCATCAAGTTGTTTCTTGCTCTTAGCAAGAGGGCATATAACTAATACTGACCTACATTAACAGGTAATTAGGGATGGCATATCTAAGTATCATTTGTATAATGCACCTCCTAATCAGTCTATGTCTTACACAGCCCCAGTGAATGGTCTGCTCAAGTTGAAAATACAGAGGAATCAGTGTATCTGGTGCACTCTAAAGGTTAAATGCTGTGTTGGCAGTTCAGTAAAGCAGCATTGCCCTTGTTAACAGTAACTTGAAGATTTAAACTGGACTAGAAAGATCATCACAATTAAGATTGGAATGCTGTTAATTAAAAGCTGCACTGCATTAAAATTGCTTCACTGACCGGACTTAACCGTCTGCTACTAGCTGTAGTCAAATCCTGATAGTATCACATCAGTGAGGCAAGACGAGAATTAGATTTGATCCAATAAATGACCTGACCTAATGTGACTGTTCCACTTAGTTTCTGCAGGAATAATTTGTGATAAAAAAGTAATATGTAAACCATGTTGCCATAAATCCTCACACTGTGGTAGAACCATGAAATATAACTGTTGCACTGTTCATGAAAGTCTCTAGAACTACTTTATGGTCAATACATAGCATACCCTGAGTGATTATGAGCATGCAGCTACTTACTTTATAGAACATGGCTATCATTCCATGCCATTACATTGTACACTTGCTCTGTTAATTACCTATTTAGGTGAAAGCTAATGAATCTTGAAAATGACCATAACTCTCAACCTCTTTCCTCAAGAATCAGGGACAAAATCAAAAATAATCAGGGTTGCTTTTTGAAATATTGGCAATGTTTATTTAGAAAGTCATTAGACTGAGTATTTATACTAATAAGCATTTGTATGAAAAATAATAACTTGTACATTAACCACATGCCTCAGTCTTCTGTCACAAAACCATTGATTTTATGAGGGCAACTAAAGATTTTAAACTGAATTTAGGCATGTCTGTGAAAAGGACAGATGAGTAAATGGGGCTATGGTGTATGTAAATGCTACATGATTGTTTCATTTTTAAGGAGTGGCAAAGTCACTTTTATGAGTGCACATCATAACAGCCTAACAGTGATTTCACTGTGTGGCTCATTTCAAGGGCTGGATTATAGTTTTCTTCCAACACTGTACTAGTGCACTAATAGACTCGGAGAGCTGAGAAACTAGCTGAATGTAATATCTTGCAGCTGGTTTAAATATGGCTAAGCTTATTATAACCCTTCCAACACTGTCTTTAAACAGTACTTATGGAGACAAGTAACATAGTCACATGATGTCATATTTTCTTATTTGTAAGACAAAACAATAGCACAAATGAACTGCTCCAGACAATCAATAAAAATATCAAAATATTTAATAACAGACAAAGTTTTTAAGCTACTAGCTTTTCCTCAGTGTAAATCCTTTGCCTTGCTTGTTCTTGATTTTTGTTGTTGTTGTTGTTGTTGTTGTTGTGGAAGCCACGTTTGGTTTGCTCACCCATCTTTGCTGAATATTTTCTCATGTGGGATGTATGTCAGAAAATTTCTTGCCTACTACATGTTTACCTTATCCATACCTTACCTAATTGTCAGAAACACAGAACAGCACCATAGCAGAAAGTTTCCCCTTTATCCCATTCATATTTTAGCATGTAAAAATGCCTACAGTCTGACATTTTTTGTTGTATTGGTTATCATTTTCTTGTATGCTGCAAATGATATGCCGCTTAGTTTGCAAGTTATGTCATTTGCTAACTACTGAGGCTTAAGGGGAGACCTGAGCCCAGGTAGACATGGCAATTTGATTCTTCATCTGTGCTTCACTGGGGGTGGGGGATACATAGAGTAGGAAAGTAACCCAAAGTAATCAATAATGAGATCAAAGGTACAGCAGGAATGGGGACGCGCTCTGGAGATCATACATAATAAGTTTCAGGAAGCAAGTTTTAAACAAAAACCCAACCTAATAATTCTATGCTGCAAACAGTAGCTTCTGATTTGAAGCTTAAAGTATATAATAACAGGTGAACAGGTTCACATTACAAAAAACAAAGAATAAATGAAATAAATGGAAGGGAAGTTTAAAGAGACCAAAGAAGATGTGGCTCAGTGCATGGGCACCATTTCTGACCACTAGAAAACTTGTCAAGATAGGCACATCACCACATCCCTCCAAAAATGGACATGCAAACTAAAAGAATGCAAAGAATGGGCGAATTGGTCAAAATGCTAGCAGACCATTATGTGTATTAAATTTCATGCATTTCTGCTACTGAAATAAATAGGTTCTATAAACAAGGAGGAGACGGATACATTCAGAGGACAATTAATATAGATGCCAGTAGGTTCTTCTGCAGTTCTTTATAGGTTAAGCATGGCATTCTCACCTGCATGGAGGAGTTGTGGCAACCCAGCTAGTGTACACAGCCTTCTTGTCAGTGACATGGAAGTGCCAGAATGTCATGCTGGATATTTTGGAGAATGCAGGAATATAGTTCCTGGGAGATGAGAGGTAGGGCCCTAGTTTTGGGTGGCTGGAGAGGGTCCCTAATTAATTTATAATGAGGTGGCAGAAGTTTTGATAAACATCAATAAATCATATCATCTTGGCTACAAAATATCCAGCCTGTAAGGTAGGAAAAAGTCAACAGGAAGAGAAAGGATATCATGCTAATCAGGAATCAAGAAGAATAACTAGAGGAAGGGACAAGGAATAAAATATTGCAGTACAGAAAAAGGAAGCAGTGCCTTTGAGACAGTTGCCATGGCTGTTCATGCCACAATGATGAACCTGAACCTTCAGCCTTTAAACTTTTGTGATATCTAGAGGGTGGAGGGTAACAGGTTTGGATGTGTGTCCAGGGGGTGCAGTCTTAGAGTTATCCTTGATGATAGCTTGAAACTTAGAGACCAAGTGTTAGTGATCATAAGGTTTGCATGCTTTTATCTAAGGAATATTGCCCAACTCAAGCACCTGTTATGACCTTAAGACATAGCTGTGGCAAATCTTGTTCTAGATTCCTCATACCTGGACTACTACAAGTCCCTGTTTTAGGGCTTTATACCATGAACTTGACCCCTTACAATTTACACAAAGAACCACTGTCTGTTAAAAAGGTACATAACATTACTATCATATTACACTGATCCTTCAGAGCCCAGAGTAGTTACAGTTTTGGTCACTTATAATCTGCCAATTTACAGTTCTAAGTTATTTAAACTTAGGAGACATGGATCATGCTAACACACAGAGATGCAAGTGACATACCATCCTGCTTGTTCCATATCTCTGCAGCCCAGGGGCTGTTAGTGGCCACAAGGGTGTGGCTTGAAACTTCTGAAGCTCTTTTCTTTGCCAATCAGGTGCTGCAACTTTGGAATTTATATTGGAATTCTATATCTATCTATCTATATGTATATATAAAATGTGTGTATATTGTTTTATTAATGTATGCTTTTATGTTTATTATCTATGTCACACTTTTATGACTTATTTCTTAATCTACCAGTCTAATAAATTGCTTCGACTCTATGATCAATATTTTGTTTCTATGTGTATGATTTGTATCAGTGGTTAGGATAAAGGAGTATAATAAAATGTAATTAAAGTCATGAAAATGCAGAACCTCTCTGGTATGGCAAAATGAAATTGCATGATTGCTCATTTTCCCATTTTATATTTGTCAAAACCAAAACACCCCCCCAAAATTTTTTTATACAAGTTGTGATGCCCCTGTTCTGGACCAGTTATCAAGGAGCCTCACTCCTTACACTGACACTGCTGAGGGATATTCACTTGGAACAGAAATATATACACACAGTATTTTCAGATGCAGCTCTCTGCAGCAAGCACAATTTCCCATAAAAGCACACAGGGAACACACTCAATCCAGGGACTGTGTTTTTCTCTCTCTCTCCCCGGGCCCCTAGTAAGACTCCCCACTGGCACAGCTATACAGTTGAGCCCTCAGCCGAGTGTTCCAAGCCAAGTCCTCCACCACCGTCTCTTTGAAACCAGTTCTCTGAGTCTATGCTCCAAGTAGCTGACACACATGCACACACTCCTTGAGATTTAATTTTCACCCCACACACACACACACACACACACACACACACACACACACACACACACACACACACACACACACGCACACACATGCACACACACACACACCTAGGAAAGGCTGGCACAGATCCACTAGCTCTGCTACCTTTGCCCAGACTATAAGGTAGTTATATTGCCACCAGTCAACTACTCTTATACTGAGTAAAATTAATACTGATACAAATGGTAGTGTTTAACCAATGCAGCAAGGCTTTTAGGAGCTGCCACAGTGTCACCAAATAAATATAATTGGTCTCAAAGGTTAAAATATTTTCTAAAAGACCAGCCACAATGAAAAGTTTAAATATATTTAATAATAAATAATAAAAAATAGCATGAAGATACTGAATATCTATTCATAATAAACACCAGAGTTTCAGATACAGAAAATATTAGAAATAACACAGATGGATAGATTCACACAGATACAGAAAAACAGTACTTAACTAATCTCACTAAATTTTTCTGACTGATCTAAAGAATTATTATTCCCTGGTTACTTACTAAAGCAAGGCAAGATGAAATGCGTGAGTATTCTTTCTTTGTCAGTTTTCAAAAACAGACTGCTTTGAGACTTCTGTGTTGGATTACAGAATGACATCACATACATCTGGTCATCTGACATCTGGTTCCCACATTATCCCCCTTTACTAGAAACTGAATCAGAATTTAGCACATATGAGTTACCATACACACAGATACAGCTTTGCTGAGATGTGTTATAGCAGCTGGAAGTTACAAAACCATTTCAAAACTTCCACCCTTCCAGGATAGCAATTAGTTCACCCTAAGGACAATACAGTAGGATTCCTAGTCCTGGTTTTCACAGACATTTTGTCTCTGGCTGCAATCAGAACTCTAAAATACAATCTTCATGGCCTATACCAGGTAATTTAATTTCAGACTCTTTTCCAAACTTAGCTGGTTTGAGATTAACCTCCTATCTTCCAGTATCCTTTGCTACAATATATTCATTTCAACAGTTAGAATACAGTCTGACATACAGGTATGTTTCTTTTCTGTCCAGCAGGATCCACTGTTGGTACATTTTTAACACAAGCAGCTTTACAAATATTTTTTCAACACAAGCACCTGTACAAATCAGTTTGATATAAAAATGGCATATAATTCTTTACAAAACTCCAGCTAGCTATGCTGGCATACGTTACACATGCACTGCTCTACTTCTTCTGGCATAGTGGGCAGTACCTCACATCATCACACAAGTAAATACAAAGTAGGTATGTTCTTAATTTAATACATTGCTTCCTTTTGTGTGCAAACCATATTCTATATATCCATTGTAAACTATCTAAATGCTTGTATTTTTAATAGTTAACATTTATTTCTCCTCTGAAAAAGACATGTGGTAGCATCTCTTCTTTACTACCACATTACATGGTATCTCTTCACATAAGTCTGTTGCTAATTTTTACTGTTTGTGTCATTTATTCCAAACAAAATCCTATGTAACCATGTTGTTATTCAGCCCATTTGGTCTTTCATTTATTGTATACTTTCATTTTTTTCTTTGTTAACGCATTTGTTTGTTTGTTTGTTTATTTATTGTGTCCATGTTGGTTAATCAGGTAAGAGTTCTGGTACAAGATCCTTTTCAGCTACATTATGGTCCACAAGGATAAGACATAGTGACTGCATATCGATTACATACATACAATATTGAGTTTCAAATTTCATGTTAACAGAAAGGCACATATTAGAGACAATTGACAGTTTAAGGAAAGATGGAGTTAGTAGCAGGTACGTTTAAATACAGCTGACTGTGAGCAGCAGAAACAACATTACTGAAAGGAAATCAACAACACCTTTTCAGTTTTTACATATAATGTCCATATTTTAAATTCCTCCTGAATTTTTAAATTACATTTACTGCTTTTCTTATTCAAATGTAGTCTTGAATAAATTACCTCATCCCCCACTGTTTCATGTTACTTATTTCCAACCATTCTTTTACTATCTTGACATAATATATTATTACACTAAGATGACATCCTTGTCTAGTACTTCACTTACCTTTATTTTCTTCCCTAAATATCTTTTAATAAGTGGACAAATAGCAGTTTATGACAAATTTCCCTAAATCAGTATCTAAATTTACCTCCTAGTCCCCAGTGATGCAAGAACTTTGTCATCCTCTCCTATTTTAGTCTTTCATTATTTTTTATTATATTAAAGCTGTTCAAAAATCCAGTCTTTTCTGCCTTTCTCTACACTACCCACACATATTTTACCTATTTACAGTTTTCAACATATATCATTGTTCATTTCAATTTCTTACTCCCTCTTCCTCTGTTTCTTCTTATATTCTATCAGTTATTTATTTTATTTATTTATTTAACAATTGTTAACTGGGAAAGTCTGACTTGGAATGAAGCCACTTTTCAGCGGAGGCCCGGGGAGAAACACTCTAGATGCATGTCTTTGTAATATGGGAGGAAACTGGAGCACCTGGAGGAAACCCACACAAATGCAGGGAGGACATGCAGACTCTGCACAGAAGGCACTTCAGCCGAGAACTGAACCGGAGAACCTCTTGCTGTGAGGTGACAACGCCACCACTGCGTTATCCATAATCTTAATAAACTTAAATAAAATAAACATAAACTTAATCATAGTTATAAAATATTTACTAGTGTTTTATAATATAACTGACTTTCAGTTCCCTGATTTGTTTTACTTAATTATATGTTTTCATTTATTTAATTTTACAGACTGTGAACTGGATGACAAAGACACCTTTTTTTCTGGCAAAAGCTAGATTATAGGTTCATATGTTCTTACTAAACTTATGACAAAGGAAACCTTTGAGGAGTTATATCACCCAATATTGATGGTAGGTTAAAAGTGGCCCCCATCTCCTTAAGTATATTATTTTCACATATCCCATGTATAAATCTACAATTATCCATCAGTTTATCCAGACTGTTTCCAAAGGTTGTCTGGAAATTACTCTGCTTGATATGCAAGGTGAGTCTATTCCAACAAAGAAGGATATGTTGAGTAAGGTACATTTCATATAGGAGTTTGATACCTCTATACTGCCCACAGTGTTGAATGTACCTTTGCTTTCATAGATTGGCACTAGTATACTTATTCTCCAGTCATCTGGAATATGTATTTGTCTCCATACTGCTATAAGTAACCTCAGGAGCCCTTTCTCCCCCATTTCTCTCACCATCTTGAGCATATCGATATAACCTCATCTGAGCCTGCTGCTTTTCCTGACTTTATTTTCCTAAGTGCTGTTCTTACTTCTTCTATGATGGCCTCCTCTTCTTCTTTCAACATAGACTGTGTTTTGGGCAGTATAGTTTCTGTGGAGTTTTCTTCATTTAAAAATTGCTGGAAGTCCTCCTTCCAACTGCCTTTGACTCCCTGTAGACTGGTGAGGAGGTTTTTGTTAGCATCCCTTATGAAGGGTGTCTTGACTTATCTTCTTTATCTTTCTGTATTTGCCCTGCAACCTGATAAGAGTTTCTTTGTGCCATCTACTGAGTCACTTTCCAGAAGCTGGTAGAGTGCCTATGTTGCCTTGTTCTTTGCTGTTGCAACTGCTCTGTTAGAATCTTTAACCAACTAGTATTTCTTCTTAGCCTGTGCCATCTTTTTTTGTCTCCTACTTTTTTCCTACACTCCTTTTTTTCTTTTGATGATTTTCTGGACTTCTGCATCCCATCACCAGCTTTTTATTTTATGTACCTCGCCTCCATAACTGACTTGACCCATATTTGTTCTGTAGTCCTTACAAATGCTGTTTTGAGGTGCTGCCATTTTTCTACAACTTCACCTATTTGCTATTCTTCCTGAGGTGCTAGAGCCCTGAATAATTCCTTGAACTCTTGTGCTTTCTCATCAGTCAACTTCCAGGTCTTCAACCTAGTCTCAGTTGACTTTAGAGCCTTCTCTTACCAGTGCTTGCAGCTGATTGTGGCAACTAGTGGTTTATGCTGTGAGCTGACTGTTTCACTGGGGATGACCTTGCAGTTGTTGATTCTACTCCAGTGCCCTTTTCTTACTAGGAGGAAGTCTGTCTGAGTTGCATGTCGGACACTCTTCTATGTCATCTTGTGATTGTGTCTCTTGCTGAACCATGTATTTGCCACCATCAAACCATTCACCAGACAGAAGTCTATAATGGCCTGTCCTTTATTCCTGCTACCACACCCATGTTGATCCAGACAGTCCTCATATCCTGTTCTGTATTCATGTCTGTCCATCTGTCCCAGTATGTACATTCAGGTTACCCATTACTAACACCAATTCATGTTGTCCTATTTTATGTAGTAAGTCCTGCAACTGTTGTCTGAATGTATGCTTTTCCAAACTGTCACAACTTTGTTGTGGGCATAGGCTGAGATTATGAATAGTGCCCTATCCTTACACTGGAGTCTGATTGCCATGAGTCTGTGACTAATTCTGATAATATCCCTCATTGTCTTCTGAAGCCTTTCTCTCTCTCTCACCACAATTCACACACCA
The DNA here is from genome assembly GCF_019279795.1 of Protopterus annectens. Lineage (NCBI taxonomy): Eukaryota > Metazoa > Chordata > Ceratodontiformes > Protopteridae > Protopterus > Protopterus annectens. The sequence goes on along the minus strand of NC_056727.1, from coordinate 890,988,653 downwards.
TTCATAGCCTGCCCTCCTCCTGAGTAGTAGGCACTGGATCCCAAGCCAATTGGCTTTGCTGCACTGCCCTTCCATCTTGTCTCCTGAACACATAGGATACCCAGCTTCTTCCTTATCATTATGTCATCCACTTCCAGGCTGCATCTTGCCAGTGCACCTGTACACATAGCTGATGATTGGCAGGTTGACGGGTTTACGTCCAGTTTTTGCTCAACAGAGCTATCCCAGATAACCCAAGCTGGACAGTTGGACACCGGACAGCCAGTAGCTTGCTGATACAGGACTGCTGGGATTTATGGTGGGGACACACTGGCCAGTAGGGGCACTTACACCCCTTTTACCATTAGCATGGGTCCCTGGTGTAGGTTGGAGTAGGCCAGGTCCTCAACCCACTTATCACTAGCAGTTAACCATGCCCATTATTGACAACAGTAGTCAACACGACCAAATCACCTATAGACAGTTTTTACACTTTTGAGTGACTAGTCCTTACATGGAACTTAGTTTATGATCCATGTTCTCCTATCTATAAGATACTGCACACCACAGTTGATTCTGAAAGTGGTTGATCGATACAACTCTTCCCCCTATTGGGTACAATCTAGAGTCTGTGCTGCCACCCACATTACCATTCTTGGGTGAGTCTGAAGTGAAAATGCTCAACATATTTTTGGAGGTGGGAGGAGCCCCACAGAGACTCAAATTTCATGCAGGCATTGGCCAGAGGTTAGGATTGAACCTTGTACTTTGTGCACGGGAGGCAAAGACCTTAACTATTATGCCAACTTGTACCCTTTCATCTATGAAAGGAATGTCTTGGCCAGCTACAGGTTTTCCTCTATGACCCACAAAGCTCACAACTCTACTTAAACCGACTAGAGATGCTTACCATCCAATGCCCTATTTTTGGAGGCTTTAACTACCCCTCTATAGACTGGGAAACATAAGCTGTCTCTAACTCACAGGCACATCATTTCCTGGACTTTATCAACACAAACACCCTGGAAGAGATAGTGCGCACTCCAACCAGAGGATCAAACATGTTGGAGCTAATACTCACCAATATGGATGAGCATTGCACACTCCTCCCCTCTTGTCATGTTCTCATTAGTGAGGTCAGAACCCAAAGCCGTCTTCCTCAAAATAAAAATCAACCCAGTAAACCCAAATAAACCCATAACAGTTAGGAACTATTTTAAAGCAAACTACATCCTATTAAGAGACAGTTTGTCAAAAGTCATGGCTTCCCAAATGCCAAGAACACAGCTACCTATGCAGAATTATTTATAGAAGCCCTGTATAAACATGTAAATGGCTACACTGAGACTACTGTACTTACCAGAAGTAAGCCCAGATCTAACACCAAAAACAAACCCCACTGGTGAAATTCTTACCTTTACAAAGTATATAATAAAAGAAAAAAGTCATAGTCAGAATCAGAAAAAAACAACTCTCATAGAGACAAGAGTTCTCTAATTTGACTAAACAAGAAATTAAGAGGTCTAACAAGGTCCAACAAAGCCAATTAAGAGGTCAGGATAGTTTCCCAAGCTACGGACAATCACAAGGCCTTCTTCAGCTATGTCAGGATCTTAAAGGTAGCACTCAGCAGTTTGCAGATCTGGTGGTAAATGGGACAACCTTCACTGACCAGGGTGACATAGTGAATTTACTGGCTGATAAATTTAGCTGTAATGTCACCCCCACTACACCCTGTGAAATCCCTTCTAGCATATCCCTCCAACTATCAATAGGGAGCAGGTCCTGGTGGCACTCCCTAAGGCGAAAAACACTATTTTAGTTGGTCCCAACAGTATCCCTGGTTGACTTCTAAACAGCCTAAAACATGACCTAGCAGGACCGCCTGAGGCACTTTTCAACCACAGCTCAAAACAGGTCACATGCCAGGTGAATGGAGGGCTGCAGTGGTCATCCCACTTCATAAGGGTGGATTATCAAATATCCCTGGGAACTACAATCCCATCAGTCTTTCAATACTGATTTCAAAGCCATGGAACAAATTATTATGGAAATGATCAACAAAGATGTTGGCAACATACAGACACTGGACCCATCCCAATTTGGCTTTGTTAAAGGAAGGTCTTGCCTACTCAACCTGATAGACTTATGTGGGAGTGTCACCAAGACTATGGATGAGGAGAAAATGGTGTACACTGCCTATCTTGACCTGGCAAAGGTGGTCAATACAATACCCCACTCAGGTATTGTTGCCAAGCTCTCAGGACTAGGCATAAGTCCCTACATAACTCTCTGGATTGTTGGCTTGCTCCCAGATAGGAGTCAAGAAGTCTGGATCAATGTGACTATCTCCACCAGGAGACCAGTCACCAGAAGAGCACCCCAGAGTTCTGTTTTGGGCCCACTTCTGTTTGGCATCTGCTTCTCAGAAGTAAAGGCTAATGTCAAAGGCCTCTGGCTCACCAAGTTTTCAGGTGACTGTAAATTAGATTACCCCACGACAGCAACTTCCTACAAGAGGGTCTAACACAAACAAATAACTGGTGTCAAAGCCACAGATTAAAACTCATCATGAAGAAATGCATTATAATGCACTTTGAGAAATCATCCACTTAAGCTAATTTCTCCATTGATAAGACAAACCTAAGAGCTAACCTGATATTTAGTGATCTGAAAATATATATAGATAGTAATCTTGTATCCAAGATAATAAGAAAATCATTCTGTGTCATCCAACTCATAAGCAAGGGTATGGCATCCAGGTCCAAGGAAGTAATAATATCACTCTACTTAGCCACTATCAGATCTATCACTGAGTACAATGCTGTCTTTAGCATGTATCTTACTAGGCCTAGGAGTATAATTACCCTGTCCTACAGAGATTGCCTTAAGGCCTTATCTTTATACTCAGTCTTCTACAAGGTACCGAGAAGTGATTTATGTCTGACATATAAAGCATCTTTGGATCTAGCTCTGATGGATCTCTTGTACATCTGCATAACAAACAGCACCTGAAACACTACATCAAAGGATCGATACAACTCTTCCCCCTATTGGGTACAATCTAGAGTCTGTGCTGCCACCCACATTACCATTCTTGGGTGAGTCTGAAGTGAAAATGCTCAACATATTTTTGGAGGTGGGAGGAGCCCCACAGAGACTCAAATTTCATGCAGGCATTGGCCAGAGGTTAGGATTGAACCTTGTACTTTGTGCACGGGAGGCAAAGACCTTAACTATTATGCCAACTTGTACCCTTTCATCTATGAAAGGAATGTCTTGGCCAGCTACAGGTTTTCCTCTATGACCCACAAAGCTCACAACTCTACTTAAACCGACTAGAGATGCTTACCATCCAATGCCCTATTTTTGGAGGCTTTAACTACCCCTCTATAGACTGGGAAACATAAGCTGTCTCTAACTCACAGGCACATCATTTCCTGGACTTTATCAACACAAACTGCTACTTTGCCTGCTACATAAATAGAACATGCTGAAGAGACCAATATGTGTCTCAAAGGATCTTTGTGCTATGAAATAAGCTCTCCAGCTACATGAAGCAGAGTTCACCCTTGACCCCATTCAAAAGAAACCTTGATAGTTGAATGGGAAATCGCAAATTCATCTCTGGTCTGCCCCCCCCCCCCATGTCTCTGATGAGCAAGGTTGACTGTAAGTAAATTAATCCCCAAACAAAATATCAACCCCATAATGCTTAGCTAACTCTTTACTAACATACCACACCATATATGTATCTGAACAACTTGGGGACAAAACTGGGTTGGGTCGCACAGCTAGGTTTGCAAAGATCCTGCTGGTTGTTAGCCTAGTAAAACACTAAAAACCTAAGTAAAATTCAGAGGAGTAGGCAGCAGCCGTAAGTACAAGATTTGTGGGGGGTGTATTCCTTCTGTGATTATCAATAAGATTTGAAAACAGGAAGTAATTGCTTTTGGAGTAGTCCTTGAAAATAGAGAAGGCACAATAAAAATTAGAAAAACTTAAAAAATATTATGTTATACTGTTTCACTCCTGCAGGTATAAGGCTCCTTTTTTGAATAGCTTGTTACATAGCAACAAATAAGTTACAAACAGTGCTTCCAAAACATGCAAATTTATCTCATGTGGTGCAGTGTTTATTTAAATAATTTTATTGTCCTTTTAAAAGGTTGACAGTATTTTAGACATAGCTGAGTTTAGAAGCTTGGAAGTGATTTGAGTGACATATGGAAAGTCTAACATCTGAATTATCTTTGTGTAATAGAAGTGGCAATTGTTATGTCTGTAAGCTGGGTGTAACTTGATTTACTATTTGCAAGCTGGATTGAGTTTGGAGTTCAGTACTGTTGTTTAAAAAAATAATCCCCAGGATTCAATAAGCTAATTTCTCCATGCAGGAACAGCGTAGCTGCTCCTGCACGGAATATGGCTGCCAAGCGATCCAGTATGCTACTGTTTTGACATGCACAAGCCTGCCTACATTATTCCTGCACGGACACCACTGCATAATGCTAATTACCTCATTTGCTGGTGAAAACCATGCAAATGAGGTGAATTAGCGATTCAGCAAGCAGGCAGGCATCCATGCAAGAACAGTGTTAGTTGCAGAAATGTATTCGGTTACTAGCCAAATACATTTCTGCAAAAATGAAAACAGAGGCATGACAGCTCAAAAAAAGCATGTATTATAATCTTTAGGCATGCCAATGGCCAAACATATGGCCATTGGCATGGAAAAGTGTTTCATTTTTATAAAAATAAATTTTTTTTTTTGGCTGATCTCGGCCATTTAAGCATAGGGCAGTGGTGCGCAAATGGGATCGTGACAAAAATAAAAAAAAAATGAAAACTCAATTTTAAGGGAAATTTGCATTTTGCCATTATAGTCTGTGGAATGCAAAATCAAAACAATACCAGGGAACAGTGGTTGTTAAGGGGAAAGACTCTGGGATAGTGCAGTAACTATGGACTAAGGCAGTGGGGTATGCAAATGAGGGGAAATTTACTGAATCACAAAATCATCTAAGTGCCAAACTGCACCTAATCGTGTAGATGCTATAAAATGATTGAGTAAGTAGGAGGTGCACCAGACATGAAAAGGGTGTGTGTCATGCATGTGTAAGCACATTGGAGCCCTATGGTGCCCAGATAAGCTTAGCTAAGAAGAGTTAAGCAAGAGGGTGTGTCAGAGGCTGTATTGACTATTTTGTGAAATGAAGAGTGTGTTTGCATCCAGGGAGGGCCATTTCTTTGTGTTTAAATTAGCTAAATGGGTATGCATTGTGCGCACCAGTTCTAAAACAAAAAAACAAAAAAACTCGGAAACAACAGGGCTGTTTACATTTGGGAATCGAGTTTGCATGTGTGCCTTGGGGCTTAAAAGAGGTGGAAATGGGAAGGGTAAAATAGGAAAAAAAAGAAAATAGTAGAATAAAAGTAATCAAGAACAAATTACATAGCTAGCAGGTGGAATGGATCATAGTCAGCCAATCATACAGGCAGCATCTGCAGCACAACAGTATAAACTATGGAAACACCTTACAGTCTGTTTTTTCCCAGAAACTCTTCACCACTGGTGTACACATACGGGGAAATTTTAACTGGAAAATGTTAGGGGCTGCCATTGCTTTGATCCATCAGTATGTGCTAGAGGTTAAGGGCGGAAAGGAGGATAATGCTGACAACCACCACAGACTGAGGAGGAGGAGAAGAGTGTTCAGACCCAGGGTAACTTACCAGGGGCTGCATGATGTGGAGATAGTAGAGTGCTACAGGGTGAGCAGAGACATACTTCAGCAAATCACCAAGCTGTGTCAGTCTCAACTCAGACCTAGAGCCAACAGAGGGGAACCCATCCCAGTGGATACCAAGGTATGTGTAGCCTTAAGTATACTAGCTACAGGTACTTTCTAAAGACTTACTGGGGACATCATGGGGGTTTCACAGGCATCTGCATCCAGGCTACACCACCAGTTCCTGGATGCCATGCTGCCACATGCCGGTGAGCATATTTACTATCCCAATACCCATGAGGAGAGGACCAGCAATATGCATCTCTCTTCCACTGTGTAGCAGAATACCTGGAGGTACTGGGTGCGATAGGCTACACACACATCCACATCAAAGCACCACCTGGTGAACAGGGTAGGGGCTACATAAACTGCAAGTGATTCCCCTCCATCAACTGCCAGGTTGTGTGCTATGCCCAGGGCATTATCATGAATGTGTGCGCTGGCAGCCCTGGAAGCTATCATGACTCCCACATCTGGCATTCATCACAACAGTACCAGGCATATGCCAGTGGGGGCATCCCATATGGCCATCTGGTGGGGGATGCTGGCTATACACTGGAGCTGTGGATGCTGACACCCATCAGAAATGCACACACACCCACACAAGAGTGCCATAAGGAGACAGATGCACAAACCAGGATCATTAAAGAGCATGTGTTTGGGATGCTCATGTCATGGTTCCACTGCCTTGACATATCTGGTGGAGCCTTGCAGTACTCTCCAGCCACATGTGCACACACATTCATAGTATGTGCCATGCTACACAATATGATCCTGTGGAAACAGCTGCAGCAGAAACAGCACAGGGAAGGGCCACACAGCCCCACACCATTGCCAAGGTCCCCACAGCACAGAGGAACTCAGAGAAGGAGGCCCCTGAGCTTGCTCCTGTAGTCAGATGGAGGCGTGTCCAGTATGCTCAGGCCTTGGCAAAGAGGCAATGCATAGCACACACACTGACACTGTAGGGACCCCAGGGACTGACACCTCTCTCTGACTCGCAAACACTGTAAAATGGATGACACACACATCACATTACCTTAATTTACCATGTATAGGCAGTGTACTGTTTGCATCCAACATAGGCGGCCCTCAAGCACCATCCTCACAACTGCTGTAGCCACAAGGTAAGTCAGTCTTCTTAATATATGAATGGATTAGTATGTTTTGCTAGCATATCTATGGTAATCCTGCATGCATGCATGGGAATGGGGTGGCCTACTGGGATACCAGCACATAACTGACAGCTATATGGGACACCAGGAAATGTCTGGACAAAACTGGCCTCCACACACTATGCAATAGTACCCAAGGTGGCAAATCCCACTGCAATATATATGCGTGTGGGGAAAACTAACTGGGGGATCATAGTTCATAGGCATGGATGTCAGTGTGGGGGTCCCATACCCACCCCTCACATCTACACAGCAAGTCAGCTGTAGAAAACATAAGAGAAATGTCTGGTAAAGGTACACAAATGGCAGCAATGTTGAATTACCCCCCTACAGACTCACACAGTGATAGCACAGCAGGACTCTCAGTTGCAGGACGTCTATGAAGGGTAAGAAGTCTGAAACTCAAATGTATGCCATTACAATCTGACCTGTGCTCTTTAATGATATGCCTCTAGTCCACAAGACAGGGCACTATAGTATGGTAAATGGAACCAAAATGTAAAGCAAATATCAGCGCAGTCTGCGCAAATGTGTACATTTGATAGGTGTGCTCCCCCCACATACCCACAGAAATGCAGTAACATGTATGTTTGCAGGGAAACAGCAGCATAGCACATATTGGCAGGGCTGTACCAATACACATGGAAACATGTTGCCTGTCCACAATATGCAGGAGTCAATGAGCTATGCGTATGAGTGGTTAATACTGTCAGGATCTGCCCAGCACGTTCTCTTGGTAGTCGTCTTGTAGTGCTGTAGGTACAGTGCTGTCTTGACAGGGCCATATGTAGATAGCTGCAGTGCCAACTGTTATGCTTGTCAGTGACACTCACTGCTCTGCCACTGACATACCTGGAAGTCACAGTGCTATGTGGAATATACTACACATATAATGGACATGTTGAAGGATGTATAGCCGAGGTGCTAAGGCTTTTGTGAATATTAGTGCTTTTTGGTACTGTTGTCAGTGGTTATTCACAATAATCATTTTTTCTTATGTTTGCTTTTACATATAATGGACATGCCTGCACAGTAGAATGCACTCTGTACCCACACCCATAACTCCCAACCTCTGACAGCAAGATGTCTGGACAAGGGCAGAAATAAAAGTGGAACAAAGGCATAATGATAGGCATGTGTTATAAATATCGCCCCGCCATACTGAGAAAGTTGGTAGGGTGAAGGGTTTGCAGTAGTGGGAATTGTCTGAGGGTTATGTAGTCTAAGACAGTAATGTTTGTCATTATTTTGTAACATCACTCTTCAATTATATGCAACTAACTTGCCATAAAAACACAAGTATACATAGACTGGATGAAACCTCTAGCCAAACACCTGGACAACCTGCCAAAAAATGTACAGGTGAGAGATATGGCCACACAAGGATATGCAATTTCAGGTTAGAAAGATACCAGACAAGCAGGAGATCCCCAGCCAGTATATCACCAGGTTGCTGAACTATTTACACAGTGCATCATCACTCAACTGGCTGTAGTCACACCTCACAAATGGCCTTGTTGGGCAAGAATGCACATAGCTGCCCTCATAATATTGGTCTATGCATCATACAACTAGTATTCCTCTGGTAAAGCACTGTGATGATCTGAGTATGTCTGACACTAGGTAATGACACAATACATTGCAGTATCAGACTACAGATATGTCAGAAAATGTCTGCTAAACAAACCCAGTACCCTGAGGAAAATCTTGCATACTCCTGAGAGGTATGGCTATAGCACTCAAAACCCTGGACTGGAGTACACCTATATCTGGAATGGAGTCCCACTCTAACACACTGGGCATGCTCCTGCACTTTGAGAATTGCTGGACATGTTGGAACTCACATTGGGATATATAACTGTATTGTATATATATATGTCTGTGCATACAGACAGCTATGTACACCTTAACTGACCCCCCCACACACACACACATCAGACAGAATTACCCTCAGCTAGCTGTAGGTGGCCCATATGTGATATATCTGCATCTGTTGCGTGAGATACACACATATATATGGCCAACAGATAACAACATATGTCAAGCATACACACACATAGATGTGGGGAAGTGAGAGACAGACAGTGATAGAGAGAGAGAGAGACACAGGGGGACACTGACAGAGTGAGTCACATACATGGATACCCTGAATGGCATACAGTGATGTCCTGCTGTGGACAGTGGCATACCAGTTGTAAACATTTGCATGTGCCAGCATAAAAGGTGAGCCCTATTGTGTAACACTACTGAGGTTGGGTTTATAATATCACATCACCTGCTTGTGTGTGTGGCCATAGGTCTAAGTCTAAGGAGACTGTTGATACTCAGTACACTTCACATTGCCCTACTTCACAAGATCTGCTGCTATCATTACCTTAGAAGTACCATTGGACACCTATCACCCCTCTAAGCTCTGTATGCATGTGATAATTGTGTAACAGAAGAAGTGTGTGTTTGTTTGTAGGTGAAACAGTTTTAGGCCATTCCCACCCACAACACTTCCCAGTGCCCCAATTTACCAGTCCTGCTGATGTCATTCCCCTTATCAGCACTTTTGGCCAGTTGTCAGCCCAGTATGCTCTGTAGCGGATGCAATAACTATGTAACACTATAGTACAACTCACTAGATAGCCAGGAGTTCTACTTTCAGATCTGGTGTGTGTGTGTGTGTGTGTGTGTGTGTGTGTGTGTGTGTGTGTGTGTGTGTGTGTGTGTGTGTGTAAGTGTGTATGTTTGTAAGAAGGAGTATTTTGATAAGTTTCCCACCCAGTGCCCCACTTTATCAGTCCTGCTGATGTCATTCCCCTTATCAGCACCTTTGGTCAGTTGCCAACCCAGTAAGCTCCATAGCGCATGTGATAACTGTGTAACACTATAGTAGAAATAACTAAATAGGTAGGGGTTCTAATCTCAATACTGGTAACTGTGTGTGTGTGTGTGTGTGTGTGTGTGTGTGTGTGTGTGTGTGTGTGTGTGTGTGTGTGTGTGTGTGTGTGTGTTTGGGTTGAGAATCATATTGTGTGTGGGTTATACCATTTTGAGTTGTGTACCACCCTGTACACTTCCCATTACCCTACTTTAAAAGGCCTGCTGATGTCATTCACCTTAGAAGTACCTTGGGACATGGTGAATTCATATAAGCTCTGTGGCGCATCTAATAACTGCATAACACTATAGTAAAAATCACTAGATAGGTAGAGGTTCTAATCTCAATACTGACAACTATGTGTGTGTTTGGGTTGAGAATCATATCGTGTGTGGGTTATAATATTTTGATTTGTGTACCATCCACGTCTGTTTACCACCTCCCGACGGCATTACTTTATATAGTGTGTTAATGGCATCTGCTGCACATGCAGCATGTTAAACAATTGTACAGGCCATTCCAGTCATCTGTACAGATGTCTATGGAATATCTGGGTGTTTGCAACCCATATGTGGTCTGTGTCCCCTAACAATGGCCATGTATGTGATATTGTTGCCAAATAGGTCACAGTTAGTGTACTGACACACATGCCAGCATCAGATATCATAACTGACTGAAACATCATGCTGATACAATGTCTGTTACTTTATCACTTGTCCAGGCTTGTAGGAGCAATAGGTGACTCCAGTTGCTATTTCTGCTGGGTTATCTCACCATCTATGAAGGTATTCACAACATTACATGTTGTAAGAGGTAATGGGTTATGTCCCATGCATATAATTGATGTGGGGTATGTCATGTATATAGCACTATAGTACATTAAAGTGGATATGTAGGTTTATGAATCTGTCCATTGCCAACTGTGTTTGTGTTACTGTATGCACATCCCCTGTGTCGGTCTTTACTGTGTGTATGCAAAGGATATACCATTTTGTCCCCATGTTCCACTCTGTGAACTCAGAAATACATACCACAAACCTGTCATACACAGTACCATGCATGCCCTCACCAACCACATCACGGTTGAGTGTATGGGAAATAAATGGCAGGGGGAACAGATGCTGACATGTGAATCTGTTGTGGTCAATCTAATGGCTAAGCTGGAGAGGGACCTACTGACAGTACTCTAGTAACCTGTTCCATATGTATGAACCTGTAGTACTACACAACACTGAGGTGACATGTCTGAAGGCTACCTATCTGTGACAAGGGCTATGTATGCCAGGTCACACTGTCTGACAGTGTCCATCGCACACTGTTGCATGCATACACACCTGGTAAATGTACATATAAAGCTGTACCTTGGCTATGAAACAGTAGGTGTATTTCTACTCTGCCATACTCCACATTGGTAATGTCTGCAGGGCCACAGCCTAAAGATACACAGACACCTGGTACACAAACAGAATACAGCATGTCAGACTACATTCAGTTAGTGGTACTAAAAGCAATAATGCATCATGGCTAATAAGGTACATACACCTTTATGTGTACCCATAACAAATGCAAGCAGACAGCACCTTATGCAGTATTACATAACTACACTGTACTATATTTACCTTGTGCATCAGACCAATAATAGTCTGTCCATGCATCAATGGTATGGATGACAGGGATGTGGCACAGGTATCATATGCAGAGGGTGTGGTGTGGGTTTTCCAGAGGCCTAGGGTGAGCCATACGGTTCACATCCATGTGTGTGTGTTTGAAGGGGTATCCTATAGCTGGGCTGTGCAGAGGTGCTGTGTGTGTGTGTGTCTGGAGGTGACCTGCCTGTGATACAGATGTGTGTGTGTGTATGTATGCACGCAGTCATGCCATGTGGCTGCCCTACACAGGGGTATGTTGGACAGCTGTGGACCGTACATAGCAAGGTGTCCAGTTCATCATCTCCAGCCATGACACATGAACTGGTCCTGCCAGGGGTCTCACTGGCAGCACCAGGCCCAAGGCCAGATGCAGTACTGCTTCCTGATGGTGACTGCTGTCTGCTGGATCAGTGTCCCTGACAGGACCGACCACCACCACATGCCCATGGCCTGCTCCATTGTGATGTGGACAGCAACCCCCTTCAGTAGTGCTGGTGTCACTGCCACAATGGGAGTGTGAAGGTGCACAGCCTCTTAGACTCTCAGTTGATGTTGGTGCTGACCTATGTCCATGTGGCCGATGCCCATCTCCCACCATACGCTCTAGCACAGACATGCCACAGTCGAGGATTGCCAAGGTCTCACCCCACCATCTATTCACAACCTCAGTATTTTGGCATGTGCCCAAAACAAGGTCACATATGTCACTACATAAATCAGGAAGAGTTGCATCCACCACCTTGAGTATTTGTCTGATGTTGCATTCACTGAATGCCTGTGTATCCATAACAGCCCAAAACATGCATCTGGTGACACCTGCTGTGGCACTTGCGACAGCAGCTTGATGAGCAGTAGTCCTCCTGTGAGCACCCCTGTTCATCTGCCTGTGTGAGACCTTACCTGCACTCTGGATATGGACAGTGTCTACACTCATACCTACCATAGTCACCACACTAGCCTGTTCCATGCCACCACCTGCCAACTGTCTATCATCTGTGGCTGCTGGGGACGGGCCATGTGTAGGCATTGTGACTGTGTGTGGGGACATTGTGGATGACTGTGGGATGGCAACCGATGGCACAGATTCAGCCCCTGACAACACCACATGTGCCTGAATATGACCATCATCACTGCCAGAGTCTGCAGATTCTGAGTGGGAGGGACCGTGACCACCATGACCACCTGTGGGGAAAAGACAACATATGGAAATTTATACCTGCAATATACCGTTTGCTGCTACACATGCACACACATGCACACACACGCACACACACGCACTCACATACAGGTGAGGTGGCAGACAGGTATTCCACAAACCTCACAATAGCTAACTGTTGACATTCACAACACAGTCAGGCTATTATATAAACACCCTGGTCAGGCCTTCAACATCATGCCAGTGCAGCCCTTTCCACTTCATGTTACTACTTATATATACCTCTGTGATATGTGAGAAGTGTTAGTAGGTGATGGGCCTTCACGTAGCACACACTGCACCCATGTACACATAATTGCTGTTCACCTGTATAGCACAGTGGCAACTCCTATAGAACATACCTCTCAACTGTGCAGAGTGTCGCTGAATGTCTACATGTGTGGCTCATATTTCTGGTCTGTTTGTCATAAATCCTGTATTTGTCTGACACATTACTAGGATGATATGAGGACTGGTGTCACTATTTAATGACATATTTTGAGTCTCACACTTCAAAACTTGCAATTCATGTATGTTAAAACAGAACCGGTTATCCTAACAACCTTCTAAGCTTACAGTGGATATTATAAGTGTAGACACCCCTGTTAACATGCTAGGTTTGTCTACTATATAACATGAGACCACAGAAATCATGTGATAACATTTCCCACCTTTAATGTGACCTATAACCTGTGCAATCCAATTGAAGAATAAACACATCAGTTAGGGGTAACATGTAGAAGTTGAAATATGTACAATGGGCTGGTTGCATTACTGTGCACACCCTTAAACTAATACTTTGATTTCATAACAACAGTCAGTCCTCTTGGGACGGTGTGTATCAGCATGGCACATCTCAGTTTAGCAATATTTGTACACTCTCCCTTGCAGAAGCCCTCCAACTCTGTTAGATTGCAAGGGAATCACTTCTGCAAAGGCCTCTTAAGGACACCCCACAGATTCTCTTTTGGATGGATGTGTGGACTGTGGCTGGGCCATTCCAAAACATTGATTGTCTTCTGATGAAGACTTTTTTTATGGAATTTGATGTATGGTATGGGTCAGTATTGTGTGGAAAGGTGCAAGTCCTCTCCATCCACAGCTTTCTAGCAGATACATGGTGATTTTGGGCCAAAAGAGACTGGTATTTTGAATTTTTCTTAATCCCCTCCAACTTGGCTACAGGCCCACTTCCAGCTTATGAACAACAACCACAAAGAAGGACACTGCCACCACCATGCTTCACTGTGGGGATGGTGTTCGTTTGGTGATGCACAGTGTTGTTCTTGTGCCAAACAAACCCTTTGGTATTGTGGCTAAAAAGTGCAACCTTGGTCTCATTACACCATAACACATTTCCCCACATCCTATTGGGGGACCTGACGTTTTTTTCTTGAGAAATTCACCAGACCTGGATATTGTTCTGTGTGTGAGAAGGCTTCCATCTTCCAAACCTACCCCGTAGGACAGATACGGGAGATTGTTGTCACATGTAGTACACAACTGGTACTTGCCAGTGATTTCTTCAACTCCTGTAATGTTGCTGTAGGTCTCCTGGCAGCCTCCCTGATCAGTTTGGGTCTTGTCTTTTCCATACATTTGGAGGGATGTCAAGTTCCTTGCAATGTCACTGTTGCCCCACATTTCTACCACCATTTGATGACTGTCTTCAATGTGTTCCATGGTATATGCAATGTTGTGGAAATGTGTGTGTACCCTTCTCTGGGCTGATACCTTTCACAAATGAGATTCCTTTGCTGCTTCATAAGCTGTATGTGAACTATGGCTGTTGCTGTAGCAGGCAACTGAGTAAATTTAGGATAATCCTGGTAGGACAGCTGACCGTTATTTGCTATTAATCAAAGAGTCTCTGTAATTGATGGCAGGTGTGTACCCAAGAAGATGTAATGCTGTAATAATATCGAAAGCTGCTTCAACACAGTATTAGCTTCAGCCTGTGCATCTAGTTTTTGTAAGTTTTTTATGTGTCACAATTGTTCCCCTAATTTTTGTTTTACAATCGAATTGTACAGGATATAGATCACATGAAAGGTTGGAAGGGTTTGGAAATGTGTTATTGTGCTCTCATTTTTGTATTTCACAAATACCTGGCTTTCTAACAGGTGTGTATACACCATTTATATGCACTATATAACACTAATTTATAAAATATGTCCCTATTTTTGGGGCTTCATCTCCCCATTTTGTCAGTCTTTGTCCAGATTCCTTGCAATGACAGGTTGTGAGGTATGCTATAGATATGTGACGTCTCCTGCAAATAGGCCCCTGTGATGACCACTGTGATGCAGTGAAGTTAACCCCACCACAAATGAACATGCAGATATTGAAAAATAGCTGAGAGTAACAGTTGTGTGCATGGTCACATGCATGACCTCAACATGCCTGGGGTACTGGTGAGTCACAACAGGAAAATCCCATACTCTCTGGCTTCAGGTTGCTGTACCATAGGCAGACCAGAGGGACCTATGTACTTGTGGGGGAGAGGTATTGTTAGCAGACTCACATTTGACATTGGTACAAGATGAATGCTACGTGTCTGCACAGGTACAGTACAAGCTATAATAGTACACAATTTGCTGTCCCTCACCATAGATGTGCACTTGTGTGCATTACTAAACCCCACCCACAAATGCAGTTTGAACTGACATATACATCTAGATACTCAATTGAAGACAGTATGACTGCTACATGATTAAATTGATGTGCACTGTGGGCTTACATGGATGATCCCCGCCTGTTGTCTGGGTGCCACCTAACTCCATGACTGGTGTTTCATGTGTTGGCTACTATATGGGGACTTCCCCAAGGTTGGCAAGGAACTCCTCTGTTGCCGTAAGTGGGGCCTGTGTGGCTGTACCCCCACCTGTAGCAGTACGGTCCCTGACCACGGCACCAGCCCTTTCCCAGGCACGACGTATCAGGTCAGTTGCCAATCGTATGTGTGGCCATGGTGGCTCAAGGTGTTCAGTCTGTGGACAAGGTCACCCAAGGACAGCCCGCTAACACAGATTTTGTTGGGTCCGGATGAACAGCACTGCATGATGCTATATTATTGCTTCAGCTGCATTCTCCTCTGCAGTGTATGCTGGCTGACACTGCATTGCACCTGGAAGACATAAACAGGAAAACACATCACAGGACCTCAGACATTGCCCTGAGTTATTTACAGAGCCAGCACATAATATTGCCTATCATTAGCCACCACTTACAACCACATCATACCCCTGTCATTTATCAGCACAGTATAAACCTGCATTGCACTCCTGGTCTTGATGTGTCATGACCCCCCCCCCCCCAATAAAGGCCAGTACATTGCATAAACCACCATTCATCATTCACGTTTGTGTAGAGGGATGACAATGGCCATCTTCTTTGCAGATGGGATCTCAATGGTGCTCAGGCTTTGTTTGCATACAGTGTGGAAGCATATACCTGAGTTCATGTAGGATCCAGACAGGAACGTTATCAGGTCCCATGGAGACTTGCATTTGTTGAATTTGATTAGGCAGTATGCACCTACTCCCTGATGATGAGAGGAGGGTTGTGGGTGCCGTGCATATCCACTTAAACTGATGATGAGCCAACGGGGTGATGTTTGCCCTAAACCTGTCTGCAGCAGGTTGGTTATAGCTATGGTGTGAGTGTATGTGGTGTGATTGACCACCATTACAGGGTGGGTAAGGTTGTTGCCTCTGAGATTGCAGACATGTGAAGATGGCCTTGTGATTGCCCTTGTTGGATGTGTCCAATTTGTACTCATAGGTAGCCTTACAGTAATCCACCTGTGACCTTATATGCTCATTCAGACAAAGGTTGACTCACTGCCAGGTTGGTGCCTGCTCCTACTCTGGCCTGTACAGCCGACATAGCAACCAATTATGTAGTTTGTGTATTGCTGCTGTTCAGCAAAGAGGATTACTCTACTTTGGTGGAGACAGGTTTTACAGGTAAGGTATTGCTGAGTCCATACAGCTATATCGGTGGTCATATGGCTGTTTGTAGTAGGCATGGACACAAGGTCATAACACAGTTGGACATCTCTCCAATTTCAACTTGATAATCATGCTTATTCTAGTACCCATGTCTGTGTCAGGGAAATCCAACAACAGGAGATGTAGAAATCTAACTGTGTTGGATGCACAGAAACTGAGATTATACAAGTGTACAACATGTACAGCTTATTTACCTGACATTTTGCATCCCATGTCTGTTGTTATGAGGCAGCCAGGTACACCTACTCATACATAGATGTGCACAGGTAATACATGATGTTAATTTCTGTTCTATGTCAGTATGGCATACTGTATTTACACTCTTGCTGCTCAGTCATTCCTGTCAACCTGTTAGAGCAGGACATCTGGAGGACACCACACATACATGGGGGGCAATGGGTCACAAATAGTGACACTTTCTTAATATTTCTGTAACACACTTAAGTCATTTGATAGCACAGTAGCTTTTGCATTCACAGACATACCCTGGAGGATGACTGAGACTCATATGGCAGGAAGAGAGGAGAAAGGCTAGGGGTGTGGTAGTGAGGGTAGGAACTTTTAATGTTGGCAGTATGACTGGTATGGGGACAGAGCTAGCTGATATGATGGACAGAAGGAAGGTTGATATATTGTGTGTGCAAGAGACCAGATGGAAGGGGGGTAAGGATAGGTGTATCGGAGTTGGGTCCAAATTGTTTTATCATGGTGTGGATGGGCAGAGAAATGGTGTAGGGGTTATCCTGAAGGAACAGTATGGCAAGAGTGTTTTTGGAGGTGAAATGAGTGTCAGATCGAGTGATGTTTATGAAGCTGGAAATTGATGGTGTAATGATGACTCTTTTTAGTGCATATGCTCCGCTAGTTGTGTGTGTGATGGATGAAACAGAAAAAGTTTGGAGTGAGTTGGACGAAATGATGATGACAGCACCCAAGGATGAGAGAGTGGTGATAGGAGCAGATTTCAGTGGGCATGTTGGTGAATGGAACAGAGGGGAAGCAGAAGTGATGGGTAGGTATGATGTTAAGCAAAGGAATGCAGAAGGTGAGATGGTGGTGGAGTTTGCAAAAAGGATGGACATAGCTGTGGTGAATACATATCTTAACAAGACAGAGGAGCATAGGGTGACATACAAGAGTGGAGGAAGATGCACTCAGGTGGATTATCTCCTATGCAGGAGGGCCTTTTTGAAGGAGGTTGGAGACTGTAAAGTGGTGACAGGGGAAAGTGTAGTTAGGCAGCATTGAATGTTGATCTGTGGGATGACGTTGGTGATCAAGAAGAGGAGGAGGAGTGTGAGGGCAACACCAAGGATCAAATGGCAGAAACTGAAAAAGGGTGATTGTGAGGCTGAGTTCAGGGAAGAGTTAAGAAAGGCAGTGGGTGGCAGTGAAGAGTTACAGAATATCTGGGTAACTACAGCACAGCTAGTAAGAGAGATGACTAGAAAGGTGCTTGGTGTGGCATCTGAACAGAGGAAGGAGGACAAGGAGACCTGGTGGTGGAATGAGGAAGTACAGGGTTGTATACAGAGAAAAAAGTTGGTGAAGAAAAAGTAGGATTGTCAGAGAGATGAAGAAAGTAGACAGGAGTATAAGGAGATGAGGTGGAATGACAAAGAGAGAAAGAGGCAGCAAAGGGTAAGGATGAGGCATATGTAGGGTTGTATGAAAGGTTGGACACTAAGGATGGAGAATAGGACCTGTACTGATTGGCTAGATAGAGAGAATGAGCTAGGAAGGATGTGTAGCAGATAAGCGTGATAAAGGATAGTGAGGAAAATGTACTCACAAGTGAGGAGAGTGTGTTGAGCAGATGGAAATAATATTTTGAGGGTCTGTTGAATGATGAGAAAAAGAGAGAAAAGGCTGGATGATGTGGGTATTGTGAATCAGGAAGTGAATGGATTAGCAAGGAGGAAGTAAGGATAGCTATGAAGGAGATTAAGAATGCAAAGGCTGTTGGTCCAGGTGACATACCTGTGGAAGAATGGAGGTGTTTAGAAGAAATGGCAGTGGTCTTTTTAACCAGATTGTTTAGTGTAATCTTGGAAAGTGAGAGGATGTGTGAAGGGTGAAGAAAAAGTGTTTGGGTACCAATTATAAGAATAAGGGTGATGTGCAGAGCTGTAGTAACTACAGAGGAATAACATTGATCAGTCACAGCATGAAGTCATGGGAAAGAGTAGTAGAAGCTAGGTTAAGAAGGGAGGTGAGGATTAGTGATCAGTAGTATGGTTTCATGCCAGGAAAGAGTAGTACAGATGTGATGTTTGCTCTGAGATTGTTGATGGAGAAGTACGGAGAAGGTTGGAAGGAGTTGTGCTGTGTCTTTGTGAACTTAGAGAAAGCATATGACAGGGTGCCTAGAGAGGAGTTGTGGCATTGTATGAGGAAGTCGGGAGTGGTGGAGGAATCTGTAAGAGTGCTACAGGATATGTACAAGGGTAGTGTGACAGTGATGAGTTCTGTGATGGGAGTGACAAGTGCGTTTAAGGTGGAGGTGGGATTACATCAGAGATCAGTTCTGAGCCCTTTCTTATTTGCGGTGGTGATGGACAGGTTGACAGACAAGATCAGACAGCAGTCCCCATTGACTGTGATGTTTGCAGATGACATTGTGATCTGTAGTGTGAGTAGGGAACAGGTTGAGGAGACCCTGGAGAGGTGGAGGTATGGTCTAAAGAGGGGAGGAATGATGGTCAGCAGGACTAAGACAGAATATATGTGTGTGAATGGGAGGGAGGATAGAGGAATGGCGAGGATGCAGGGAGTAGAGTTTGCAAAGGTGGATGAGTTTAAATACTTGGGATCAACAGTTCAGAGTAATGATGAGTGTGGGGGAGAGGTGAAGAAGAGAGTACAGGCAGGATGGGGAGGGTGGAGAAGAGTGTCAGGGGTTATTTGTGACTGACGAATACCATTAAGAGTGAGAGAGAAGGTCTACAAGATGGTAGTGAGACCAGCTATGTTATATGGGTTGGAGACAGTGGCACTGACAAAAAGGCAGGAGTCAGAGCTGGACGAGACAGAGTTAAAGATGTTAAAATTTGTACTGGGTGTGACAAGCGTGGACAGGATTAAGAATATGTATATTAGAGGGTCTGCCCAGGTTGGACAGTTTGGAGACAAAGCCAGAGAGTAGCCGGATTATGTTAGTTTGGGCATGTGCTGAGGAGGGATGCTGAGTATATTTGGAAAAGGATGGTAAGGATGAAGCTGCCAGGTAAGAGCAAAAGAGGAAGGCCTAAGATAAGGTGTATGGATGTGGTGACAGAGGACATACGGTGGTTGGTCTTACAGAGCAAGATGCAGAGAACAGGAGGAAATGGAGACAGATGATCCACTTTGGCAACCCCTAATGGGAACAGCCAAAAGAAAGAGAAGGATATGTTGTAATGTCATTCTTCACAGGTTGCCAATGATTTGCCAGACATAACACAACTCTATGAGTAAATGACTACAAATATGAGGCACACATATGGTCAGTGTGCGTAACACTGGACAGTTGAATGGTATGAGCTCAGTATATCATATGCAGTTCAACACACACATATCTGCAACAGTATTTCACTATACAAATACCCTGTATAGGTCTCTCAAATTTCTGAGACAAACATGTATATCATAGTTGTATTCACAATTAACATATGGATATCTACAACATCCCAGTAGCTGGCCTAGCAGTGTCACAGTTAGTATTGTTCAATACACACTCCTGTAGCAGTCATATGTGAGCCATCCTTTCCTGGGGTGACAGAGGGGCTTCACCTGTCATCTATGTCACTGCAGATAGACCAAGTTGCTATGGCCATAGGTTCTGATCAGCAATATATCAGTACAGCAAGTCTTGTTGAGACATATTTGTTGAATTTCCTCTTTCCCATTATTACAGACCCCCTACTGTATTCCATTACATGCTTACTTGTTTGACATACCTTTTTTCCAAGTATGGTTGGTTTTATTCCAATATTTGTTGTTTGGTTTCTTTGTCTGCCTGTCTGTCTCTCTCTCTCTCTTACTCTCTGTCCCAGATGTAAGGTATACATCTGTTTTGCATAGGCAGCATCTTGCCTTTTGTAGGTAATGATCATAAACAGCTGATGGCCTGTGCACCAACTGGTGTCCCCCACTTGCTAACTGCATGCAGAACAGCTGTGCTGTTATTCCTATAGCCAATGATATGGCAACACACTCCTGTAATTGAGTACTTCATGTGGGCATTCCTTGCCTATTAGGAGGACTGCATGGAGGTGTGAGAACAACAGCATCACAGAGGTTAGTTGGAAATACCTCTTACAACGAAAATTGTGGAGACAGTCCAGCAAACTGGGGGAGAATGTTCCAGACATAGGGAAGTATTGCTGTTATACAGTTGAATTAATGTTTAGTTTAACAGGGTTTGTGTGGACATAGCTTTTATGCATGATTTTAAGTCTGACAGTGTTATGTGGTTGACATAACTCTCAGCTGTAGGGCTATCTGCAGAATGGCCAGCTTTTCGACTCTCATGTTTGGTGTGTTCCTCAGACATTTCTTGTCTTTGAAAAATCAGTAGCATACTGTGGGGATTGCAGTCAGTAAACGGTATCATCCATTTTTGTCTCTGACTTCATATCCCTCAGAAAAGATATGTTACAACAAACCCTGTTACACCAGCAACGGTCTCAGTTTATAACAGCAATATTTCACATATGTCCCTGTTTTTGGGCCTCTGTCCCCCAAGTATGTCAGGCTTTGTCCAGATGTCATGCAGTAAGAGTGTGATAGGTAGGGTATATCATTATTTAGTGCCATCATTGCTGATACCATCCCAGTGATGTATCAGACTGCCAGACATGTTATGTGTAAGAGGCCTTATATATGAGGAAAAAGCCTGGACATTCTGTGGGACTCTGAACAGTTGAGAGGTCTATGTATTTCTGACGATTGGTGACAGACTGTCAGGATTGTGTAGCAGTGTAATGTGTCAATTTTATTTGGCCTGTGTAGGGAGGGGGGTAGATGTATGTGTTATGGCTCGTTTTCTATCTCCCAGTGCATGCTGCTCCAGTTTCTGGTGGTCTGTCAGCTGTATATGTTTATAAGGCCAGACTGAGACATGTCCCATACTATGGTCAGGTGTCATACTAAACTGTGAATTGGGCAAGTATATGTAGGGGTAGTGTGTGAGTGGCAAACATGTTGAGATGTTTTTGTCCACGCAGTCCTTATACTGTACTGTTCATTTGGCTTACTGGTATGTCACTGTGACTGTGGTGAGATTGGTTGTGGGTATGCACTTTCACACTGGTGTCTG
>NC_056727.1:890899185-890964185 GCF_019279795.1 Protopterus annectens | reverse complement strand
ATAAGAGCATGCATGAGTGTTCCAATTAACCCCATAAAACAGATTTGAAACAGTTGCACAGCAAACAGAACACATGCATAAATGGAACAACAGTATGCATCATAACAGCATGCCAGTAACATTGACAGCAACAGGCCTTCAACAGTGGTATTTGAACAAGATATGTTAATAAGTAAGCAATAAAACATATTAACAATAATATAACAAAGTCCCAACACTGGGTTGGAGCACAACATACCCGTAGTATATGAGTAATAATTAGTGATGCAGATGTGGGGGGCAGAAAATCCGTTAACAGCTGTTTATGCTTCTATTTTCCACTATGGGTCTACCCTCACTTTACATCTACCTATGGCCATAACTTCTGTAGTACAAACACACCTATTAAACTGTCAGCCTGGAATGGTATGAGGCAAACTGTGACAACTCTGGGTACATGACTAGAGGAGACTCGTACATGCCAGGGTTACATATATGGCACAAGAGTGGTACCCTGAACTGCTGTTATGTGAGTGTGCTACAGGCATATGTCAACTGGTTTCCTATCTGTGTCCAGGGTTATTTGTAGCAGTGACCACTAGCTGTGACAGCATGACACTTGAGAAACATGTATCGGAAACATACCTCTCAACCTCTTAGAGCATGAGATCTGGACAAAGCCATACATACGAGTGGGACAAAAGCTCATAAATATGGACAATTTTTAGATATTGCTCTTACAAACTTAGAAAGTTGATAAAATTATAGATATTGCATTTGCATGGCTTTTCTGATGGATATGACATCTGACACTTGTATGTCTATCATTATTTTCTAACTTCAGTCTATAATGGTTTGACACTGATTTGCCATGACACCATCACTTTATGTAAACAAATCACAAATCTGAGACAAATATTTGGACATTCAGTGAATATCTGTACAGTTGAGAAGCATGATTCGGGAAGAGTGCATATTGTATGTACCTACCATGCTGTCATTTGCAGGCATGTGGTGGGACAATTGAACAGTTGTACACAGTTTATTAGTATACCCTTCATACAGCTACTGGCAACATTTACTTACCTGCAAAACTTGTGGGGAAAATATCTGTTAACACTACCTGACTGTTTTTACATTTATTCCTGATTCCTTTTGTGTAGATATGCACACATCTTAGTACCACTGCCTGGATTCAAACCATGTCTGAGTGTGCAAAAGTAACAACTAATCTATTTCGCATCACACTGAGCTACTGATGTTTTTTGCTTCAATGGGTTTTGCCTAATAGTCTCTTGGTTAGACAGTCTAAACTTGTAATTCTGTGATGCATGCATGACAGATAGTTAATGTACTGTGCATTACTCATTTGGATTACTACAACCTGGAAAGCAAAGGTTAACACAAGACAATGCTGGATGAAAGACACTTTGAAACTTGACATATTACTATTCAGGGTTCAGAGCTTAGTGCAGTATATATTTCACACTTCATTTATATCTCGTTTTACAGTTACACTATCTACATTTTCTCCTAACATCTTGTTCACAGATACACCTCAGTTAATGTATGCTGTCACAGCCATATTTGCTATGAAGAACCTGTATACATTCTATATATGTCTACAACAACATAGCAGAATAAACACAACAGTTTTTTTAAAGGTCTTTGTTGTACTTCAGTATTCGGCAGTCATACTTTTTTATTTATTCAGTTCACACAGTAACAGTACACCTACTAGCAGTAAGCAATGTACTCCTTCTTAGCAATTTTAACAAAATACTGCAAAATAGATTTGTACTCACCAGCCTGTTGGCGCAGCCTCAGCAATCTGTCACCACGGACTTCCACATTCACAGCCCTCTCTGCTGCAGCTGTAGCAGAGAAAAACACACATTATGGATATCTGTCCATCACATTCTCAGGCTAGTATTTGCTATAAACTACTTGATAGTGATACTTACACACTACTGGAGCATTCTGGGCCCATCCATCTTGGATCCACTGGTCCACGAGTGCCCCCTTCCTACACTGTAGGTCAGCATAGTGGTGCTGTACCTGCTCACCAGTCCGTAGGATTCCAGTAGCACTGGTGAGGTCAAGTGTGAGACGGTCCCAGGCCTCCACTTTGTATTGGGAGCCCTGGTACTGGCCCTGCAGTAGTCTCTCCTCATGGCTTTTAACAAGGAGTCCAGCCATGACCCTGGACTCCTGAATGCTCCAGCGTTGCACTTGAAAGCACACTCCTTCTCCAACACCAGCCATTGTATCTGCACAGATGGACACTAACAGATTATGGCTGTATTCCTACCTGCACCATTTAAATAGTGTGATATTCCCACCCTTTGCTGTCAAGCTCCACTAACCAGTGTGCAAACCCACTGATCACTGCTTAAAGGAGAAGTTGTTGAGCAGTGTTTAACTGTGTGCAACTCTACTTAGCTGGGCTACCTGCTGCTTATCAATCACATCTTAGCAATGGTCACTCTTGCTAAGCATTGCTGAGGAATGCTAGCCATTGCTCATTTTTAAATGTTTAAATATATCAGAGGACTGATTTCATTTATTAAGTGTATATCATGTACTTTACATGACATCCCTCTATGTGCTTTTCTTACATTGGCAAGGGGTGTGACTAGACTGTATGGGGCACTTGTGTATACATGGGTTGTTTCACATGTTATATGCACTCACACTTACATTTTACACCAGCTACCCTACCCTGGTTGACAAACACCAGTTGTTACATAATTTAAGTTTACAAAAATAATTTAACACTACTTTCCCATAGAACAATAAGTTGCCTGGCTTGGTACTTGAACACCTGCATGCAAAGCTGGGACTCCAACCACTACACTACCTCAGTTTTGAAATTTTACCGGTATATTTGTATATATCGCCTATGAGATGTTTAAGCTATGGTAAGCAGAGGTCCATTACGCGCACACCAGCTTAGCTATGCTTAAACAATCCTTAGCTTAGAAAAAAATATATAATATTATTACTATATTATTATGTTATATAAGTGAGTATTGTGGTGTTCTGACAAGTCATTGAGGACTACAATTGGGAAATAATGCCATTCATTTGGATTTCAGGCTTTTATCCTTCAGAGACTCCTGCTAATACATATCCTGTTTTCTATCAAATTTCTAAGTGTGTGAGGGCAATTTTTCAGAAGTGTCCCTATTTTATTGTTTTTCCCCCCATTATTTGTGTCTTTATCCACATGGACTGCTGTCAGGGAATATTGGCATACATTTGCTTTCAGACTTCTATCCTTCAGTAATTCATGCTAATGCATGACCTTTTTAAGTTTGTAAGGGTAATATGTATGTTGTGTCCCTTTGCATGGATTTATCCCTCATTATTTGTGCATTGCACACATTTCCTTCTTTAGCAGGTTGCGGAGGTGTTGTCATTTATTTCATTTCAGTGTCTGCGGACACTGAAATACTGGCATAATATTAGAGTAATTCTCTAATATTATGCCAGATCCTATTAGAAAGTGCTGTATGGCACTTTCTGAGTGCAGGGGGCATG
Source organism: Protopterus annectens (assembly GCF_019279795.1). NCBI lineage: Eukaryota > Metazoa > Chordata > Ceratodontiformes > Protopteridae > Protopterus > Protopterus annectens. The sequence continues at coordinate 890,960,663 of NC_056727.1, read as the reverse complement.
TTCAATGTCCATGAACTACGTGAACATGCTCCTTGCACTCGTTCACTGTTCATGTCCATTTAGGTTAAACAGCAATGCACCTTCATGAATATGCAAGGTGCGCTGCTTTGCTATACAGACACGAACCATTCTGTGCAAAAATAGTGCTATTCTTGAATGGAATTTATTGAATCCCAGGGAATGTTTATATATGACCAAATTAGGGAATAGCGTGGTAAACTGGTGTTATTCCTGTGCTAGTCATATTTATATTTTTAGTTGGTATTGTAACTGAATTTTTTTATATATTTTGGAACTCACATGCAAATTTATCTTTCTGAAAAAGTGAAAAAAATGTGTCACATATAAAAGAAGTAAAATAAAACATGTATCATTGTACAGAAAGTTATAATTAGCAAACATAACAATTACAAGAGCAGTTTATGAAGTGAAGGAGGGAGGGTTCTTTAGGATTTGAATATGCTCTCCTTCTCAACATTTGAATGAGGAGCTTTTTACTTTATAGTAACATTAAATTTTATAGGAAAATAGTTTCCCCTCTGTTTATTCATGGAATCCCTCTTTTGAAGAGAGACACATAGAGGCTAATTAAGCTAAACGATGCAAAGTACATAGTATCATATTACACAGGAGTTATATAAGTTTGAAAATGAAAGATCTTGTATTTTATTTAACAACATTTAATCAGAGTGGGAAAGTTGTCTCTTTTCCATCTATGCCACTCCAATAGGCATTTTAGATTAAATGGTAAAGTTATAGCTACCCTGTGATTTGAATATTGGCTCTAGATGATTGTCATGGTTGAAATGATACCCTGACCACGTGTGCAAAAATGGGATAAAGGAGATGTGAATGGATGGATGATGGATGGATGGATATTTAAAGGCACAATGTGTAACAAAGTAATAGTTAAGAATATTATACTATTTAGCTCAGTGAGATTTTCATTAAAGTTTCCTTTACAATGTTTATTCTGTTCAATATGTTGTTTATTTCTGCAGTAATATTACCAAAAGAAAACAGAAATAGTTTCTTACACTAGATGAAATGAGAGTTCACATAATAAACAATTCATGCTTTAACAAAAACTACCACTACAGAGGTATTAAAAAAAAGACTTGTATAATTTAAAAAGTGTAAAAACAAAATTTAAAGTCCTCTCTCTCTTGCTTATACAACCATTGAAGTCACTTCTCATAGCAAATTATTAGGGGTGATAGTGAATGATAAGCTTACATTCGACCTGCATATACAAAATTGCATAAGAAAAACGTATCAAACACTACGGATGCTTTACAGAGCCAAAAGTTTTCTCATCGACACAACTCAAACTACACTTACCATTACTTATCTCTACCCCACACCTCTTTATAATGCTCCCATCCTTACTAATCTCCAGGCTTCACAAAAATTAAAACTTGAACAATGCTGTAACAAAGTTGCTAAATTTGCAGCAAATACCCCTTTCAGAACCCATCATTGTATAACAGTAAAAAGCCTAATTTGGTTAGAACTGCCTCATTAACTAACATATGCACAGCTTCTTACCACCTATAAAATTATCCAGCATCCATCTTTCTGTCCAGCACTAAAAAACATTCTACACAACTATGTTCCCAGTTGGTCATTGTGATCCAGTGGCCAAAAACCCCTGTCTACAAACCTGCCAAATCTGCTGGACATTGTCTTTACAAGGTTGTTAAGGCCTGGAACCCCTTACCTGTATCCATCAGGTCAATACCCTCCCTCCTATCTTTCAAAACCACTCTGAAAGCCTTCCTAGCTAAAATGTGGCTTTGTTCTTGTTCAAAACAGGATAAACAATATCCCTAAATATGAGCAAGTACCTTTTCATTCCTTATACCACCTTACTCTCCCTTCTTCACTTATTTCTTTACTTCTATCAAATTCTCCTCCCTAATTTTCTCTGTAAATATACCATAAGACTGTTTTTCCCAAACTTCATTTTGCAAATTCCCCTTTGCTAGTCAGGTGAAGGCCATGGACCCCTTCTCAGAATAATCTATTAATGCAGGCTAAAGAAACTAGTTGCCTGGTTATGTGATGGAGAACCATTAAGTCTTTAATACGGTGCCTATTCAATAGGGGTTTATAAGTCTGTAAACCTATGCTAAAGTGGTTTTATAGTACTGTATTACAGATCTGTAAGAGCTATCATGTTCAGACCTTATGTAAATTTCCTGCAGCTCTGCTGATTCATTTACATTGGTTGCCTGCACATATAACAGCGTTAAAGCCCGAGTTACTGAGTGTCATAACAGTTCAGTCTCTCTATGAGAAAGACTCAGTCCAAAGTAATGAGATGATAGGCAGCAGACCGTGAACTTGGTTATTGTTTCTATTGCTAAACTTAAGAAAACAAGGCAACAGTCCAAAAGACATGCCAACCAGTGAGCCAAAGAAGAGCCAGACTCCAAAAATTAGCGCTTTCGTCCACTTTAATAAAACATGAACTTCTTCAGAAAATGCATACAAAACCTCAGCACCATCCATTTATACAACAATTAAAAGAGTGACATGACTAAAAGATCCAATGACATTACACATAAATAAATGAATATGCTTTCACAAATTTAGTTGTTTCTTAAAAAACATATATAAACACATAATATGTTGTGATGCAACTCAGAGGACAAATGCCCTTAAAACCTTTGCAACTGTAAAAAACACTTAATACTAATGGTCTCATTGAGCCCAAGAAAATGGTCAGCATTCAGAAAAATCTGCCATTTATTTTCTTTACATTCTAAAGCAATTTTGTAGTCACCACTAAACTGATCAGGAACCACTGTGTCCACAATAAAAAACAAAACATTTTTGAAGTTCTCACATATTACAGCATGTCGGGCTAAAGCGTTAGCAAACTCTTTGTTCTTAATAGCAAGAACATGCTCATAAACTCTCATTCTTAAAGTTCTAATAGTCTTTCCTATGTAAAAACACATGCAGGAATTACACAAGGCTGCATACACTACAAAGGTAGAGTCACAAATATAACATCCCCTGGACCAAACAACTTTTGTGAAGGTGTTTCCATTCTATAGAACAAGAATTAGCCACATATCTGCATTGTCGACAATGTCCACAGGCATATGTGCCAAATGAATGGGAATGTCTTCCCATGTTATTGAATCTATCACTCTCTAAAATAGTTTTTGAACATATCACTTTTTTTGTAAGTAAACAATGGTTTGTCACCCAAAATCTTAGCTAAGTCTATGTTACCCAAAATAACCTTCCAATTGTCAGTGAAAATGTGTCTAATAACACCTATGTCATTATGATTGGAATTGGAAAGGCTAGTCTATAGCTGTGTCAGGAATGAACCCACCCACATTAGATAAAATTGGCCTAGCTGTACTAACAAAAAGCTTAATAACTTTGTCTACAATTCTCTTCACCCAAAGGAATCATATCCTCTTAGGACAAAGACATAAATAAATAAAACAGAGGCTGCCATTCACAGATGTGTAGTGCATTGTAAAGCACAAATTAATATAGGTAGTGGGAACACATATGATGTGAAGAAATTCTATGGTTACACAAGGGGAAAAATAGTGTATGCAGCACATTAATGAGTGCATAGTTGACAGGGAAATGAACCCCATGCAAATAAGCTACACCCTTTAAGCAAATGACTGCAACCTTAATGGCAGACCAACTCAAAAACATATTAAATGTGTGGAATGCATCATGGTGCAAACCCATTTTGAACACTGATATTCATGGTGCACATGATGGGACTGATTCTATTATCAGCAGCAACACCCTGTGTTAGTAATCACCATCAGCCCCAGTGCCTGCAGCACCGTGCACAGTGGCCATGTGCCACAATGCAGGAGGTGCAGATAGTGACTGACTGCAGCCATCCGCCATAATGAAGGAGGTACAAGCAGCACCTGACATGCCATCAGTTCACAGAAAATAGCAGGTTCTGGGCAATTTCTGAATAGACAGGGGAACTGTTGAACTGTGCTGCCCACAGCTGGAATCGAGGGTGATGGATGGTATGCCCATTCATGCAGATACTAAGATGTGTGTAACTTTAACCATATTAACTACAGGGACCTTTCAGTGACCTAGGTGAACATATCATGGATATCCCAAATACTATTTTTTTTTTTATTTTATCCTATTTTAAGTAATCCAGTTCTTCTTTTCTTTAAATCCCAGGTGATACTCTGTTCTATACTTTTTCTCTCATTACTACATCATTTCGTCTGGCTATTTTATATCCATGTTTCTACCTATCTTATTCTACCTGTGATCTATAATCTTTTTCAATTCACCGTGTAAGGTGTACTCATACTTTTGTTGTTAAACTTTGCTAAATATTTCTACTTATGTGTATTCATAAAGTATTGAATTTTCTTCTTATTTTCTGCTGTGCAACTGTGTGAAAATTGCATTGCAAAATTTTATTTATTGTTTTGTATAAATTCATGTGGAGCTGTTCTCCCCAGGGGTCTGCTGAAAATGGGCTCAGCCCAGTCGGTTTATATCAGTAAAAAAATGTAGATAAATAAATCCCAGGCATCAGCCTTATGTATCCTTTGACATTATGCTAAGGCATGTGGAGGAACATATTTAGGCATTTTACAACACAGCCTAGTTCCTTAAGATCTAGCTTGCACACATATTGCCATCAAGGTCTCACTGTTCCACAGGACCTATAATACATTATGAGGAATGGCTTCCACGCCCTGAACTGCCAGATAGTCAACAATGCCCAGAACTTTATTTATAATGTGTTCATAGTGTCACTTGTGCAGTTGACATGATTCACACATTTGGCAGATGTCCAATTTTTATTAAATGTTTCTGCAAGGGGGACCTCCCACAACATCAACTGGTTGGTAGGTGCACACACATACCAGATAGACAGGTTCAGACCAAAAGAAAACTGTAACAAACTCCTTACTACAAATGTAACAAGCACCTTGCTGCATTTACTAGCACAGATGAGGGTAATTGCAAACCAACATTGCTGCATTGATATTCATTTATGCAGCCCCAATAGTCTCACACCAATCTGGCTGCCAAATGCACACTATAGCAGTTTGCATCTTGGGCACCCACCCTTTTTCCCCCATTCTAATTATGGTTCTGGACAGCTCTATACACACGTTGCAGGTAATGCTGGATATGCCCTAGAGCCCTAATTGATGACCTCCATATGCAACTCCCAGTCCATGCAGGAAATGGCCTGCAACTCAGCACATATGAAGATATGACATATAATGGATCTTGTATTCGGCCAATGGAAGGGATGCTTCAAATGCCTACACATCTCAGGTGGGGTACTACAATATAGTTCAAACATCTGCAGTAATATTTTTGTTGTGTGTGCCATGTTGCTTAACATGGCATTATACAAACAGATGCAGCAACAGGTCAGCATCTTGGCAGAGCCTTCCATAGCAGTTTTACTAGCAGCAGAAGGGCAGAATGGAGAGTCAGAGGCCCTAACATATAGCAGCAATACCCCAGCCAATGCAGATGTGGGGACAATACATTGCACCACTGGCAAAATGGAGGCAGCTGGTCCTCAACTATTAACCATGACATAGTTAGTTAACACAGAATAAAATAATGCATGTGGTATCATAACCAGGCTGTGCAGTGATTTCAGTGGAATGGCCATGCTACCATATCCACATAGGTAAGGAGGTGGGCTGGGCAAAGTCAACATCACTTACTCCAATGAGGGAGACACTGACAGGTGATTGCAACTTCATGAGATGGGCTGAGGTTTTAGCAGGTGAACATAATAGCTGCATATTCTGGTTCATTATAGGGAGTCACGGATCACTTTGTCTATTGATGAGGGTTAACCTAGCATGATGCAACATGTGACAGTGTCCACTGTGTTAACTTGTGGTGTTGGGGCTCAGTGAGTTCTGTGGCAGGGAAGGGGAAGAACTACAGGACTGTGCTTGTGTCCCCTGATGGGGCATATTGTTGGTTGACCCTAATGAGCTTTATTGCCCACAGCATAGTTGACATCCATGATTTAGAGGGTGACAGGCTGTGTGCCCACAGATAACAATGATGGTGCTGCTGTAGTGATGGTCTGTGTACTCTGACTTGGAACAGCCTGTGGCTGATCTTTTATGCAGATTTTCCCATGGCCACTGTATTCATGGCCTGTGCAGGCTGATCAGGTAACAGTTGCAGGGTGACATGGAGGCAGCGATGGATGTGACATTTGCAATCAACAATCTCAGCAGTATTTTGTGTGCCCTATCCCTACACATCATATTATTCTGCAATTGGTGCATGTCAACCTGCAAGCCACGTGGCACACTCACCACCTTCACAATGCTGCAAGTAGCAGCCATTTGTGCCTAAATCACTGACTTGCCATCTGATAGTTAATGCCAAATATTGCAGCCATATCAGGGATAGTCTTGGAGACATAATGGCACCTATCTCCCCTTCTGTCCCCTGTGGTGGGTATGTGCACCATAGTGATGGTGTACATTTCCAGTGTTGTGTACTGGGGACACAGGTGGAGCCTAAGATGTCAGTCATGCCTAGGTGTGGCTGTGCACTCAACCTGTATCTCCAAGCAACCTGTGTAATCTGAATGTGGTGAATCCATTCCCTTATGTTGTTTCAGTTGCAGACAGAGGTGCATGGAAGGACATATGTGCAGATGGGCCTTGGTTAGCCTTCCTCTCAAATATGCAGTGGAGCATGTTATAGCATTTTTTAATGGACATTATTAACCTGATGCTTTCTCTACTGATAAATGGGTGGCTGGTGCCAGCCCAGCCCCCTCCCCGATGTGAGATGGATGCTCCCTTTGGTCACCAAGAACTCGACAACCTCAGTGAGTCAGTTGAATGTTGGTGGCCCACTGCCTGTGGAGGACATTGTGTTGCAATGTCCCATGCATTTTCCCTTGCATGGAGTATTATATCAGTAATCCTTTGTCATACCTGTTGTAGAAACCTATTATGGCCACAGACAGCATTCTTATTCTGCACCACTCCCTGCCAAATCTGGCACTAATAATGCTATGGGTGCAGAAAGCCCACAGTAGCACTTCATTCTCCTGATCTGTGAGTTCTTCTAGGCAGTACCTCTTACAAGTAGCCATGCCAGTACCTGTACACCTGTGGTAGAAGCATGCCAGTCAGTGGATGTGTATGGTAGGTTGTAGGATGCACACACCTATGGCCATAGCCACCTTTTTAAACTTGTGATTGTCAGTTGCAGTCATTGTTAAGCACAGCATCCCCCAAGCTTTCCTGGTATAACCATGTCTTAGCTGGAACCCTGCCCTCTGTGGTATGTCCTTCCCAAGGTCTCCAGTGTACAAGATTTTCATCCAATGGGCACAGACAAAAAGTACAGTACTATGACAGTGTCATGAGTTCCCAGTAACACATGCAGCATGCCATCTGTCTCAGTTTCACTGACAATCACCACAGGATTTATTGTTCTTTCTGAGGAATTTTACCTAGAAGGACTCCTTCCTTAATCCTGTGAAGCTTCAAATGTGTATTCCAGATTCATGAAATAGTGCAACCAAAGAGAGACTCACCAGCATCGTTATATTTGATGACCTTTAGGAGGTTCTGGTTACTAGATTTTAAGGTTCTAGTAGTAGTGTAGGGTTGAATTAGGTGCTGAAATGCAGGGGTTTTATCAGGAAGGTAGTATAACTTGTGTGCTATTGACAATTGATTGAGTAGCAGTAGTTGAGGCAGCTCAAGCCAGTTAAGCTACTTAAGGGATAGACAGTGATGGGACCTATATGTGGCTTCTGTTGCAAACTTGGTGATCTTGTTATAACAAGATTCCATTTTGTTTAAATCAACCTGGTGGAGATTAGTGTCAGGATTGGGGAGGCATAGAGGAGGGTGGATAAGAGATGAGTCCTTGCTATTCTGGCTTCGGTATGTCTAGTAATAAACTATTTGCTCCTGTAGAGGACCCCAAGCTTTTTGTTTGCTTTCTTGATGGTTTGTGCTATGTGGATGTCGAATCTCAGATGATTGTCAATTTCTACGCCTAGCAGTTTATGTGTATGGTAGGAGTGATTTGGATATTATCTTTGGAACTTATGCTAACAGTATTGTATGATGGGGGGGACCTACCTAGGCTGAAGAGAGTACGTTTTGTTTACTTGGGATTAAGAATAAGTTTGGAGTTAGTGAACCATTTTTCGGCAAAAGTATATTTTGGGTTAGGGTATGCATTTCATTTATTGTGGGGGCGGCACATATAAGCAGCATATTGTACTACTGATGCAGTGAGTATGGAGGAAGAGAGCTGTTGTTTATTGTCCATCCCTCTCCATCACCACTTATCCATCTTCTGTGTGATTTTGTCTGCTCACTGTTTTCCTCACCTATTGTGTGTGTGTATACATCATCCTGTTTGTCTGAGTCTGTGTTCTATGTTTGTCTGGCAGCCACTGCTTGCTCCCTTCTCCTTCTGTCACATGTATAGTCATCCAGCACTACTTTCCTCATTAACCCTTCTTTTATAAATCTTATAAAAATGGTGTCTTTGTCTAGACAAAAAAATCCCCTCCCAACTTTCATACCTAATGGCTGCAGTGTGTTTTCCTCTGCTTGCTGTTCCCTCCTTTCCTACTTTCCTATGCACCTCATTTCCTCCCGATTTTGTATGATAAACAAGAGTGACACTTTGATAAGCATAACCAGAGTGGTCTTGGTTTTGGCTACTATGCTGTCCTTCTTGTGTGGATGAGCACAAGTTTAAACAAGCTGATTAACTGACAGGCCATTACATACATGCATGCTTACATCTCAACAGCTGACTACAAAATGGCAGTCAGGCTTGCACATGCCCAGTATTTATACACTTGTGCAAGCCCCTACAATGCTTCTTAAAGGCATACATACATATTGATCTACATCTTTCCACTTTGATGAATTGCCCACAGTATAATGATATTTGAAAAGAAACATACAATTATACAGACAATAAGAAATAAACACAACATTCGTGTCCAAGTTGCCGTGTATCTGGAACATGGTCTGGAAATGTGACCTGATCAAGTAATATATCAATTAGAAATGGGTTTAGCAACAGGAACAGTCACTGGTGAACAACTTGCTTCAGGAGTTTTGGGATTCTTCTCAGAACAGGGATAGTTACTGGAATGTCCTCTGGAATTGGAATGCTGGATAACTCACTCTGTGATATAGAATCTTTCTCGCAGGTATGATATTGCAATACAGGCTCAGACACTGGGATTAAATGTTTGCAATTCTACCTAAATTATACTCTTTCTGATTCCACACTGTATGATCTCAGCTCTGGACATACACTTTTCATGACATCAATCAAATCAAAACCTTTGGACGTCTGCATCCCCACTCTCTCCCCTTCTCATAATGAATTGAAAAGTTTGCTTGTCTTATAATAGAACTTCTGGGATAAGTGCTTCTTTAACAGAGGAACTTTTACTGATCTGTTGTTCTTAACAAATGGAACCAATAATGAACTACTAATTGGTAGTGTGGTTCTAATTTGACTCGACAAAAGTCTCTGTGCAGGTGAACCAAGATGTTTATCATGAGGAACATTTCTGAGATTCAGGAAATTCACGAAAACATCACTATTGTCTCATTTTGACTTCTTTAATAATTGTTTTGCACTTTGAACTGCATGTTCTGTCAAACTATTTGACTGTGGATACTCAGGGCTATTTGTAAAGTCCCACTCTTCAGCAAATCTTTTGAACTGCTGGCTTGTAAACTGTGTGCCATAGGTTCAAAGGTTCATAGGTAGGTACTAGGCTATCTGCCCAAAGGCATTTATAAGCCTAGCCGGAATGTGTTGACTTTTGCCATCCCCTTAGATTAGTTCCCTGTGCCTGTGTCCAGCAGAGCCATTGAAGTGATCCTTGGGGTAAACTTTCTGTTTCCCATCCACTCGTCAAGGTTTCTCTTGAAGAGAGTTAGTGAGGAGCTCTGCCTAATGTAGATTGGAATCTTGTTCGAGAGCATGGGAAGTCTCTGGACCAGGAATCTATCCCTCCAGCACGTCCTATTTATTGCTGTGGTGAGGTTTAGATCCCTGGAGCGTGTGGCTCGAGGGGATATGGTTTTCTTTAGGTGGAGCATGTCCATCAATTCTGGGTTGGACATGGCATTGTATGTCAGGCAGAGATTACCTCTGAGTAGGCAGTATGCAACCAAGTACAGCTGGAGTTTCTTCAGTCGAGCTGCATAGGGCATCTGCTTGAGGCCAGTGATCCTCTTGGTGAGGTACTTCTGTGGTCTTTCCAGTTGTTGCAGGTGTCTTGTAAGGTACATCCCAAATGGGGTATTGTACTCTATGATGGGTATGATGAGTGATGCATAGAGGGGCCCAATGACCTCTTTCGATCTGGATGCAAACCCTTTTGTGATTAGGTGGGCCACATAGAAGGATTTTCTAACCACTTTGGCAATGTGATTATCAAAGGAGAGGTTACTATCTACTTGGGTCCCCAGATCCCTTATTACGTCTTCCATATTTAGGGAGCTACCACCTATGTGATAGTTTGTGAGTACTTTGTTTTTTCCAAAGAGGATGACTATGCACTTTTTGGCATTTAGCTTGAGGCCATGGTTTTGACACCAGGTATCTGTCTCAGTGAGACCCTTTTTGAGGATGTCTGTATCAGCTGGAGCATCAATTATAGCCCCTAGTTTTCAGTCATCTGTGAACTTGGTCAGCCAAAGTCCTCTTGTGCTTGCCTGTACCTCAGAGAAGTATATGCCGAACAGGACATGTCCTAGGACTGATCCCTGGGGAATGGCACTTGTAACCGGTTGAGAGTCAGACCTAGATCCCGCAACTCTTACCATGTGGGTTCTGTCCATGAGCAAGTTGGCAACCCATCTTGTGATGTACGGGTTTATGTTCAGGCTGGAGAGCTTGTCTATAATACCTAAGTGGGGAATGGTGTCGAAGGCCTTTGCGAGGTCTAGGTAGGCTGTGTGGACCACCTTTCCCTCATCTATAGCCTTGGTAACTGTCTCAAAGAAGTCCACCAGGTTTAGGAGGCATGATCCGCCCTTAACAAAGCCGAACTGGGTAGAGTCTAGTGTTTGGAGGTTCCCAATGTCTCTGTTAATGAGATCCATGATGATGCACTCCATAGCTTTGCAGACCAAGCTAGACAGGCTTATAGGGTGATAGTTCCTGGGGTCTGTTGTGGCTCCACCTTTGTGGAGTGGAATAACCGTTGCTGTGCGCTACTCTGTGGCCACATAGCCTGTGGAGAGGTTGATTTTAAACAGTGTGTTTAGGTGACAGGTTAGTTCATCTTTGAGCTCGTGTAGGACACAGCCTGGGACACTATCCGGTCCCATTGATGCTGTGTTTTTGGCTTTGGAGAGGGCTGTTTTAACCTGAGTGTCTGTGATTTCAGGGGCACTACATTCTTCTGGTAGAGTTATGGGCCCTTTTGGGGGTGAGAGGGGGTTGAAGTTTGCATTGAACCTGCCTGCCAGGATATTGGCTATATCGGTTGGTTCAGTGTATTTTGTGCCATTCTGCTCTAACTCTGAGCAAATCTGAGAATTGCCACTTAGATTCTTGACATAGTTAAAGAATGCCTTGTGGTTATCTTTGGAGTCCATGGCAAATTTTCTTTTGAAGCTAGCCTTGGATGATTTTATGAGGGAATGTAGTTTCTTGCTGATACTGATCAGGGATGTCTTCCCTTCTTGGGATTTTACTTTTTTCTGTACTAGTTTCCTCCTTCTATTGTATAGCTTGATTATGGCAGGGGTTCACCAGACTGGTTTCCTGTTCTTGGAGGAGTGAGTCTTGGTTTTGTTTGGGATAGCACGATCCATGCATTCTTGTAGGTGCCAGTAAAGTGCATTAGTAAAGGATTTTGCAGCTTGGACAGTGTTATCCTTTAGCATAGGGGCTTTGAAACTTCCCACCTCGGTCTTAAGTAACGTGAAGTTTGCTTTGGAAAAATTTTTCACGGTGGCTTCTTTGACCAGGACTGGTGGCGGAATGTGGATATTCAGAGTGATTAGTTTATGGACAGATCTAACCAACGAGGGGTTGACGTCGGGTGTGGAACACTGGTCGTCCATGTTGGTGATGACCAAGTCCAATATGTTGTCACCTCTGGTGGGGGTGTTGACCAGCTGATCCAGGGCATTTGAGTTTATAAATTCTAGGAAATATTGGGCAAGGGAGTTTGTAATTGAGTAGTTCCCCCAGTTAATGTTTGAGTAATTGAAATCACCCAATATCAGGGTGTTTAATAGGACCTTTATGTTTCCCAGTGTTTCCAGGAATGCGGAGTGGCGGTCCTGGGACATGGTGGGTGATCTGTAGCAAGCTATAATTTGAATAGCAGTTTTGCCCATTGTTAGTTGCACGTGGATGATCTCTGAAGCATCGTGCTGTGCCACTAAGCTGGAGGTGTGGGTATCCTTGATGGATATGGATACTCCCCCATCTTTTGTATTTCGGTCTAGGTTTTGTGGCCGAAATTATAGCATGAGTTGTAGCCTGGTAGTGCTGTGGTGCTCTCTGGAGCCTTAAACCAGGTTTCTGTTACTGCACATATATCAGTTTTCTCCATACTGAGGAGTGCCTCGCTTCTGGCATTGAGTAGCATTACCCTCAGTTTTTTGTTACTTGTGCTATTTACGGAAGTGGGTTTGTCTTTTGAGCCTTGCCTAAAAAGGCACTATGGGGGTGGCAAGAGGCTTGGCCAGTATTCGAAAGCCTAAGGGTGACAGGTGCAAGCTGTCTCTAGTGAAGCAGCATGGCTTGTTGAGCATATCATCCCAGGCTGACAGACACTGAATCCCCTTTGAATGACACCAGAAGCTTAGCCAATTGTTGAAATTGATAATTTTTTCTCTATACCGTGGTAGTCTTCTGTGTGGAGTCTGCATGTCCTCCCCGCAGTTGAGTGGCATTGAAAAGACATGTGTAGAATGGGTGTGCCTTTGTTGAAGGTTGGGCATCGAGCTGGTACCTCGGCACCTGCAAACAAATCTACTGCCATTCAATAGCGGACCGGAGTTCTGCTCTGTCGACCCCTAACCGGGAAAAGCTGAAAGAAGAACAAACAAACCGTGGTATCATTCTTGGTGAGCGCAAGATGCTACTCAGGGTCAGGGTCATACCGGCTTGGGCTACATGATCAGAGAGCTCCTCCATGTCTCTTTTCATGTAGTCCAGGGAGGTATGGCTCAGGTCATTCACACCAACATGGACAATGACAGAGTCATATTTGTACTTGTTCTGGAGTGACCTGAGTGCTTGTGTTATGTGGTGGATCCTGGCACCCGACAGACAGCTAACAGTAACCTTCTCCTTGTTCAGCCTAGTGAGTGGACCATCAGTGTGCCTGACTATAGGGTCACCTATTACAAGTGTGTTGGGTATGTTATTTTGCCTTAAGGGCTGTGATTGTGTGGCACACTGGTTTTGTGAAGTATGTGTTTCGTGGTTTGTGTTGGGAGGTGGAAGTTGCTTGGATGTCTGCTTTGGAGATCACTGTTACTTTTGCAGATTTTTATTTAGAGCCTCCGAGTATGTTTTCATGTATTTATGTGTGTTTTTTGCCAGTGCTGGTGTCATAGGTCTATGTGAGACTGGTGGTGTGATGCAAGTAATTCCCTTCTCCTCTTGACTGCCTGGTCCAGTCTTGGGTTGAGAGAGCTTAACCTCCAGTTTGGCTGTATAATTGCATCTCTCACATGTATTAGTGTTTGGTGGAAGAAGGAGAGGTTTGTCTGTGTACATGAGGCAATTGTAACATTGCCTCAAAATGCCCACACTCACCAGTTGGACCACAGAGTACACCTGAAACTGCCCTTTGGACATGACTGGATAGGTACAGTGAACTGTTTTACTGATTGGCTGGTAAGGTCGAATAGAGAGCCTTGTCCTTCTCTACAGTATAGGGGGGTCTAGTGCTAAGGTTTTTTAGTGCTTGCTATGAGTTTTGAGCAAGTGCTGGGATGAGAAATTAATGGTTTGAGTGCTTAAGTTGAAAGTTTGTCTAGTTCCAAGGGAAAAATTGAAGAGTAGACTTTGTGGAGCCGGGAATAGTTATACCCTAGCTAACTGGCACTGCCCAGGGCACAAAACCATGCAAATGTGGGTTTTATAGCAGGGAAATTAAGGAGATAGAAATTAGCCCAAAATGGCCAATAAACTACTAATTTCTGGGCTGAAACCACTCCTCCAGGGACAGATAGGCTGCTCAAAGCTCCCTCTCTCACAGTGAACAGACAAACTTCCTTCTATCCAAGTAAAGTATGGGCAAACACAGAAACTTTTAACACACCCTGAATTCAGCACTAACCTGAAAATTGGACTATACTAGCTTAGAAAGGCAGGAAAACAAGTATTTTTTTTTGTTTTTTTTTTGTTCTTTTCAGAAGATAAAGCAGGTACAATCAAAAAACACTTTAAATGCACAGAAATGGCTATCACACTTGAGTGTGTAGCCTACAACCGTTAAACAGGTAATTTAAACACAAAACTTACTTTGCTAAAGTTCAGGAAGTAAAATAAGTACAACATGTAGCTGAAACAAGCTTTTTAAATCACAGAAACTCTAGAAAATTTGGGTTTTAGGTGGAATTAGCTAAAGGCAGCAAGAAAATGCAGAAAAAAGATACTTAATCACTCCAAAGTCTCTCTTTTGTCTCCCTGCTGCTGTAGAACTCTGCAAGGTACCAAGCAGGAGCTTGCTGAGCTGTATACTAGTGCAAAAACCTCGCAAATGTGGGTTTTATAGCAGGGAAATGAAAGAGATAGAAATTAGCTGAAAATGGCCAATAAACTACTATTTTTTGGGCTGAAACCACTCCCCCAGGGACAGATAGGCTGCTCAAAGATTCATCTCTCACAGTGAACAGAGAAACTTCCTTCTGTCCAAGTAAGGTATGGGCAAACACAGAAACTTGTAGCACAGCCCTGAATTCAGCACTAACCTGAAAACTGGACTATACTAGCTTAGAAGGGTGGGAAAACAAGTTTTTTTTCAGAAAATAAAACAGATACAATCAAAAAAACACTTTAAATGCACAGAAATGGCTATCACACTTGAGTGTGTAGCCTGCAACAGTTAAACAGGTGATTTAAACACATAAATTACTTTGTTAAACTGCGGGCAGTAAAATAAGTACAATATGTAGCTGAAACAAGCTTTTTAAATCACATAAACTCTAGAAAATCAATGTTTTAGGCAGAATTAGCTAAAGACAGCAAGAAAATGCAGAAAAATGATACTTAATCACTCCAAAGTCTCTCCTTTGTCTCTCTGCTGCTGTAGAACTATGCAGGGCACCAGGCAGGAGCTTGCTGAGCTGTATACTAGCGCAAAAACCTCATAAATGTGGGTTTTATAACAGGGAAATGAAAGAGATAGAAATTGGCCCAAAATGGCCAATAAACTACTAATTTATGGGCTGAAACCAATTCTCCAGGGACAGATAGGCTGCTCAAAGCTCCCTCTCTCACAGCGAACAGAGAAACTTCCTTCTATCCAAGTAAGATGTGGGCAAACACAGAAACTTGTAACACAGTCCTGAATTCAGCACTAATCTGAAAACTGGACTATACTAGCTTAGAAAGGTGGGAAAACAAGTATTTTTTTTTTGTCAGAAATAACTTTGTTTGGGCTACTATGGACTGCAAAATGATGCTTCATCTTAGTAATGACAGTACTAGATGCTAGATTAGGAAGTAGGTCAATCTTGAACCAATCTGAATAGGAGTCTACTAACACCAAGTAATGTTGATCATTCCATTTGAAAATGTCTGTAGCTACTGTTGACCAAGGCAGTTCAGGAATCTGGTTTAGCTGAAGTGGTTGTTTCTGTTTACGTGGTTTAGTACTGTTACATACAGTACAAGATGAAAGTACTCTCTAAATATCCTGTAACATAGAAGGCCAAAATACTAGGTCTCTTACCCTTTTTTTGGTAGAGTCAGTTCCTCGGTGGCCAGAATGCAAAATGGTAATATACTCTTGTTGCAAGGATTTTGGAACAATCATGTTTGGGCCTTTGATGATGATACCATTGCCTGAGAAGATCTCATCACATTAAGGAAAATAAGGTTGCAAGTCTATTGGTAAGCAAGATTGCTTTGATGGCCATTCTTGACTGATAAAGCAGTTGAGCTTCTGAAGAACTGGATCTGAGGCTGTATGACTTCTAAGCTCATCAAGCCATGTGGAAGAAAAATTTCTAATGTCCATGACTTCAAAATCAAGTTTCTCATTTTCATGCTTTTCAGTGGTATTTCTTGGTGATCTGGATAAAGTATCAGCAAGATAAAGAAGTTTGTATTTCGGTCTAGGTTTTGTGGCCGAAATTATGGCATGAGTAGTTTGCCTGTTGTGTAGACAAGATTGAAATTATACTTTTGCAGTTTCAACATCATGCATTGCAATCTAGTAGGAGCTGTATGCATAGGCTTTCTCAAAATAGTGACTAGAGTTTGGTGATCGGTCTCAATCTGGATAGGTTTACCATAAACATAATCATGGAACTTTGAATATGCAAACACAATTGCCAAGAATTCTTTCTCTATCCAAACATACTGAATTTCAGTTTGGGCTAGAGTTCTGGATGCATAGGCTACTGCTCCAACCTTTTGAAGAATGACTATACCAAGACCAAACTTCGAAGCATCACAAGAAAGAGTAATCGGTTTGTGAACTTCATAGTATCAGAGACTCGGTGTACTGGCAATTCTCTGTTTTAGGACATCAAATGCTCTCTGGTGTTGTTCTAACCATGACCAAGATACATCTTTGTGTGTCAGCTCTCAAAGCAGTGATGAAAGTTGGCTCAAGTCTGGAATGAACTTGCCTAAGTAGTTAAGCATGCCAAGAAAACATTGTAGGGCTTGGACATTTTCTGGAGTTGGCATCTCAAGAACAGCTGTTTGCTTGGAAGGATCTGGTCATAACCTGAACTGGCAAAGAAATGACCAACATAACTTAACTTCTCATAGCCTGAATTTGCACTTCTTAGGATTCAGCTTAAGATTCACTTCATGTGCTCTTTCTTGAACTTTCTTGAGGATTCTGTCATGCTCAGCTTCACCATTACCTCCTACTAGAATATCATCTACTATAATAGCACACACATACCCAGAAAAAATTTGCTCCATTGCACACTGAAAGATTTCACTGGCAGAATTTATCCCAAATGGCATTCTCAAAAATCTATGCCTGCTAAAAGGTGTACTGAAAGTGGTTAGCAATGAGGATTTTCGATCAAGCAGCATTTGCCAAAATGAACTCTTTGCATTTAAGACAGAAAAAACAGTGGCATTTGATATGACAGCAGTGTCTTCTTTGACTGTATGCATGTGCTTCTTTAAATTTCATCAGCTTGATTTACTGCTTTGTGATAAAGCCCTATGGAAAAAGCTTACTTAAATTCATCAAATAAATAAAATTACTAAAAAGGATGCCTTCTATTCAAATAGGTCAATATCATTTGTCTGTGATGTTCTGAGCTTTACAAAAAAGGAAAAGATCTCAACATCATGCTTGCCAGCTATCATGAAGTTCATGAATAGAAAATGATTCTGAATTTGAACACTGAAGTAAAAAAAGAAAAAACAACAAAAAGCATAATGAAATGTCTGTAGCAGGGGGGCTATGCTCACCTGCACCCCCCCACCCCCTTACTTAAATATACCAACTCCAAGATCACACTACATTGCAGAAAAGGGAAATCTTCCCATTCCGCACTGTACGGAGATCTCCATTCAGTCCGATCGAACATTTACAAGTTTGAACATATGGTCTCGGCCGTATGAGGTTTGAACTTGTTATATGTTCGATCTACTGAAGGGGACTCATATATATATATATATATATATATATATATATATATATATATATATATATATATATATAAAATTCCTTAAATGCATAGAAAAGGAATTCCTGTAATAGTATAGATCACAAGTTTTTTTATGTATGGATAGACAGGCATCCTTCTTAGCATCTCCTATCAATCTCCATTATTTCAGACTCACCATTCATATAGAAAATATTTATTGCTGCTGTATAATATTTGTAAACAGATGTTTAATTAATGTGTAATGTTGAATGCATCATGTTGATATGTGTTTGTATTGTAGTATCTTTCTTCTAACAATTTTGTACTGTATAATATTTGTACAATGCTTCTGTGATGTAACTTGAAAATTTTCTCCCTGGGCCTCTGCTGAAAGTGGATACCCTGTGGGCCCAGTCAGACTTTCCATGTAAACAAATTATAATAACTAACTAACTAAATAATAAATAAATGAAGGAATTTAAACATCTGTCCCTAAGAATCATTTTCTGTACACTGTCTGAAGTCTGGTACCTAGAAACAGTCTCTTCAGGTTATGTTTAGGGAGCTCTCTTCAACAGTATGTCACTATAAAGTGAAAAATCTCATTAGCAGAAGTTGCTTCATGTTACCTCAAAGGAAATGAAAGCAGCATATAGATCCCAAGTTTTACAGGACAATGTTCAGGGAATAAACCTTCAAAGCATTACAGAAAACACTACAGTAATGCTACAAGTAATGTTACACATAGACAAACAAGGAAGAACCTGATCTTTCCAGCTCTTCAAAGACACAATTCAAACTGGGAATTAGACCTGCGATAACATTTTCTGCTTTTGCCTTCTCATATTTTAGGTTTACAATCGAAGTCGCAGATGCTTTGAGCAGAAAGCTAATCTAAGCTCACGGAGGATAGCTGAATTCATATAAATGTCTGCATCTCACAAATATGGGATTTTCCAGATGTGGACTTCCTCAGCACATGTAAAACAATAATTCAATGTGTTTGTTTCTCTCATGCCTCAAGAGACATTTTAGAAGATAGGGGATTTTTCTGTCCCTCGATTCAGAGCTTGTTATGTGCTTTCCTTCCTTTTTCTCTAATTCACAAGATACTACTCTAAGAAAACAGGACAAGGCCACGGATACCCCGCTTTCTTTGCTAAAATATATTTTCTGCTAATAAGCTTGAATTTTTCATTCATCATGGTCATTACCTCTACACTAGTCCTTAATGACAGCAACAGGGCAAAGTACTATATGTTTATCTAAGAACACTGAATCTATCAACCTCCTAGAAGATGGCAGTTTTGGTTTTCAGTAATAACACATTTACTTCATAAGTTTTAAATATGCTCAAGTCAATGGAAAAGCTTACCATGGCAAATTCTTTCACACAAAAAGAAAGTTTTGTTCCTTGACTTTGTCACAAGTACAGGATTCTTTACATTGTCTGACACCAAGTTTATCAGATTATGTAAATTGTCTTTCATTCAAACTTCATGCTCTTCAGTCTGTGCTTCTGTGCCACATGTCTCGCAGTAAGTGTAACAACCTTAAGGCATTTCTAAACGAAATTCTTCACTTAAGAATACCAAGGGGGTATACTGCTTTCAGTGGGTTTAAACTTTATGTTGGAAAATCTGATTCTGTTTGTGCCTAAACTGGCAGATGAAGCAGAGTTAAAATATTTCCTATTGAAAATACCTTTCTGATTGATGTTACTTCAGGCAGGATTTCAGAGCAATAAATTTAATATGAAGCCCACCTTAATGGTATTCTACAATGAAAGAGTTTCTTGGAAAACAAATCCTTCTTTCATATTACATTATATCAGAAGTAGCTATCGTTCAGAACACTTAGCCAGTCTTTTATCCAGTTTCCAGTTTCCAAGAATACAGGATAACATTTGCATGTGCAGGCTGTGTATAAACAATTGAGATTTGATAACAGGAAGGCTAACAAATTCATAAAGAATGATCATATTTTTTTTTGCATTCAGGACAACAAAGAATATGTATCAGTCAATAGGTAGACTCTATTTAAATGGAGGTACCTCTCTCTAAGTAGGGGGTACACTTTAGCTAAATAGTTGGCCCACCAGATTGCCTTTTTGCTGTGACACGTACATGGTGCATTTAAATTATAGTTTATTTTTGAGAAGCATTTTTTGATTCCATTATATAAAAAGATAGAATGAAAGTATTACTGGTTATTGCATTATTCTCTGCTTTGCTGTTATGGGCAAAATTTGCATCAACAAATGCAATGCAGACATTTGCATATAATACTGCATGCTGCAGTAACCTATGCATTCTATGTGGCTACTTATCATTATCTGGAATATTATTGTGACATGCTGCCCCCTCCTATAGTACTGCTGGGAATATCGGCAGTGTTATGTTTTACTCTTAGCCACAGATGATAGTACATTTGTATACAATCCATAACAACTTCTCTTTGAGTAATGTCAATGAATATTAAAGTCATTTTTCCTCCACTCTGCCAGTAAGAGGGTATGTAGTATTATTACAGTAGTTCATTAAATTATTACGCAGTTATTTTTTGGCTTTATTAATAATGATGATGATGATGGGAATGATTATGATGCTGATGATGATGATTGTTTTCTTAAGGACAATAGGTTATTGCATTCATAAGTCAAAATCAGGACCTGAATCAGGGCTTGAAGAACTGAAGAAGCTGTTAACAATCACTGTGCATTATAAATGAGTGCCCTGTGCCCTTAATAAGATCCCATAAAATGTTGGTGCAAGCTCAGCATTAGTCTTCCTGAATTAGAGACCCTGCTGATGAAAATTCTTTCTAGAAAGAAGATACATACGGTAGGCAAATTTGGATATTATCAAGTAGTGTTACTGTGATTCCTGCTCTAAGCTTTACTTTTATGGTAAGCATGCTTACATATAACTCTACCATCTTTTAAGAGTCTGAAGATGAAGGTTTTAATATCTTTTAAGTAGATAATTCTAACTGTAGGTTTTTCCATGGTGAAGAAATTTGATATAGACTTTTTGTAAAGAACACTTTATTTATTGTTCCTTCTGAGCTTCAATGGAGGATGAAAGATTCAAAAATGATGTGAGGAGATGTTGAATGGGAACAATGGATTGCCTTTGCATTATGTTAGACTATTCCAAGTTTTGGGAGTTTTGGGAAATTGTGGTCCTCTCACTGAAGGTGCTATATGCTGTCCTTTCTATTTTTTGGTCACTTTTAACTCTTTCTGAAAGGAATATGGAACTAGGGTTGAGTTACAGAGAGTAGTACAACCGGCTCTTCTTACTCTGAAGATAGTACCCCAGAAATATCTTTGGCAGTTTCTGGTTATAAAGGTGGCAGTAGGAAGTAATTATGGAATTTTTTAGGGATGAGACACATTTTAAAATAATGGTGGGTTTTGACTATTGAACAGGTTGATGAAATGAGAGGAACATTTAAGATAATTATATGTACTGGTCTCCTTGGGCCATGGAACTTGTATCTTCACATCAGGTTGTTTTGGGGGTACTATGAGTAATGATGAATGGCCTTCAAGCAGTTTGTATAGTTTTATGTTATCATTTTTGTAAATACAATTGAGTTAAAATATTTTTGTAAGGAATAAAGAAGAGTAAGAAAGTGAAGACCTTTATGTAGTTATAGATTAGATAATTAGGGACCAAAGAAGGGGTCTACTTCACATGACTGAAAACCCAAAATACTGAATTTCATTTGACTGAGACCACAATAACTAATTTTCAAAATACTGCAAAGTAATTTGACCGAGTCTCGTTATACTGAAAGCTTACAATGCTGAATTTCAAAATACTGAATTTTGACCCATATATATGATGTGTGTTTTCCTTCACCTGAGAACTGCTTGCGATAAAAAAAATTACTGTAACTTAAAGTGTCGACTGTCAGAATACCGACAGTAGTGTAGAAAGTTGTGTTGTAATGTTTCTATAATGTGGGTATGTCTTTTTACATTTTTATGGGAAGTATCTAAAGTAATATGGTGGACGTTTCGTGCACTCCTGGCAGTAGTGACAGTGTGTACAGTACTGTAAGGTAACCAAAAGGTATACGCTCTTTTCCCCACTGTAGTCTGACCCTGGAGTTACTATATATATTTGGGGGGGTGGGGGTGTAGGAGAAGTATCCCCCACCTTGTTTGGTTTTATATCATCTGGTTTCTATTAAGGGGGTAAGTAAGTAGTTTTAAGTTTTGGAGAAAGTCATTGATGTTGTAAGTGTGCAAGTGTAAGTGGTATTGTGGTCTCAGTCAAATGAAATTCAGTATTTTGAGTTTTCAGTCATGTGAAGTAGATCCCCAAAGAAGTCATCAAAAAGGTAAAGTACTTTAAAAGGTAGGGAATGGAATAACATAAAAGAAAGGTGATTTGAAGATAAGTGTTAAATGTTAGTGACATTAAGTGGGTGATTGTATTTATATTGTTGCTTTACCAATGCTCTAAAATTGTTTAATAATAAACATGAATATTAAAAAAGTAACACACCAAATAAGCATGTGCTTAGTATCAGAGGTCCATTCAGTTAATGCTTTTCACATGACAGGTTGATGTGAAAATAAGATGAGAGTTTATTTTATTTCTGTTTATTAACTGTTAGGCTGGGACTCAGAAAGAATCCCTTACAGTCAAGTAAACTACTACTTCTGGAAGGTGCAGTTTACATGATCACATAAAATTTGATTCAGAGACATGTTTAATCACAATAAGTAAGACCTCATTACTGGCTAATTTGCATGTCTCTGAATCACACATAAATACCACCAGTGCTAAGCAGCACTCTTTGGAAGTAATTACCACTAATGGCCCATGCATCACATTGGCACATGAACCCCTTTCTAAATCCCAAGAGTAGTTTGTCTGAGCATTTCTCTGTAACCACACTCACAAAATTACATAATGGTGAGTGCTGGGCAATAATTTACAAATATCTGCAAACCATTCTGCATTAGTAGACAAACTAAGGGTGATCTGTTGCACTATAGAGCCTGAACTTTGCACTTTGGATTGCCAGTGTATTTCTTGTGTATTAAAGCATCAGGATGTTAAAGCTTGCTCTGGATATATGGTTTCCAAGAGATTTTATAATGCAAACTACCTTGCCATTGATAAAGGAAATTAAATTATCACAATGGAACATTATAAGTGGCAAAATTATTGTGAATACATTTTTGATGTTTTATGATTTCATCTATTCAGTTGAGAATTATGTCTCCCTTGGTACACTTTTGAAAAACAATAAAATACCCTGTTATGGCAATCAGTCAAGGTTTCAACAGCTAAGAGTTTAATGAAGAACTGCTAGCAGAAATTTCATTTAGCCCTGAGTCAGAAATACGGGATAAACTATATCAAATCACGAAGGGTATTCATGAGATTTGTCAAGGAAATCTAGAAGTTTTTATGTACAAAGTGTGGCAGGTAATGCTACCCATAATTGCAAAACCCTGCTTAGCCATTTCAGAAGCCATGGAAAGGATGCCGTGTCTAATTATTGCTTAAAGAATAATAGGTATTTTTCCCAGATCCAAGGGAACTGACAAATGTGTTGACTGAGAACTTTTTTGATAGGGTTAAGAGTATGGAGATGCTAATTCACCAGTTCCCTAATGAGGGCATGGATACCTGTCATATCACTGGTGATGGAACCATAAGGAAATCTTGGCATGAATGGCTTTTTTAAAATGGTAGCTGAAAATGTGGTTGAATGTTTATCAGTTTTGTTCCATGACTGTGCATGATTACATTTCTGATATCTGGAGGGAAGATATAGTTGTGCCCATCTTTAAGTTTCAAGGAGGGTCCTTGGTAGATGATTACAGGTCTATCACCCTGGTGTGCATCTTGTATACGTGTATCAAACATTCTATATGAATTTAATTCAGGATTCAAGCACAGTTCGTTATATCTTCCAACATGGCTTTACATCTGGGCATTCCTGTCTGGCTAACCTGATAAGTTTTTGTTAAGATATTCTTTGCTACTTAGATCAGGGTGTTCCCTGTATTGTATGGTGTTTTTATGACATGCTTTCCTGAGCAGGATAGAATTTGGTTAATTAAGTTTACCAATTACACCAACGTTGGAGGCATAAATATTCAAGATCAGGGGATTTGCAAAGTTATCTCGATTCACTAATTCAGTGGTCTAGTTCTATAGGCATGCAGTTTAGTGCATTTTGGAAAAATATGCCTTAGAAACTATTTATTAACTGAAGTAAATTTTGTGAAGGACCTGGGTGTTACTGTGGACTCCAGCTTTAAATTTAATGTACATGTACTGAGTATTATAGGAAGGTGTCATTGATCTTAAACATTAGCTGTTGCATTTTTATCTGGAATATTGAATTTCTGCTACCATTGTATTAGTACACAATTAGACCCATTATTGAATACTGTGACTCATTCTGTGCTTATAGGAAGTCTCAAATAATAGGACTTGAAGGTGCACAGAAATCAGTCACTCGAATGATTGTTGGGCTATGTAATCTCTCCAACTATGAAATATTGAAACATCTTACTATTCTGTTGGCTGCTGGCTATTACATGACAATCTTATACTGATTTATAAGTGCAGAGTTAGTAAATCATTTTCTGCCACAGTGGATATTAGCTTCTTGAGTCATAACACACATACCAGAAATAGTGGGTTTTCAGAGGCCTTGCCTAGACTTAACTCACATTTCATGGGTATTTTTTTTATTTTGGAGGAGGAATTGTTTAGAATAATTTATATCTACAGATCAGAGGTTCAGGGCATATTGATCTGTTCAAAAAGGCTGTTGATACACGGTTTGGATCCTATGTTTTTGAATAAGCTTATCATTTGGCAACCTCTTAAACTGCCCACCAGGGATTTTGAGTTGTATTAAAATATTGAACATAGAACCCTTTCTCAATGATAAGTGCTACCTATTGACTTCTGTTCATAGTGAGGTTATGGTTGAATATTTATAATAAGACTTACTGATCCCTGTACTCTGCCAAATACATCCAACATCCTTGGCAACTACTTTTCCTTTCATTCCTTACTCACCATAAACCAGTCATTGCTAGATCAGTTTACACTGCTCACACTGTCCTTCCACCTTATCCAGTACCCTTCTCAGTGTTCTTGACAGCATCATGCTCAAAATCAGAAATAGGCTGGGTGACAGAGGCACTCTTGTCTGTTCCTTTCACCAACAGTTCCTGCCTGGACAAACTCTTGCTTGCTGCCACACTTAACTGTAGTTTCTCATCTATCATTTTTTTGTTACCTTTATTAACTGTATATAGTATATTACATTCACATGCAATCCTCATGCATGGCTCACCATATCTCATCAGCAGTTGCCTGTTTCATTTTCAACTTTATCCTTATCTGTCCCCCCTCCCTAAAGTGGTTTCCCTTTGGGCTTGCCTTCTCCTTCTTCTTGGTATGATTTTCCTCTTACAGAAGTCTAATATCTCTTTCCATTTTTTTCCCTTTTCCCTTTCCCCTCCTTTCCTCATTTTAGTCAGTTTTTGCCATCTTTTCCTCCTGTCCAGGAACTGTATTTCATGCTCTTATATGCCTTTGTCCCCTTTCAGTTTTGAGTGATGGTAATTTTGATTTCTGTACTCAGCAATCTGATCATAGTCTTTCTTTCCAGAGGCTGTCTCCTTTCTTTACACCTGTTATACAGAATTACCCAGTATGCTCTACTTCCTTTTGAAATGTTTATCCCCATATCTTCTGTACCTACTGCCAGACATTTTATGCCTAGCCACTGTCCCAGAAAGTGTGTCATTCCTGTATCTTCTTCTTCCTGACAATTCCAGCATCTACTCTCCACCTCTCTGCCTTTTTTCCAACGGGGGTCAGATACTATCTATTCAGTATTTTCAGGCTTTGATCTCACACTCTTTGTACTTTCTGCATGTTTCTCACCATCTGAAATGCCTTCTTCCAGTATCCTGCAACTCCTATCCATCATTTTTCCCTTTCCCAATTCGGTCACATTCTCTTCTTTAGCCTTCTCCCTCTTCCCCTTAGTGAATCATAGATCTCTTTAATCCTTTGCCTCACTAACCTCTTCAGTTTTCTTCCAGGGTGTCATTTTCACTCCTACCCTACCTTCCTGCCTTTTCCTTTCCCCATTACCTTTTCCATATTCTTTTGTTTAGGTCTCCTTAAGTACCATGTAGTTCCACCAATGTGACTCCAGTGCACTGTATTAACTTCTCTATTGTTTGATATTTTCCCATCATCCCTTTCTCTACATACCAAATCTTCCTCTTGAGCTATTTGACTTCTCCAGATTTCTTCATTTTTCTGTCCTTATCTTTGTTTTCATAGGTTCATGGGTTGGTACTAGGATATCGGCCCTAGGGCCTATACAAGCCTAGCCATAACAATGTGTGTCATTTTCCATCCTTCTGTTCTCCATAGTTTTTGGTGTTCCCTTCACTCCACATGGCGCCTCCCACTTCCTTAAGTATCTTTTCTGCATTTCCTTCATCCTTACTGCCTTTGCTTTACCTCCTTCTTTTCTGTTTCTACCCAATGAGTGATTACAAATGTCAGTGCATGCACAAGGATGTGCAGGAGTCCCCAAACCCCCTTTTTCTATTCATTCCCATTTTTGCCTTGCTTGCTCACTCTTTTACCCTTGCCTTTACTGATCCAATCCTCTTTGTCTTTTTGGATTTATTGTAGCCTTTTGTCCCTAGGGTCTATTTGTATCTTGCTGGGTAGATGGAGAATTTTTTGTAGCATCATCATCTTTACTGTTAATTCCCCAAAGCAATATATAGGTCTTCTCCTCATTGCCTGGAGAGTATCCCTTACCTTTTTCCCAACTCCCTCTAGGCCTCACCCACTCTATCTCACTGTGATCCAAACATAGAGACTTATGTATTTGGGGCAACTCCTCTTCCTTTGTTTGACCTATATCCCCCTTTCCTTTTCATAATCTGACTACAGCTGTCTTTGTGTTGTTGTTGCACCAGAGTTCTGCCATTTCCCAAAACGTCATGAATGTCTCTCTTATAGTAGCCATTGATGCAGCCTCATCTTTTGACATTAATGAGCAGTCATCTGAATATAACACAGACTGAGATTTTATGTCCTCTGTTTTACCAGCATTGCTAAATTGTGTCTGCGTTCCATTGCCAACGTCTTGATCACAAGTGCAAACAGGCGTGGAGATAGCCAGCACGCCTGTCTGCCCCCCCTCCTTATCCCCTCAAATTCTTCTCCATCTATTTGCATTTCAGTTTCTGGGTCTTGGCATACAGCCTATAGCCAATATATGAACTTTTGTCCTACTTGCCTTTTCTGCAATGTCTTCTATACAAATTCCACCACACCACATCAAAGGCCTTCTGTATGTTAAAGAAGTAACCCCTACCTTTTTCTTCCTACTTCTGTTTCTCTCTGTGCAAAAATTCCAGCAGGTCTCACCATTTTTTCCTGCCTTCGTTCCCTTCACAAAACCATTTTGCTCTACTTGCATTATTTTTGGCAATATTTCACCTAGTCTTCCTGCCAATAACTTTGCCAACATGTTGATGTCTGCATTAATCAAAGAGAAAGGCATGTGATGTCACATTTCTTTCCTTTCTCCTCCCTTTTAGGTATCATGGTTATCTTGCTCCTCTTCATACTTTCTGATGTTTTTCCTGAGCCTCATATCTCATGTACTCCACCTCTAGAACATTCCACATGTCTTCCCCTCCCTCATTTGTAGAACTCTAGGGTGAAGATGGACCTGCAGCTTTTATTTCCTTTATCCTGTATATGGATGTTCTTATCTCACCCCTTGTCACCTCTGCATTCAGCTTATCTTGTTGTTCATATTCCATTGTACATCCTTCTGTATTCTTTCTCCATTTCCATTCAGAACTTCTGTCTCATCCTGTTATTTGTAAATCTCCCTGAAGTATTTTTAACTTTCCCCTGATTAACTCATCTTCCTCTAAATATTTATCACCTACCTTTATTATCCATGCCTCTCTTTCTGCCTGCTTCTTCTTGCATTTCTTTCCTAGTTGCTTCACTCAAGCCCCTCACTATCCACAGTAGTTTCTGCAGTACTATTCTTGAATTTGTTGCTCTGTAATAATTTTAATCTCTAATTCCATTCTTGTTGCTTTTTCCTCTGATTTTTCACATTTCTGTTCTACTTTCTTTTCTTCCAGCTTCCTTTTGTACCAGTTCTATTTATCTTTCACGCTTTTTATTGCACTTCCTGTTCTTTACTTCTGTGTTCATCGGTTTCCCCCAACAGTGCCCTTGATTCCACCTCACCAGTGTTGTTTAGTTTGTCCCTGTCTTTCATATTGTCCTGCCTCCTTTATCAGTCCTTGCAGTGTTTCCTTCTCCTTTTTGTCTACCATTTACAGTCAGTCCATCTGCACCCACCATGGTTTTGTGTTCTTGACTTACCATACGTCTCACTGCTGCTTGATGTGATACATGTCCCTCTTGTATTAGGAATGCTTCCATTATTTCCATTAGGTTGTCCTTCCTTACAAATATGTTTAATCATATTGCCTGTGCCAAAATGCTTCATGTGAAGATGTTTTCCATCTTGGTTGGACACGTTTCCCTCTATATGTCCAGCCACTCTCTAATTTTCATTCCTTAGTCTAGTTCTTGTCACATTTTTGTTAGATTCTCTCCTGCTGGATAACCGTGTTTTTTTTTTCAGTTCTGTGGTGACATTGTGGTGTCCTCCCTGTTATGTGTATTCCATTTCTTCTTGTCTGTACCCAGTTAGCATAAAATGTCTTGTAGAATCCTTCCTTGTTCATGTCTGATGCATATGTTTTCTATTGTTCAGTCTGCACCTTCCTCCCTTACTTACCAGATGATGACTCATCTGTCTCACCTAATTTTTTATCACTTTCTCTGTGGTTGTCTGAAATCTCCTCTGAAACATATCTGTTACTCCCTTCTCCATCCCCTCAAATTGTTGTTCATTTCTCCTTTTAGATAATCATAGCACAATATCTTCTTTTCCCCCCTAATTTTAAATTTCCTTCTTGTAATGCATTGATGTCACCTCCTCATCCTGTTTAGCTTTTCCTGTATTCTCATTCTTTTGATATGATTTGAAAGAGAGAGAGAGATTTTATGTTTGAATAAGGCCGATTATATCATGTAATATTAGCTTGCCTAATATCTGCAGTCAGTGGTTCAAGATACAGGGCAAACAGAAGGTGTTAAAGTGGGCATCCATCCTTTGTACCTTGTGTTAAAATGAACTGTTTTAACAGCTGATCTCAACATTTCAGATATGCTACTGCATCATTGTAGATACTTAATATCTATTTCGGGGGAAGGAGGGGGATATCTCCAATGTCTTTTTCAGCTTTTTCAGCATTAACCCTGTCAAATGCTTTTTCAGCATTCAGTCAAATCATGACCTTTTTTTTAGCTCAGCATCCTTCTGTATCAACAAAGTTCTATCTATATTGTCAAAAATTTCTTTCTCTGTTATGAAGTCACACTGATCAAAATATATCACCTTGACAATATACCTGCTAGTCATTTAACTAAAACTGCTGTAAAAACTTGTTAATCATCATTTAAAATCAAGATAGGCCTAAATGAGCCAGGGTTGATTAGGTTTTTTCCTTCTTTAGGATGCTAAGGCCTCAAAGACCCTGACTATAACTAAGTTTCTTGATTGTCAGTTGAAAGATAGTTTAAACAAATTTTCTCATATAATAAAAGATTCATGGGACTGTCTTAGAAAGATTAAGCAGGACTTATACTGTAACAACAGTATTTTTGTGATGGTAGATGTGAAAGACCTCTTCACTGTCATACCACATTCTGAAGGTGTTGAATTGTTTTATGATTTCCTGTGTAACAATACCCAGTTTACACACACTAGAACACTCACGTTTAGGACCCTGATGGAGCTTATCTTAGAAAATAACTATATCTTGTTCGAGGGTCAACTATTTAGACAGACCTCAGGTGTTGCCATGGGGGCAGCGTTTGCCCCTGTGTTTGCAAACATTATGTTGACATAATGGGGGTTAACCAGCATTTTCCCATCCGAGGGTTACAAATTGTGTAAAATTTATGGTAGATACCTGGATGACATCTTGATTTTGTGGGGAGGTAACCAGGATCAACTAACCGAATTCCTTTCCTTCCTTAACACTAACATCTCATTTCTGCGATTTACGATGGACACCAAACTAGATTATATTAACTACCTGGACATCCAGGTTAAGAAGAACATAGAGTTGAAGAAATTCACTTCAACTATAGTTAGGAAACAAACATACTCGAACACCCTGCTGCACTTTGAAAGTGGTCAGCCCATACACCAAAAAAGAAACCTGGTTAAGGGACAAGGGGTCAGGCTTGTGAGGATGGTCAGCAAGTTGGACATGTTTTACTATGAAAGGGATGTTTTATTGGGTATGTTGGTTAGGAGAGGGTACCCAAAAGAGATTGTGGTACCAATTTTGGAAGAGGTTACCCACAAGAGAACATCAGGGCATTTTTTTCCATTGTTGGGGCTTGGTACAGAGGCTGACTCATATGGTATAGTTGGAAATGAGAACAACACAGGGGTCAATAGGAACAACAATGAAAATATTTTTAACAGTGCAATGATTTTGACATTCACCCACCAGTTCCCACAAATTAGAGACATTTTGTTTAAAAATTGGTTTATACTAAAAAATGATGAACAGGTGGGAAACAAGATAGGGGAGAAACCTGTTGTAGTTTACAAAAAGGACACCTGTATTAAGAATATGTTGGAATGGAAAAAGGAGGGGTTTGGATCCCTAAGTAGTGGATTTACAAGGAAGTGTGGCCATTGTTCTCAATGTAAATATATTTTAGATTGTGATAAGGTGGATATACCACATTATGGAACAATTAGGTTCTGGCACAAAAGTGACTGCGGTACCAAGAAAGTGGTTTATATTGCACTATGTCAAGTGTGCAAAAGGTACTACACAGGGAAAACAAAAAACACCTTCAGAACATGCATCTATCAACATGTCTGTGACATTAGTAGACGCAACGTCAATAATGCCCTTGTTAAACACCTTACCAGGTTTCCTGAACACAATTTTAAATTTTCAGTATTGGAGCATGTTGAAGTCAATGAAAGAGGGGGACCTAGTGAAATATTTTTAGAATACAAAGAACTGATGTGGCAACTGAGGATGAATGCCACTAGTCCCTCCGGGTTGAATGAGGTTGTGTCCCTAGCTAGTTATTTAAAATTAAAATCTGAATTTCACCTATAACATTATCATGTCATAATTCATATGTATATGTATACATCAATTTGTATTTTAATGTTAGCACCTGGTTTTATGTCACACCTATTTTTATCAATTTTGAAGAAGAACATATGTGGTTAGCAGACAAGAGGGTTCATAGTGAAGTTATTATTTAAAATACATCACATCTTTTGGTTCTCACTGACTTGGATCGAAATAGTAAATGTCACTTTAAATTTTAAACCTTAGGAGCTTATTAACTAATTGATTCATTGGGATGCTTAGTTTTTTGAAAAATGGGGCTATATGATGTGCTTGGAATTACTTGTTGGTTATTCTGATGAAGTCATTTTGTACGGATTGACGAAAGCGCTAAATCTAATAAATTTTCTTCAGCTCAAAGTGTTTTTGTGCTTATTGGTTCATAGGTTCATAGGTTTATACTAGGCTATCTGCCCTAAGGCATTTATAAGCCTAGCCCAAATTTTTGTGGCTTACGCCACCCCTTATATGAAAAAATACTGTGCCCATTAGTTTGTTGTGCTTCTGTCCAGCAGTGACACAGAGATGATTCCCGGGGTAAACCTACGATCTCCCATCCACAGGTCAAGATTTCTCTTGAACAGAGCCAGCGAGGTGCTCTGCCTCACATCGACCGGGATTTTATTCCACAGCATAGGGAGTCTCTGAGTGATAAATCTATCCCTCCAGCACGTCCTATTTATGTCCGTGCTAAGGTTTAAGTCACTTGCTCTAGTGGTTTTGGTGGATTTGGATTTTTTGAGGTGGAGCATGTCCATTAATTCCGGGTTGGACATGGCCTTGTATGTCAGGCACATGTCACCTCTGAGCAGACGGTATGCGACTGAATAGAGCTGGAGTTTCTTCAATCTGGCAGCATATGACAGATTTTGGTGTCCCTTTATCCTTTTGGTGAGGAACTTTTGGGGTCTCTCCAATTGCTGCAGATGTCGGGTGAGATACATCCCGAATGGGGCATTGTACTCGATCATTGGTCTGATAAGTGAAGAGTACAGGGGAACAATGACCTCACTAGATCTGGATGTGAATCCCTTCATGATCAGGTGGGCAAAGTAGAAGGTCTTTCTAACCACTTTAGCAACGTGAGTGTCAAAAGAAAGGCCACTGTCAACCTGGGTCCCCAGGTCCCTGATAACCTCTTCTGTGCTTAGTGGATTGCCACCTATATGGTAGCTTGGGGTTACCTTGTTTTTCCCGAAGGGTATGACTATACATTTTTTGGCGTTTAACTTCAGGTCATGGCTCTGGCACCAGCTATCTGTTTCCATGAGTCCCTTCTGAAGGATATCCGTGTCCGATGCACTTTCCACTATGGCGCCCAGTTTGCAGTCGTCTGCAAACTTTGTCAGCCAAAGTCCTCCCATGTTGGCCTGTACTTCTGAGAAGTAGATGCCGAAGAATAGGGGGCCAAGGACTGATCCCTGTGGGACACCACTTGTGACCGGCTTGGAGTCTGACATAGCGCCAGCAACTCTAACCCTGTGGGTTCTGTCCTTAAGCCAGTTTGCAACCCATCTTGTGACATATGGGTTTACATTTAAGCTGGTAAGTTTTTCTACAATACCCGAGTGGGGTATTGTGTCGAAAGCCTTTGCAAGGTCAAGGTAGGCTGTATGGACTGCCTTTCCCTCATCAATGGCCTTGGAGACTGTTTCGAAGAAGTCGACCAAGTTCAAAAGGCATGATCTTCCCTTGACGAAACCAAACTGGGTCGGGTCCAATGTCTGCAAGTCCCCTATATCTTTGTTTATGAGCTCCATTATAATCCCCTCCATAGCTTTGCAGACTAGACTTGTTAAGCTTATGGGGCAGTAATTACCAGGGTCCGTAGAGGCACTGCCTTTGTGGAGTGGGACCACAGTTGCCGTACAGGTTATTTGCCTTCTTTAGGTATCTTAACCATTGACGCCCTATGTCTGGATGTTTGTATCTGTTCTCTGTGCATTACATTATCAAACAGCTTTTCCAAAAGTTTAACTATTACTGAGTCTTTTCTTTCCAGTATTTCTATAGGGATTCACTTAGGCCAAGGGTTTTCCCTGTGTTTTGTTGTCTCATTGTCTCCCTTATCTATTCTTCACAAAATTTTCATGAGCAGCGTACATTTACCAGTCTTTCATTATAGGTAAATTTAGATTCTTGAAGTATTCTATCATGCCCCTAGGTCTCTTTGATATCATAGGTTCATAGGTAGGTACTAGGCTATCGGACATAGGGCCTATACAAGTCTAGCCATAATGATTCCCTGACTATTACTTCCCACGAATATTTACTTTCCTGGACCCCTGTCTAGCAGGGCTACTGATGTGATCCCTGGGGTGAATTTCCTATCTCTCATCCAATCGTCAAGGTTTCTCTTGAAGAGGGCCATTGAGGTGCACTGCCTGACATGTATGGGCAGCCTATTCCAGAGTAAGGGGAGTCTCTGGGTCAGGAACCCATCCCTCCAACATGTTCTATTCATTGTGATGGCAAGGTTAAGATCCCTGGAGCATGTGGCTTGGAGGGATTGGAATTTCTTTAAGTGTAGCATGTCCAACAATTCTGGGTTTGACATGGTCTTGTATGTTAGGCAGAGATGACCTCTGAGTAGGCGATATGTGACAGAGTATAGCTGGAATTTCTTTAGATGGTCTGTATAAGGCATCTGCTTTAGGCCTGTGATTCTTTTTGTGAGGTATTTCTGCAGCCTTTCCAGTTGTTGCAGATTTCTTGTGAGGTATATAGCAAATGGGGCATTGTACTCTATAATGAGTTTAATGAGGGATGAGTACAGAGGGACAATGACCTCTTTTTTTCTGGATGAAAAGCCCTTAGTGATGAGGTGTGCCACGTAGAAGGATTTTCTAACTATTGTGGCTATGTGGTTATCAAAGGTGAGACCAGTGTCCACCTGTGTCCCTAGGTCTCTTATCACACTTTTGGTGTTTAGTGTACTGCCACCTATGTGGTAGTTCACAGGTATGTGTTTTTTCCCAAAGGGAACAACTATACATTTTTTGGCATTTAGCTTGAGCCCATGGCTCTGGCACTAGGCATCTGTTTTGGTAAGGCCCTTTTGCAGTATATTCACATAATTTGGGGATTCAATAATGGATCCCAGCTTGCAGTCATTTGCGAACTTTGTAAGCCAGAATCCCTTAGTGTTGGCCTGTACTTCAGAGAAGTAGATGCCAAACAAGATTGGTCCCAGGACAGAACCCTGTGGTGCACCACTTATCACTTGTCTGGAGCTGGATTTGGAGTTAGCTACTTTTACAGTGTGTGTTCTGTCAGTAAGCCAGTTTGCAACCCATTCAGTGATGTAGGGATTAATGCCCAGCTTAGTAAGTTTATCTATGATTCCAGAGTAGGGGATAGTGTCAAAAGCCTTAGTGAGGTCTAAGTAGGCTATGTGAACCACCTTACCCCCCCTTCATGGCTCTGGAGACTGATTCAAAGAAGTTGATCAGATTCAGGAGGCAAGATCGACCCTTCACAAACTCAAACTGGGTGGGGTCCAGTGTTTGAAGGTTGCCAATGTCTTTGTTTATAAGTTCCAAGATAATACATTCCATGGCCTTGCAGATCAGGCTCATCAGACTGATGGGACAGTAGTTTCCAGGATTCAAAGTGGATCCCCCCTTGTGGAGTAGGATGACTGTAGCTGTGGGCATGAAGCCTGAGGTAAGGCTATGATTAAACATGACACATAGGTGAGGTGCCAGTTCATTTTGTAATTCATGCAGTACACAACCCGGGATGTCATCTCGTCCCATGGATGCTGTATTCTTGGCTTTGGAGAGTGCCGTTTTTACCTGAGTGGCTGTGATTACCAGAATTTGGCATTCTTTCGGTATTGAGATGGGCCCTTTAGGGGGTGAAACAGGGGTGAAGTTGGCACTGAATCTATCTGCCAGGATATTGGCAATATCCTTGGGATCAGTATATATAGTGCCATTCTGCTGTAGCTCAGGAGATCTGAGTATTGCCATTTAGATTCTTAACATAGCTATAGAATGCCTTGTGGTTGTCTTTGGAATCTTTCGCAATTTTGTTTTCATAACTAGCTTTGGAAGATTTTAAGAGGGATCTCAGCTTTCTACTGAGGCTGGTGAGGGAGTTTTTTGAATCCTGGCTTCTTCCTCTTTTCTGCAACAGTTTCTTCCTTCTGTTGTACAGCTTGTTTATGGAAGGGGACCACCAGATTGGCTTCCTTTTTTTAGAGGACAGCATCTTTGTTCTATTTGGGATGGCTCGGCCCATGCACGAGTGAATGTGCTCATACAGCACCTTAGTGTAGGATTCAGCAGTTGAACTTCCAGTTCCCGTCTGCATGGGTGTCATGAAGTTTGTTACTTCTGACTTGAGAAGTATGAAGTTGGCTTTGGAGAAGTTTTTCTACGGAGGTTTCCTTAAAGGGAAGGTGGTGGTGGGATGTGGATGTCATGGGTGATTAGCTTATGGTCTGATCTGACCAACGAGGGGGTGACCACTGGTGTAGAGCATCAATTTCCCATGTTGGTAATGACCAGGTCTAGAATATTTGTACCCCTGGTGGGACTATGAATTAGTTGCTCTAGGGCATTGGAATTTATGAATTCCAAGAATTGTTGAGCAAAGGTGTGTTGGTACAGGAGTAGTTTTCCCAGTTAATGGCAGGGTAGTTGAAATCATCCAGTATTAGGATGTTTGGTTGTATCTTAATATTTTTCAGTATGTTTAGAAAGGTGTAGTAAGAATCTTGGGGCATGGTGGGGAATATGTAGCAAGCTACAGTTTGTATTGCAGTCTTACCTAGTGTTATTTGCACCTGGAGAATTTCAGATGCATTGTGTTGGGCAACCAGCCTGGAGGTGTGAATATCCTTGGTGAGTATGGACACTCCTCCACCTTTAGTGTTTCAGTCTTAGTTTGATGGCCGAAAAGTGTGGTATGAGTTGTAGCCTGGTATTGCAGGGGTGCCCTCTGGAGCTTTGAACCAGGTCTCAGTTACTACACAGATATTGATGTTCTCCATTTTTTAGGAGAGCCTCGAGAGAGTGCATCTTGAGGTTTAGACTTCTAGCATTGTGTAGCATTACCTTCAGATTTTGCTAGCTTGTACCCATTATGATGGTAGTTTTGTCCTTTAAACCTTGCCTAAAAAAGGCACTATAGGGGTGGCAAGAGCCTTAGCCAGTGATCTGAATCCCAGGGGCAACAGGTGCAAACCATCTCTTACAAAGCATTGTGGTTTGTCATGTCATCCCAGGCAGAAAGATGCTGGATTCCCCCTTTGACTAACACCAGAAGCTTAGCCAATTATTGAAGTCAATCATTTTGTCCTTATACTGTGGTATCATTCAGGGTGATGGCAGGATGCTACTCAGGGCTAGGGTCATACCTGCATGGGCTACATGATCTGAGAGCTCTTCCATGTCTCTTTTCATGTAGTCCAGGGAGGTACATCTCAAGTCATTCACTGAAAAATGGACAATGACTGAGTCATATTTGTACCTGTTGTGGAGTGACTTGAGTGCATGCATTATGTGGCGGATCCTGGCACACGACAGGCAACTAACTGTAATTTCTCCTTGTTCAGCCTGGTGAGTGGGACTTCAGTATGCCTGACTATAGAATCATCTATGACTCAAGTGTTGGGTATGTTGTCTTGCCTTAGGGGCTGCTATTGGGTGGCACTCTGGTGTTGTGAGCTATGTGATGCTTTGGTTGTGTTTGGGGGTGGTGTTTGTTTGAGTTTCAGCTTCGGAGGTCCTTGTTGCTTGGGCAGGTTAATGTTAAGTGCCTCTGCATATGTGGGTTTTGTGTTGTTATGTGTGGGTTTTGGTGGTGTGGGTTTTGAAGGACTATGTGTTGTTTGAGGTGTTGTGGGGGTGTTAACCTTCTCCTGTTGACTGTCTAGCACAATCTTGCCTGGAGAGAGCTTTACTTCCAGTTTGGCTGTGTAAGTGCATCTCTCACAGGTTGTAGTGTTTGATGGTAGGAGGAGAGGGTTGTCTGTGTACATGAGGCAATTGCTGTATTACCCCAGTATGCCCAGATTCACCAGGTGGACAGGAGAAATCACTGGAAGCTGACCCTTGGACATGCCTGGTTAGGTGCTTTTTTGTGTATTACAAGAGCTGTTTCCCCTTACATTTTTGCAAGGTGCTTGCAGTTGTAGGCTGCCTAGTGTCTACAACTGTTTTCTCCTTATTACCAAGGAGAGGTGAGTGCTTGTAACAAATTAAGGCTTCCTAGTGCATTTTAGCGAGTTTCAAAGCAAGTGCTAGTCACAGGTATACAGATTTTAGTGCTACTGCTGATAAACTAGCTAGTTCTAAGGGAAAATTTGAAGAGCAGACTTTCTGGCACTGGGAATAGTTTAACCTTAGCCCCGCAGTGCTGTGCGGTGTGCAAATGCACACAAACGTGCATATTTATGCCAGAAAGTTGAAAGGGATACAAATCAGCCCAAAATGGCCAATACAATTGCAATTTCAGAGCTAGAAACCACTCTTCTAGTGTTAGATAGGCAGTACAATGCTTCCACTGTCACTAGTAAGCAGTAGGACCTCCCTCTACCACAGCAAGGTCTGGATAACTCTGAACACTGAAATTAAAGTCCTGAAACCAGCAAAGCCTGGAAACTGGACTATTCTAGTTAGAAAAGTGGAAAATTAGCAAACAAGGTAGATTTTTTTTTTTTTTTTGGTTAAATCAGGCTAAACAATGCAGTTATACAGTAAATAAGCACAGAAAGGCTAATGCACTTGAGTGTATAGCCCAGAACAGTAAACTCAATTAAAACTTTGCAAAATTAGAAATAGTCCCATAATATTTCTAGTACTTTGTCTGGGTCTATCTTGTTGGTCTAGATCATTCTGTGTCCAGGACTTTTGAGTTTGACATCCGGTCTCTCTCCTCTTTTTTGCTGCCTAAGTCTATGGGCCAGGGATTTTATCACTCTAGGACTAAAATCAAAGAGCAGAGATTTCAGTGCTATTGTCCTACACTCATTAACAATTTCTAAATAATTCCATACAGTATACCAAGCCACCTGTAATCTTTGGTTCACTAACTCTCAGCCTGTTGTCCCTTTTCCTCTTGTATTTTTTTAATTTCATTCCTACTTAAATATTTTTTGTGAAAGCTATCCCATAGCCCCCTACCCTTTACTCTTGTTCTGTTCCTTATTTTTGACCTGCATGAATCCTGTTTGTCTAGCAAGTCACTACCTCAGCCCCATTTCCTGATAATAATCCATTAAGTACCTGATGTAACCAGCCCTGGAAATGCTTTTATTTCAAAAAATATGTGGAAAAATATCAGTGTCTCTCCCAGTGTGTCCTTATCCTGGGTCTCAGTTTAACTTGTACTGATACAGGACCTGAGAGGGTTACTGGATGTGTTTCTAGTTTATATCCTCCAGTCGCTGGACTCCACACAGTTCGGCTTTGTCAAGGGCAGATCATGCCTCCTGAACCTGGTGGATTTCTTTGAGACAGTTACTCAGGCTATAGATAAGGGAAAGGAGGTACACATGGCTTACCTTGACCTTGCTAAAGCATTTGACACCATTCCATTCAGGTATTATTGATAAGCTCACCAGCCTGGGCATAAACCCTTACGTCACAAGATGGATCGCAAATTGGCTCTCAGACAGATCCCATAAAGTAAGAGTAGCGGGATCTATGTCCGAATCCAGACCAGTAACGAGTGGTGTGCCTCAGGGCTCTGTCCTGGAGCCCCTCCTGTTTGGCATATACTTCTCAGAAGTACAGGCAAGCACGGAAGGGCTGTGGCTGACTAAGTTTGCGGACGACTGCAAACTGGGTGCTATAATAGAGTCTCCGGCCGACATGGGGATCCTCCAGAAGGGCCTAAATGAGACTGATGCATGGTGTCAAAGCCATGGTCTCAAGATAAATGCAAAAAAATGTGTAGTAATCCCCTTTGGAAAAAACAGAGTACCCGCAAACAACAACATAGGAGGTAATCCCCTGAAAACTGAAGAAGAAAGAGGGATCTAGGGACCCAAGTAGATAGTCAGCTTTCCTTTGATAACCATGTTGCCAAAGTGGTTAGAAAATCCTTCTATGTGACCCATCTGATCACAAAATGGTTCACATCAAGATCTAAGGATGTAATGGTGCCCCTCTACTCTTCCCTCATCAGACCCATTATTGAGTACAATGCACCAATTGGAATGTACCTGGCTAGACATCTCCAGCAGCTGGAGAGATCACAGAGGTACCTAACCAAGAGGATTACTGGCCTCAAACAGTTGCCCTATGCAGCACGATTGAAAAAGCTAAGACTGTTCTCTGTTGCATACCGCTTTCTCAGAGGCGATCTCTGTCTACAGTACAGAGCCATGTCCAACCCAGAATTGTTGAACATGCTCCATCTTAGCAAAACCAAATCTACTTGAGCTACATGCTCTAGGGATATAAACCTTAACACAACAATGAATAGAGCATGCTGGAGGGATAGATTCCCTTCGCAAAGACTCCCCTTGCTATGGAACAAGGTCCCGATCTACATAAGACAGAGCCCCTCACTATCACTCTTCAAGAGGAACCTTGATGAGTGGATGGGTAACAGAAAGTTCACGCCGGGGATCACACCAACGGCACTACTAGATAGGGGCCAAGGGTACTAGCTGCTAGTACAAGGGTCTAAGGAACTACTAAATGGGTGGTGAATACCGCACAATGTGGCTGGGCTAATATATGCCTTCGGGCAGATAGCCCAGTACCAACCTATGAACCTATGAACCTATATATTAAACTAATATATTCCTTGGAAATATAAATTCTGTCTAATCATGGCCAATTTTTACATTTTCCTGAGAAGTAGGCAAATACTTTCTGTTCATCATTTAATGCTCCTACATTTCGCAAGCCAAACATCTACATATATTTCCCTAAGTATCTTCCTTTTCTTTGGACAACCCATCTTTTCTGCCCTCCTGAGACATCCTTTTTACTACAGAGAATATTCCAGTCTTCAGACACCAATAGAGTCTCTTCTGGAAGGTTATAATTTGCTTGATCTCTTGCATGGCAATTTTAGGGGTAAGTTTATAGATTTCAAGGTGATCTGTACTTCCTGCCAATACCTTTTATTGCTATGTACCTATCTGGTCTATCCTTTCTTTCATCATTAATATACCCTTTTCTCACAAGCAGAAAAATACCCCTTTTAATTTCTCACTCCAAGTTCATATAAAAGCCTTCCTTTTTACTCTGATTAGTTTTTTATGGTCCTTCATATTTAAATGTGCCTCTTGCATCATTACAGCTTGCCCACTTTTTGTGATATACAACAGTTCATTTTTTTTCCTTTTAATCAAATCTGACAGCCCATTTTCATTCCATGATATAATATTTTATTCACTCATGGTACATATAATCTTGTCTTTCTTTCACTTTTATATTTGTCTTGTAGATTTTAAACAAATAAGACATTAAATGTCTTGTGCTTGAGGATATTCTCTTGGCAGAGTTTTCTAAATTCCTTAATCTGCTTAAATTGCTTTGAATAGACTACAGGGTCCATTTCTAAGTTAGTATAAAACATCCTCCCTTCCCTCCATCAAACAATTAACAACTATATATATGTTTTTTACCACATTGTTCTGCTTCTTTTTCTGGAGTAAAATGCTCAAATGTGGTAGTAGCTCTCATACCTGTCTTGATTTATATATCTGACATTACCTCTCTGTTCTCATTTTGGGCAGAGAGAAGCTCTCAAATATCCATTTTAATGACTCAACTCAGCCAGTCTCCTTTCAAGGTTAGAGCCCACTCATTTACAAAAGGACCACTTCCCCTCTTTACAAATATTGACTTATAATTTTTGCCCTGTTCCTCTGATGTAAGATGCCAAAGTTTCAGTAAAATTACCATTCTGATAATCCCTGATATAAAAGTATTCACATTACCAGCGCTGGAGCTACCAGTTGCCATGCCAATGTTAGGCTGTTCCCTTGCAGCTCACTTTTGATGGAAAGTTCCTAGACACTTAGAATAATTCACTAACTCTCAATCCTGATTTTCAGGATAGAGTAATGTAACACCAGATTCCTTCTCTTTACCAATCAGAGTCTTATAGGTCTAGGAGATCCTTCCCCCTAATCACAGCTGCTGTATTAATGTTGCCTACGAAATGGAACATCACTTGCATTTCATATGAATATTTTGTATACATCCAGCATTGAAAGATGCTGGGTAAGATAGGGGAAAAATGGCTCCTAAGGGTACTAATAGCAGTGTGGAGAGAAAGGCATATCCCAGAACATTGGAAAATAAGCATACTCGTGCCAGTGTACAAGAACAAAGGGGACATCCACAACTGTGGGCAGTACAGAGGGATTAAACTCCTACCACATTGCATCAAAGTTCTGGAAAGGGTGATTGATAAATGGAGACGCAGAGTAGTAGAATGTAAGATGGGAGATGAGCAGTTTGGATTCAGATCAGGGTGCAGAACAATTGACCCGATGTTTGCATTGAGACAGATACTTGAGAAAAAGCTAGAGATGAGGAGAGAGTCCAACTGGGCATTCCTAGATTTTGAGAAAGCATATGACAAGGTCCCAAGAAAGCTAATCTGGGCAGTACTGCGGTATTTTGAAGTCCTGGAAACATTGGTAGAATTAGTGCAGGTTATGTACAAGGACCCAGTAACTCAAGTACGAACAGTGCTCAGCCTCACAGAGGGATTCCCAGCGGGAGTGGGTGTACATCAGGGTTCAGCTCTGAGCCCACTGCTGTTCATACTGGTGATGGACTACATTAGCAAACAGGTTGGAGGGGACA
Source organism: Protopterus annectens (assembly GCF_019279795.1). Classification (NCBI taxonomy): domain Eukaryota; kingdom Metazoa; phylum Chordata; order Ceratodontiformes; family Protopteridae; genus Protopterus; species Protopterus annectens. The sequence goes on along the minus strand of NC_056727.1, from coordinate 890,918,724 downwards.
GATCAACAAAGCTACTGTATACAGATGATGTGGCAGTACAAGCAGACTCTGAGATAGAACTTCAGCAAAGGATAGAAGAATGGAATGAACATCTGAAGGCACATGGGATGAAACTAAGCACAGATAAGATGGTGGTAATGGCAGCAAACTCGGGAAATCAGAAGAAGCTGACAATAGAGATAGAAGGGAAGATAGTGGAACAGGTAAACAGCTTCAAGTATCTGGGAGGGGTGGTTGAGGAGAAGGGTAGTCTGAATGAAGAGGTCAAAGCTAGAATCAGAGGGGCTGCAGCCAATGGCATAGAGTGTCAAGTGCAGTATATGACAGAAGAATGACAAAGAAGCTGAAAAATAAGGTGCACAGGACAATGGTGTGACCAGTACTACTGTATGGTACAGAAACCTGGGCAGTAAAGGCAGAACAGTTGAAGAAGCTAGAAGTGATGGAAATGAAGTGCCTGAGAAAGGTGGTAGGGTGCACACTGTGGGACAGATGAAGAAATTAGGAGATAAGAGCAAAAGCCAAAGTAGCTCCAATTGCAGAAAAGATCAAAGAGAACAGATTACAGTGGTTTGGACACATGTGCAGAAAAGCAGAAGACAATCTGGTGAAGAAGATTTGGGACAGACAGGAAGAAGAAGAGGAAGCAAGGGCATCCAGCTAAGAGGTGGATGGATTGTGTGAAAGAAGATCTGCGACAGTCAGGCATGAATGTTGAAGAAGGCAGGAGTGTGGCACTGAATCGAGAGAGATGGTGACAGTTAACATGATACCCCAACCCCATGTAGAAAAAAAAATGGGAAAAGGGGCCTGATGATGATTTTGTATTCATCCCACAGGAAAGCAAATGAAAGAGGAAATCAAAGACATTGTTAGAGCTTAAACGTATCGTCTCTAGTGCCATTGATCACAGCATTCATATCAACACCTTTGCATATTCATCCATTCATAAGCTAAATGAGACACTTAAGTAGAGTCATTACTACATTAACTGATATACTTTAAAACCCATGCTTGACCCACAAGTTTTTCAGATCTGTCAGGAAAGTGTAGTACTTACAAGTTTACTTAACTTAATGCAGTTTATGAACTATATATGTCTCTACCAGATAAACAGTTAATAGGCAACCTAAAGAGTTTGGATCTAATTCATCTTCTCAGGGCTCTACGTTAAATAGGTTAACTATGTCCTATATTTTTCTGATGTGCTCCTGTATGATATTAATTTTTTCCTGTATCTTTTTCTTAAAAAAGTGGGAAAGGCTTTGCTGAAAATCTTTCAGTTTCTCTTCTTGGGGAGGTGTTCACCATATGTTTTGCTGTAGGAGCATATATAGGTCATCTTTTCTTTCTTTCTCTGATCCATGTCCTCTGATCTTTTAATTAAATCCACTAGGCCTTGTGATGAGTCCTGGTATGTCTTCATCCTGAAGGATAAAAGACCCTAAAAAGGCATGAAGTAAAGTGAAATATTAAATTAATTTCCCTGCATTTCTGAATACAGGGAATGAAGGCATTTCTTCCAACCCTCGTGTAAAACAGAAAGTTAATGTCTACAAATATTCTTGTTTCGACAGCTTTTAGGACATTCCTTTCTTTCTACAGTTTAGAAAAGACCTCCTTCTTTAGTTAATATGACTGCATCTTTACAAGAATGGGTTTGGACTTTTTCCTTGCTTTGGGTCCTGGAGCATTAACTCTGTGCACCATATCTATCTTTAGTGGATGCACAGAAATATCAATTCAATTATGAAGGCATTTTTCTAGGAAAACTTTGCAGCCTTTCCCTTCAACACTCTCTGGGATGGCTATAAATCTATGATTTTCCCATTGTTTCATCTTCCAGCTTTCCTAACTTTTTAGTTATCTCTTCATTTTTCATTTCCTGCTGTATGAATCTTTCCCTTAAGTTTATCTTTGTTTCTTGTATAGCAACAAGATCATCACCATGCTGGCTAAAAGTTACCTTGGTGTCCTGCATTTTTTTATTATTTGGAAAATTTCTGCATGCATTTTATTTATCTTTTGTGCTTGCAGACTGGAGGCACTTACTTTCTCTTCTGTCATACTTTCACTTTCTTCCCTGAGGGGCACATTTTGCAGTGTGTTTCAGGATGATTTCCACAGTTTTTGTGGTGCAATTCCTCCTAGAATATTTTCTAGCTGTCATAAATCCACAGTCCCATTCTGGGATTAAAGGTCACAATAGTGCAGGCTTTTACTTAATTTAGTGATTCCCTCACCTGGGGCATGTAACAGCACTGCTTATTCAGCCATTACCATCCTGGAAGTCCACAGTCCCTGTCCTTTTTTAGCCCTATTGAAGATCTCTTTCATATACCCATCCATTGCACATCCAACCACCATATAGAAATCAGATGGGTTACCATCAGGGCTACATGATTCATCTTCTTCTAAGTACTTCAAAAAAAATGAAAACTTTCACTCTAGTTATTCCAGTTATCTTTCTGTTTAGGTAGTCCTGTCTTCTATGTCCTTTTTTTCATCCTACACCTTCCCATACTCTATGCTAATCCATTGCTCCTACTGCTCTCTTAAGCATAGTTTCCAATTGTAATCCAGGAACATTCCCCACACAGTTTCTCTCCCCTTGATGTTCCTCAGCATTCATGTGCTGCTTCCTTCCTTTTGCTACCTTGATTTCTATTCCAATAGGTTTCTAGCTTCCTTGATCCTTGAACATCGCTATGAATCTTCTCTTTCCATTTTGGCCTCTTTTTTCTTTGTTAGAATTTTCATATTTTGGATCTTTAACCTTTTAATCATAATACCCAATATTTCCAGCCCATTGTCTTTCTCCCCAGGTTGCTAACTGGATCTTTCACAACTTTATCTTCCTAATCCACTGCCTTTTGTAAATTCATACTCGATCTATCAGCCTGTCTAGAACTTCATCCCATCCCATGTCTGCTTCTTAGTCACTTTATCCAATTTAGGATCCATCTTTACAGTCTCATCTACCATACCCCAACAGCTCTAATAGTAGTAGGAGCAATGGGTCTTATAAAAAAGAATCTACAATCATATTTAGATATGTTAGCAATACATGTAACTCCATACGAATTGCAGAAGGAGTGATCATTGGGCACATTGTGGGTGCTGCGAAGAGCACTTCTGGGTGAGATCAAAGATTGAAACAAAACTCATTTCATGAGCTGTAATCGTACTTTGACTTAGGAATGGGGTACATTCCCATCATGGTATTAAAAACCCAAAAGATTTGGAGAAATTAAAAAGGGAGAAACCATATCCTTAATCCACTATGACCGCTCCCTTCTATTTCACTTCAAAGGATTTTTAAATTTGTTTTGAAATCTTGCTGCATGAATCCAAAATATGTTATTAGAAAGACTTGAGTTCATAATGACTTGAAGTAGTTAAAAGCTTAAGCATTCTATATAAAAGGTAAACTAGTTTAAGATTTCATAATTTTGGACTGCCTTTAATTTTAGGGTCAGAAAAATTAATTAAGCTAATTATTGGCATTGTATTATTCCAAAGAAATTTTATTAAAAATGTATTAACTGTCTTAATGCACTCAAGTGAGATATGTGAAATTATTTTGTTACAAAAGTAGAAGATATGGGAGAGTGGGGGGCAGAAATTAATTTTAATTTCCAAGTATTTCACCAATAAGTTAAACATGAGTTTAGACCATAACATTTTATTATCTTTTATTTTATTAACTGATTGACTTAAGTTGAGATAAGTAAGTTAATCTGTTTTCTACTTGATCTCTAAATATTTAAATTTTTCAACTACTGCATTAAATCTGGGAGCTAATCCTTATAATCTGAGATATATCATGATTTGTACAAAAAGAGAGTTGATTTTTCACCACTTATCAATTTTCAAGATCTTGGGGACAGCTTGTTTAGGGTTATTAAGAGATAACAGAACATCACAAACAAAATGGAATTACTTAAATTTTTGTTGCACTGCAATACAGACACATGGTCTAAATCCTGAATAATACAATGGAAGAGTAGTTCAAGAGATGGTATAAAGAAATACAGTGATGAAGAACACTTTGTCTTGTCCCTGTTAGGATCTTAACTGGAACAGAAATACTCCCAAAAAGGCAGAGGCAGGAAAGATGAATTTTTGAGCACTTGGATTTGATCAAATGCATTACAGGTGTTGACTGCAGATGTACCCATTGGCGTATTACATTTTTTATTATGGTGAAGAACTAGACCTAACATAATATTATTTTTTGGGTTTGTCTCCTTCTTATGAACCCTGACTGAAATCTTGAAGTAATTCTACAAGACACTGCTATAAACACTTAGCTAAGATAGTAGCATAAAGTTTAACATTTAAATTAGGTAAGGAGATTGGATGATAATAATTTTTAATTGTGAGATGGTCCATGTTAGGTTTGTGGATAAGGACTTCCATATACTGATTCATGTATTCTGTTGAAAATCCATTACATTTAATTAAGTAGCTTCTTGAGAATAGAAACTGGATTTGGTTTACATTTTCTGCAAAAAGAAGTTATCACATTCATCTGGACCAGTGGTCTGCAAAACGTCTAGCATATAATTTTGAACTTTAGTAGGATTAAAGTTAGTAAAAATGTTATGTCAGATGAATTAAAGTGAGGTCTTGTCATTCCATGTATGCTATTGTAAGTATACAAAACTGAAATATTTATTGTGGTTTATTCAAACCATGACTAGGTTTTAGTATATTTGCAACATATTTGGTTGACATTTTTGTCTCATAAATTGATTGGTTTGTGGATTTACTTTGAACTAAAGTTAGAGTTTAGTATATTGAATAATATATTTGTCTTTGAGTCCAGTTTAGTAATCAGTGTTTGTAATTTAGTTATTTTCTTGATTTTAGATAAGAAGCTTGATCCCTCTTATTGTGGCTTTAAATGATAGACAACTAATATTGAACAGTAGATTCTGAAAGTGGAAATATTCTGCAACCTTAAAAATGGACTGTGAGCATAATTTCCTTTTAATTGATATGGTTGAGTCAGCAGTTAGGATTGTGATTAATGACTATATGGAATTTAATACAGGGGCATAGTAGTTGTGATATGAGAATGAATGTGATTTGGTACTTATTTGGTTGGGACTTTATTCCAAATCATATTTAATCAAGAATGTTGATAGCAAGAAGAATTCATGACTTTTTATTTGGAAGAGAAATTAAAGTAAAATTTTTGCCATCCAGATATGGGTAGCGCTATGGGTCAAATAAGTTATTTATACTTGTTATTTTTTTAGGAAATATCTTTTAGGAGACATAGATGCAAGATATCATGTTTGCAACTGAATGTCATGTTTCAGTTCTCTGAAAATATGTAGTTGTTATTGAAAGATAATCAGTTGATTTAACTGGTCAGTTGAAAGAAATTGCCATTGAGAACACATTGTTTTTGGTTGTGATTGATGTGAAGTCCCTGTATTTACCACAGAAAGACAGCATGGATTTTTTTAATAAAAAGTTACTCAAGTCATATAGATTAGACCTCTCTACAATAAAATTAGTAACATAAACAGTAGATGTAGTGTTAAGCTGTGTTTTTTTTATGATGAAAATAATCTTAGGCATAAAACTGGGATTGTAGTGGGATAGGGGACTCCTTAATGAAAGACCTGCACTAGTTGAGTTTTTAATTGAATCTAGAATAGAAGTTGCTGTTAAAAGGGAATAATTAGTAGGGCATATAAAATATTGCACAATCACAACAGGAATAAACTAGAGGAAGTTAGAAAAGATTGGGAAGAGGGATTAGATATGCAATTCACAAATAAACAGTGGGAAGACATATGTATAGCTCCCAAATATGCAACAAAGTCTAGTAGAGTTAAGGATTTTGCCTGGAAGTGTTTGCATAAAAACTTTGTACCCCAAACAGAATCCAAGGAATTTCTTCTCAGATAGATGGCAAATGTTGGAGGTGTGATAGGGAAGAATGAGGTAACTGGGAACATATGTTTTGGAAGTGTAATGAGTTGGCAGACTTTACAAATTCCCTGCATAGCAGCTTGTCACAAATACTGGGTGAGCAAATGAGTGTAACTAAGGAATTTACTTTTTTAAGCTGGGATACACGGTCTGAATTGCTGAGATACAATAAGGCCTTTTTAAGCTTAATTCTAGCAGCTGCCAAAAAAGCAAAATTACTAGAAAATGGAAATCAAAATCTTAACCAACTATATTTGAAATAATGAACCCTATAACAGAGATAAAAGAACAGGAAATGGAATCTTTAGAAAAGGGTATAAGTAAATTACCTTTAAAAAAAGGAAACTGTGGGAACAATACTTGCAGAAAAATGCAATAAATAGAGAAAAATGTTTTGGAGGAAGAATGAGATTTAAGAGAAGGCAGAAAATTAATCATTTATGTAATGTTAATTAGATTATACAGCACATATATTCTTATATATCCTATAATGTTTGTAAATGTGAACATGTTTATTTGGTTTGATAACATTTATATAAGTGTTAAGTTTGCCTATGTTACAAATGATAGTTCAATAAAGGCGTTTAAAAACTGGGATTGCAGTGAGTGCAGCGGTGATGCCAAGTTATGCCAATTTAGCTATGGCAAATTGGTACCAAGCATTTATTTATTTTATTTACTTATTTAACATTTTATGTTAAGTGCTGTGGTGGTACAGCGGTAGCGTTGTTACCTCACAGCAAGAGGTTCTCCTGTACGATTCTCGGCTGGAGTGCCTTCTGTGTGGAGTCTGCATGTCATCCCTGCAGTTGAGTGGCCTCCAAAAGACATGCGTGAAAGGGTGTGCCTTCGCTGAAGGTTGGGTGTTGGGCTGGCAACTCGGCACCATAAAAATCTACTGCAATCGTTAGCAGACTGGCATTCTGTTGTGGCGACCCCTAACCGGGAAAAGCTGAAAAGACAAACAACAACTTATTCAACATTTGTTAATCAGGAAATTCTGACTTGGAATGAAGCAAATTTTCAGCATTGACCCGGGGAGAAATGCTCCAGATGCATGTCATTTATATGCAATGCAATTCACCTGAGTACTATAAAATGTTTTAAACATTTTATAGATTATATTGTTCTTATACAGAGAAATCACATTATTTATTTGGAATTATTTTTGTTATTTTAGTAGGAATGAAGACTTTTTTTTTTAATTCAGAGTAAAATATTCCAATATGGATGTTGATTATTTAGATATCACTGTTTTTAAGAATGATGGTAAGTTGAATACTAAATCATACTGTAAAGAAGTAATGAGCAATAGTTACTTATATTATTCTACTATGCATCCAAAGTTAAAGAGAAATGCTGCTTATAAACCTTTTATTTGGGTTAAGACAAAGAAGAATGAGATAAGGGATGTAGAAGGCAATTTATAATCAAAAGTTGAAAGATAAACATTTGACAGTGTTGATGCCCTGTACCATAGGTACAATTGCTGTTAAAATATAATAATGACTATCATGTCTGGACAAGCAATACTGACCTTATTAAACAATTGAGAGAAGATCTAGATTTTGTTTCAAAAAGGAATAAGGATTTAAAAGAATTGTGTAATGGAGGTAATAAGGCAAAGTGTTTAAAATCCAGGCTGAAAGAAGGGGTAATAAAGGGAATGTTACCTGTGGCATTTTCCATTAAACTTCTTCTATTAACAAAGCTAGAACTATTTTAGCTGGAGGACACCAGCAGACTGTTTATGGAACTTTTAATTAGATATCAAATTGTGTAGTATATGCAGCTATTTGTCAGACTTGTCCAGCATTTTATGTATACAAGATGACACAACACCTACCGAGTAGAATTTATTAAGATGAGCATGCAATTAGATTTAATAATATAAATAATGCATTGAATAAACATTTGAAAGCTTGTATGTCTTTTAAGAAGTTTTTATTTTCACTGATTGATTTTGCAATACAAGATGTTAAGAGGTGTAATTTTAAATTATAAGGAATATTTATGTTAGGTCAAATTAGATGTTACTAACCTTTCATCAATGAAGTAGCAAACTTTAAAGCAACCTTAAAGAATAAGAGGCTAAAGCACTGTGTTTTGCAAACATGTGCATATATAATTGGTTTAAGGAATGTTTAAGTGTACTGAACATTTGTTGCTAAGTTGCCATTGGGTCTTTCTAGATCACATGATATCCTGAACGATTATTTAAATGGATATTTTGTGCAATATTGTCACAGTCTGAAGACATCAGTTAATGTTAAATGCACTTATTGCAATTTTTAAGTGTAATAAAGTTCAGTTCTTTCATATTCAAACTAGCCATTATTTTATTTATTTATTTATTTATGTTTTACTTTGAAAATATCTGCCAAACAGCATATAGTTTATCAATGAAGGTTGAACATATGTGCCAAATAGCACAGAGTGCATCAATGAAAACATACAGAAATATCTGAAATATAGTTTTCAAGTTTGTAAAAGGATAACCATGTTGATACTTTGTCTAATGGACAGGGACTACAATCTTATGGTCTACACCATTGCCATCAATTCATATGTGATGATATGGGCCTTAAGTCCACACCAGTGGCACCAAATAATATACTTGGGGTAACTGATCTTTAAAATGTATGCTAAAGGCAAATGGCTGTCTGGGATAATAGCCAGCACTTGCCACATATATACCTTTACACTGTGTAGCTGTAGCTCACATTTTTAAATACTGATTCCCCAGGATGTCACTCCTCAGACCGAACCCAGTTCAATCTTATCAGCAATAACTGAAACTTAACAAAGATTATTTTGCACATAGATACACAAATACACACACACACACGATATTTCCAGGATGGGGTTAATGCTGTCTCTCTACACTGATTCACCCTATTTCCTGTCTTTTTTTCCTTTGGTACTGCTTCCACTAGCTGAATGACATTGGCATGCTAAAACATTATTACTGTCTGCCCATAGAATAAACCAACATTTGTATGGTAGTCATACCTTGAGAAATAATGCTTTGAAAGACTGAAGCCAACAGTTATTAGTATGCCACTCCAATGAAAATACCCTAAGCTGATAATGAGTAAATCAACAGACAGAAGTATTTAAAACTGAATAATAAAATGATTTACTGAAATAAATTTGAGCAATGCAGTTTATAAAATAAAAGATGCAAGCAGTTAAAAAACTTACACAAAGAAAATACAAAACAAATGTAATTAAACACACAGATAGTGTAGAAAATGGCAGAATCTATAATTATCAAGAAATAAAGAAATGAACTGAATGCCTATTTACATGTGGTTTGTAAGTCCACACAGTAGTTGCAATTTCTCAGGCAAAATAGAATCCAGTTTGAGCTCTGTTTCAAGAATGCAATCCACTTTGAACAGTGTAGAAACAAAACTGCAACTCAATTGGCAGTTGTTTTCTAACTGCTTAAAAGAGCCAAGGCAGTCCTTCCCATTTGCCTTCACATTTGGATGATGTATTTTCAGAGGTTTGGGGAAGTAGACGTCAGCACGACTTTTGAATAAAGTAATACTTTTTTTAAGCAGATGGCACTAAAAATGTGTGCATATCTGAGAAGATAGATTAATTTGCTTCTAACAGTTTTACTATGGATACTCATTGCAATTTTTTTACATTTTGCTCACATTATACGTTTTACATGTAGCAGAATTTAAAACAACCACTACTTGTACGAAAAATACAGCTACATTTTCTTTAGCTTAGTATAAATGAACACTTTGAAAACTGTTTTCAGAAATAAGTATTAACAGCTGTGAACTTCTTCTCTGAAGAATCTCTACAGATTATGACTGCCTTCACTATGCTGAAATACCATAAATACATATCTTCATTGGCACCAAATCGTCTGGAAGCATATTTTTCACTGGTGTTGCAGTACGATTCAGTGTTAGTAAATAATTTACTTATATAGTGGTATCCTCTTTGTATATATTTGTCTTGGATATCATCAGAGTTCAGGACTTCTGCTGGTTTAGATAACAGTGTTATAGCAGACTTCTGCCAGTGGTGATGAGTATAACTCACATTTTGCTGTTTTTAGAGATACATACATGCAAATATTTCAAGCATGGGCATTAACACCCTCCTAACCTGACAATATGCCAAAACAGTTGTTCCCGTAATAATTGCCCAGGCAGTTCTTAAAAATATCTAAATTAGTGCTAGCTTTCATGTAATTTGGTAGTCTATTCCATGCATGAGCTACTCTAAGAAAAAACAGATAGTGCACTTCTCATTCCTATATAATCTTCTACATAGGTTGTCTGATGATTCTCTACTAATGTTTGATAACCCCAAACATTGCCAGAGGTAGTTGTTGTTAAATGCCCTATATACCTGAATAAGATTAAAGATATAATATATTTTGTTGTACCTATATGTATTTACAAAGTACATTCTGAACCTCACTACATCTGTTGTTATGTGCACTTCAGTACTACTAGTACCGTAGTATCTGTATGTTCTCATATTACTGTTTAACTAGTCACCTTTGTATCTGGTATGTGTACTTCAGTACTACTATACTAACTGTATTTATGAGTATCTTCTTATATTATACTTTTAACCAGTCACTTTGGTATCTGCTGCACATACTTCAGTACTGCCATACTTCCTGCACATGTGAGTATGTTTTTTTGTTTCTCTTTAAGTAGTGATCTTTGTATCTGGTATGTATACTTCAGTACTAGTACACTCCCTGTATGTGTGAGCATCTTCTTATATTACTCTTTTAACTAGTCACTTTAGTACCTGCCACACATACTTCAGTACTACCATACTTCCTGCACATGTGAGTATGTTCTCTTATTTCTCTTTAAGTAGTCACCTTTGTATCTGGTATGTGCACATCAGTACTAATATACTACTCATGTCTGTAAGCACATTGTCTTACTACTGCTTCATTAGTCATGCTGTCATCTATCCTGCAGGTGCCATATAGTAGTTTCTATACACTGAGCTCCAACTTTCATTGGTCTTTCTCCTGGGTGCCTCAAGATTGTTTAATTTATTTTACACTAACTGATGTATGGTGTTACTCATTTACAGAATTAGGGCTCCATACTTCGGCTCAGTCTTGGAATATGGCACCCAGTCACTACAAAAGAAAAAGTAAATAGCTTTTTGCATTGCCTTTTCTAGTTTTACACCCATAACTACAGACATGGAAAGCACTGCCCATGGTAGCTGCATCAGTCAAACATTGCTATGAACTAGCCTTGCTGTTAAAATGAAAATAAAGTTAACTGTACCCCCCCAAAAAAAATAATACATTGCACAGACAGCTTCAGGTTGGCTAAGCAGTACAACTGGGAAGATACATCAATCTGAAATTGGGGAGCTGGGTCAAGATTCAACAAATCTGACAAAAGACCATCACTTCATTAAGCGCAATGAAGCATTACAGAGCTCACCAAATACAATAGATTGTCATGAGTACACTGCTTAAACATTAACAACTATGCAGAGATCAGAACTAGTTGCAAAACTGTCAAAGAAATAAAAAAAATACATACAAAAGTAGCACATACATACTCAACATATCAAATGGTCTGCAAGATAACTTTCTGTATTGGGTAACTACAGATATTTCCTCTTCTGCAATTCTCACCTACTGCAGGTATAATTCTAAATGATGTCTTGTTTCCGTATTCAAGCATGTGCATGCACCTCTTACTGGGACATGTCATGATGTCATGCATTAGGCTGGCAGGGTGTGCTCATTCACTTTTATATTTAGATCAGTCACCATTCACTGAGACAATATGACTGATAACACAAAAAAAGAACATACAGGTATTAATTATTATTAATCTGCTTGACTTAAATGAAAAATCCATCATAGCAGGAGAGTAATAAGCATTTGCTGTAGAAGGCTTCCTTGCAGACTAACTGATATGGTGAGTATTTAGCTGTTATATTGACATCAGATGCTTTCTGCATTGGCTAGTTGTTGGAGAAAACCACATGCTGAACCTTTCTGGAGGCAGGAGCCAGAAGGAAAACCTAAATACAGGTGCTCATAAGACTGAAGGATTAAGGTACATAAAGAGGTCTGACTCATGGAGTCATACTTCAAGCAATAATACTTGCTGGATATGTGAACTAATGAGCAACAGACGGTAGCACAAATGTCCACATTGGAACATTTTGGGGTAAGCACTTGAAGTAGGTATGCCTTTTGTGGTGACTGTTGGCAGTAGTATTTTTTCAGTAGGTGATTACTGATGGCTATGCAATGCCATTAGCAACTTACTTGGAAATGTTTGCTTAGAGCTTGCCAGCCTCTCTCTGCCTGTGACAAACTGAGTGAAAGAACTATTCTGAATTCCTGAACTCAGGCTTCTTCAGACACATCTTGTGCTGTCAGTGCATGTCCAGCGTATGATGATCTGTCTTTGCCTGGATTCTGCCTTTTTAAATAAAGCATTAAATGAGCTTAAAGATCTTTATTAAATATGACATTTTTAAAAAAGTGACTTAGGTACATATACAGTCATAAAAAAGAAAACAAACCATGCTGACATTTCCTTTGTTATTTTCATACAGTATGCATTTTAACATTTTCCATACATTCCAACATTATATGAATTGTGTGATTCTGAAACTTTTTAGTGAAACATGGGTTAGCTCTAAGAGACACACAATGTTACTAAAAGATCGAATAAAGTTGTCTTCAGATAATAACTTGCAGGTTGGAGACCATGCAAGCAGTGGTATGGCCACCAAGAGCGGTGTTTTTGTAGAGATTAACTTTAGAGCTGCTGATCTAGCTAGTTCAAACCAAAGATCGGTAAGGTCATCATTCTTGAAATGATGATACAACAGTTCTGTCCTCCATCAGTCACAATATACAAAGATGGCTGAAACAGATGTCTTGAGTGTGAAATAACTGAGACACAAGTAATGCATCTGCTTCAGGTAAGTCTGGATCACCTCCATATGAACTGATAAGACACCATAACTTATCCTTTAACCATTTGGAGACCAGCTTCCCCCAGCTAAAGATGTCAGATGTGCAGACGATTTTCTTGCAGCCTCAGTTAGCTCTGAAACACTTAGAAAATCAAGTAGGAGAAGGGATCCAAGCAATATGTTATACCCTTAGTATAACTTGCAGCTGCCCCAACAGAGGGAAATATCCTTGATTTCTACTAAGATAGTTTCCTGTAATGTGAAAAGGCTTTTGTTTAAGAAGCCATATGTTCTCATGGTTTCACTTCAGAACCCTGAAATGTCACAATCCTGAACTTCATAATCCAGAACCCAAAATCCTGAAAACACAAAATCCTGAATCACAAAATACTGAAAATATACAGGACACAAAGAATGACAATATTCCAGTACAAGGACACAGAGAAACACATACAAGACAAAGGATAGCACTTTTCACCAAGTGTGGGCAGGGGGACAAGCCCCCCTGCACCCCCACACCCCCTGCTAATTAAATATATAAACTCCAATATTGCACTCCACAGAATAAAATGGCAAACATACCATCATATGTGTTCATGACTGCCTGTTGTAACCTTAGTAACATTCCCTTTTAACTTGCTATACTACAACATAACTCATGATAGTGTAGTGAAGTGCAATACTGGAGTTGATATATTTAAGTAGCAGAGGGTGTAGGAGGCACAACCCCCCCACATGGGGTTGCAGGGGGGGCTTGCCCCCCTGCTTATATTTGGTGGAATGTAATCTGGTTTGTGTTCTCTATAGTCAGTATATGTATCCTGTGTGTTTTCAGTCTTTTGGGATTCAGGATTTTGAGTTTTCAGGATTTTTAATTTTCAGGATTTTGGGCTTCCAGATTATGAGGTTTTCTGAAATTCAGGATGGTGATATTTCAGGGTTCTGAAGTGAAACCGTTCTCAGACTCCACAAAGCAATGAGGATAATATTTATTTTTTCTTCTCTAGATCTTGTGGTGAGGCATGGAATCAGAATGAATGGTAGAAGGACATGCAGGATTCTGGGTCTATATTATAATCTCGATGTTACGGAACATCGAATACAATATGTTCGGCACCATATTATCGAAGTTCCATAACTTCGAAAATAAAAAAAAATAAAACTTCAAATGCTTACCGTAATAGGTTTAAGCAGGGGGGGCAAGCCCCCCTGCACCCCCCACACCCCCTGCTATTTAAATATACCAACTCCGAGAGTGCACTTTAATATAGTATGGTGCAGAAAGGGAAGATTTCCCTTTCCTACACTGTAGCACGATCTCAGAGTTGGTATATTTAAGTAGCAGGGGGTGTGGGGGTTGCAGGGGGGCTTGTCCCCTGCCTACACCCATTATTTTTTTTTTGTTTTGAATTTTTTTTATTAAATTTCGGTTGTTTAATGGTTCGATGCATAAAGTTCGATGTTTATGCATTCGATCCATTAAACAGTCGAGATTATAATACAGACCCCAGGATTCTTCCCTGTTATGGGAGAAAGGGAGAGAAAGAAACAATGAGAGTGCAAATGGGAGACAGAGTGCAACAGCCATCAACTACCCCTTGGCTGAGCAGAATTCTGGGAAATCTGTATTTCCTTGCATGTTGAAAAGGTAAATCTTTCAGATGCCCCACTCACAGAAAATCCCAACCAGGCACAGTTCCTGGAGAGGGCTGCTGCTCTTGTTTAGACAGGCACATTCATTTTCCCAGAATGTCATCAGCTGTCACAGAGAGTGTCTCGGTTGGAATTTGGATAGGTGAAACAAATAATCAGAGGCCTAAGTACCAAGGTGGCATAGTTGAAAACTCAATTAACTACCATATCCACATCTATGTTCCGTTGTCAGTCAGCAAAGCAGAATGGTGTTCACAACTTTGGGATCTCTGTTGAACCACAGAAGTCATACTGGAGTCTACCCAGAGTTACTTAGCTAAGACATCAGTCCTGTCTACTGGGAGTTTATAGATGGCATCTTATTGAAAGCAGTACCTAGATGGTTCTAGGCTGAATATATGGCATTCTTGATCAGAGGCTTCATAGGGAAATAATCCAGAGTTCCCTTATCTGTCTTGCCCAGATTCCAGTAAACAGTAGACTTCATAATCTTCCCAATGTAGTGGTCATCTGGTAGGGAGATATAAGGAGAGGTTATCTCATTGCCCCTGACTGTGTAAGTGACTATAACTTCTATATCTTTAGATTTTTACAGATGTGCATCTAGGCTGTACACCTCGCTAGAATAAATATTTTCTTTAAGCTCTGTTTGTTCTCTACATCTGCCCTTGTCTCTTGGTCTGCAGCTGATTCTTTCTGAATTTTTACTATATAGTCAGTACACTATTTTTTCCTGAGTGCCCATAAAATTAAGTACACTTACATTTTTTGCTACCATAATGTAACCCATTTTTTCATTATACATGTTTAGTTTTGTTGTATTTGCTTTAATTTTGCCAGTTAACTGTATTAAATAAAGTTTCTTTGAATGGTGCTGCTTACATTTATTTGTATATGTTAAGTGTTTTACTTGTATTTTGAAAATGGAGATTATTCTCTCTCTGGCCCTCTGCTGAAAATAGTCCTTAAGCTTAGGTGTATTTTCCTGGTAACAAAAGCAATAAATCCATCCATCTTCAACTCCTTTTCCCATTTTGCACATGGGGTTGGGGTGTCACTTCCACAGTGGCAATAATCTTGAGGCAAGATTTACACCACTGGGTAATGAAAGAGAGACTTCATTGTACAGTGATTAATAAGCAGAACCATACTTTGTCTGACTTCAAACTTCACGTTAAGAAATTGTAACTAGAGAAGCTCAAAATATCATGTTTTTGAAATGTCAGATGTAGAGCCACTAGAGCTATAATCTGGCTGTACAACCCTTCCCCTATCACTACAGAATATTTTTGACCACTGACAATCCAAGATATACTGTTTGGAATTAATGCCACTAATGAATTCACTTCAACAGCATAATATGGGATTATTTAACAGGCACCAAACCTTTAATGAAAATATGATTATTTTAATGAAATATACCCAAACAAAAGCAAATAGAATAGTTCATTGTGAGATGACAAGCATCACTCCAGAGTGTGGGTGATGCTAAATGTGCAGGGGGCTTTTACTGCTCTTTTTCAAGTGACGTGTCATTTGTAGAAAAGCATTAAAGCACAGCTGTGTGTGACTCAGACAAATGCAAAAACAGCAGTATCAGCTGATCTTTGACTACTTAGAAAACTGGGTCTGGAACAGGGCTGACCCTCCAGCCATACTGAGATATTCACAAATCCAGGCCAACCAGAAGCAATGCAGTCATTATTAGCTCTGCTGGTATCTGTGTGACTCCTTAACAGATATACCCTGGCCTTGTACAGTTGGGACAGAATGCATCTAAACATATACCTCGGGTATTATTTATAGTTGGCTTTTCCATTCCAAATAACTGAGGCAGTGACAGGAAAGGAAACATGCCATCGCACTACCAACCACCCATGATATCCAGCCAAGAGACTAACTGTTCTGTTTGCCCTCGACTGATTGGGATTAAAAGTCTGTAGCTTCTGGTATTTTATGCAATTTCTGTATTAGCAGGTTTTGTACACACAGGGTGCATATCTGAATGAAGGACTCAAACTTATTTATTGTAACATACCATACCATGTTTTGAAGAGATATGGGTCACATGGGGAGGGGGTTAAGTGTGTGCACTTGCTCTTGTCTTTTTTTTTAGAGAATTACAAATAATGCCTGAAACAAATCACATACGCAGCAATTTGCTTCTTTGTCTGTGGAGGTGACAGACCCCTATACTTTTTATCTGTTTGATTTAGCAGGGGCTGAAGTTAATTAAAAAGGCATTCTAAATAGGCGTGCAGCTTGGTTTACAGCCCTAGGCCTTCATTACCTTCGGTAGGTTCAGACCGTACTGTGTGAGCGCATCATGAATTAGCACTATCATACAATAAAAGGAAGAAAAGGGACTTCTTGCATTTTCCAAGAACTATACATGAAAAAAACTGAAGCAGTATCTGCATTTGCAATATCTGACATATTGCAGTATTGTCATTATTGCCGCGTGATTAAAACATGAATTATGTCTCAGGTAGATACATCTGTGAACATCTGTTAGATTTTAGCACTGCCCACATACATAATATGTGATCCAAAACAGACAGTATCTTCACGATATGCATGTATGTAACCTAGTAAGGATAGTTCATGGGAAGGACAGTAAGTGGCATAAGGTCACATCTGTATATCTCATCCTCTCCCTGAGATGTTGTGCTGCAGCACCATTTACTACCAGTACTGAGCAGTGCCTCATCTTTGAGGCTGGAGCAGTATTTGGAGGTGGGATGTGGAGGTATGGCTGAGACACCAGGTGAAGAAGAAATATAAGGCTACATGACAGGAGCATGTTTCATACGGGGCATCATTCAAAAATAAATGTAAAGGAGAGACTGACAAGTATATGAGAAAGTCAGTTTCCCAAAGATGGTGAGATATGCTTTTACCAGTTTTTCTGATAGGCTGAATAAGTCAAATATGATCAAAAAAATTCAAAATAAGAGTGCAAAAATTAATCTATGGAGCTTCAGCAGAAATTGTGTTTGGCTGGTGATGGTCAGTAGCCTTTGGACATTCAAACTACATGTTTTATTTTATTTATTTATCCTTTGTTGACTGGATCAGTCCCACTAGGCTACTGGCCTCTTTTCATGGGAGACCAGTGGTGATATTAATACTACTAGGGGAAATTTGGCCAGGGCATTAGGGAACTTCCCATACTTTTTTCAATAGGTGCAGTGGGATCTTTTACATGCACTTGAGCTACCACCAACTTAAGCAGACGGGGCCTCTGTTTAAGATACTTAAGCAGACTTAAGATCTGTTTAAGATCTCATCCAAAGGCACATGTGAAACGGAGACAGAAATAGTGCAATCCTACAAGTTAAGTACAGTGAAAGCAACGCCTTGTAGGCTGTATTTTATTCCTATATTGTTACTGGATATGCACCTGCTTAGTGGAGAAGACCTTGGTCTTCAAACAAGCCAGCAAATGAATGAAACAATATAGAACCATGAAAAAATATGCTGCAGTGTTAGATGAGAAGAAAAAAAGAGAGGAATGAAGCATCCTTACTTTTAGGACTGAATATTTTTAAAATAATAGTGTATACTCTGCAGGAATGTTTTCTGTTGTGTGTGTGAATGTTGTGATAAACTTAAGAAGAAGATTAAATGTAAAGCAAAGGCAGAAAAAAGAATGTAATATAAAGGAAAGGTGAAAGAAGTTCAAACATTTGGGGAGGAAGAGACAGACTGATTGACAAGAGTCAGGATTCATGAAGGAGGCATTCTGTATTGTATGGCTTTGTTACATGGATAATTGCAGCTGATAAGCATTACATGTACTTGAGCTTGAATGAATGAGTGGAACAGATGTACTAATATTCTTGCTTGCAATACATAATTCTCCCTTTGAGCTGATTGTATTTCTGACCAGCATCATCTTTGTTTTTCTGTTTTCTTTTTTTTTAATTTTTTGGGGTGCTCCTCTACAGCTGTCTGCCATTAGCAGAGCCCAGGATTACCTTCTCTAACTTCTGCTCCAACATCCTCAGCACCTCTCCAGCTTACTCTTCATAGTCTGAGGTTCAACAAGCACGAAGATCTTTAGTGTAAGCATCTAGGCAGTGAGTGGACGGGAGATCTGGATGACCTGGTATGGTACAATAATGACAGCTAACAGTATCACTTTTTTGTATACAAAAACATAAATCATTCCAGGTTCACCAGTATATGCATCATTTTTAAATTATGTCCCTATTACTTATCTATAGTCAGCAGCACATAATCTTTAAAGGTCTTGTACTCACAAAATTTAGTAGTCTTAGGCAGACTGCCTCAAGGCTCTGTCTCTGTATTCTGTCTCTGACAGGCTGTTGAGGGGAGATTTAAGCCTGGCATATGAGGTGTTGTCAGACTCCACTCTGAAGGACCTCCTGCATATCTGCAAAATGAACAGCACCAGAATTACCCATTTTAAAGAGTTAAACCTTGCCTGTGATATAAATAGGACCTGCTGGAGAGACAGGTATGTATCCCAAAGACAACCCTTCTTGGGAACAGGCTCCATGTGAAGTAGAGTTCCTCCCAAACCTATATTTATTTTATGCGTCAATATTAAACACTAGTGGTAATTCTTACAGGCTTACATTTAAGAAGGCAGACCCAGCAAAAAAAAAATGTTTGGTAAGATGACAAGAGAATATAATTTTCCACTTTTCAACATGTAATGCAAGGCTGAAATGTCACTGGTACAACTTTTGCACCCCACGCCGATCTCCTCCAGTAAAAGCCTGATGAAAAGAACTTACAGCAAAGCAAGTCTCTTTCCGTTATTTACTAACAGATGCAGTTTATGACCAAATGAATGCAAAGCCCAAGACTCAAGATGGAAAGAAGCTGAAATGCTTTATATTTATTTCTTATAAAAAGCAGATTCCTCAATGACATGGCCATTCTCAAAAATATACTCACTGTTAGAAGTCATTGCAGTGGTTCTAAGCAGCCTTAAGCTAGAACTAG